>NC_086453.1:173145964-173445964 GCF_028390025.1 Pseudophryne corroboree | reverse complement strand
TCCAGTCCTCCTGCTACTGGCGTCCCAGTGCAGAGGATAATGTTGTGTTATAATTACCCGGACCAGCGGGAATATCCAATGTGACAGCGAAGTCACCCGGAGAAATATCCTCGTGGCGCTCAACCAGAGCGTGATGCAGGACGCCAGCCGCCGGCACTAGTATGGTGCAGATCTCTATCCTGACAGGCGGGAGGATGGCGCTCCTATTACCGCTTTAGTTGCAGCCGCTAACAATCACACTTTAATGCTTGAATCCATCAGTGTGTGAGTACGATCAGGGGAATTACGTCAATGCGTTTCGTCCCGTAAAAGCTCGGGACTTCCTCAAGACTATTGGGCTCATTCAACCAGTTCTATGTGTGATAATTCTGAGTAGAAGCAAACACAAATACACATTAACACGTATTTATTTATTTACTTATTTTAGTACATCAAGCGCAATAATACCTCCTTTTTTACTGCCTCTGGATGTACCCACTCTGCTTGCAGCGCCTGCATATAGGTCTTCCTTGGGCATCAAATTGATCTGTGAGGCATCGCCCCGATTCACGTGGCACATCCCACCGCTGTCGTTCTTTTCCGCCTTGATCCAGGCGCCATCCCTTGCATTTAGCTTCAGCCTGTTCCAGCCGTATTTCTTTTATCTCTTTCATCAACTCGTGGACAACACTGGTGAGCGCCCACACTTGGTCTTGACCAACTTGTAACTTGTAACTGCTGCATGGCGGTTCCTCTGGAGACAAAGGGTTCAGCCATTGGACTTAATTGTGAGTCTCCGTACACTCCACTCTCAAGTGGCTCTGACACAGTTCCATATTTGACATCTGTATTTTGATTAAGGCCTAAGATGTCCATCATCGCCTCCTTGAACTCAGGAAAAGTGCAGACAGGGTTTTGACACCTCCACATATGCAACTGGGCTCTTGTTGCTTCCCCTCTAGCTTCTTCTATAAGTAAATTTATCATCCGCTTCCTCAGCCTCTTTTGGATCTCTGGCTTGTATCACCCACATGGCCTCTTGTAGTCCCAGTGCGAACTCCCGTAAGGACTCATGTGGTTGTTGCTTCTGTGCATACAGATGACCCTTTAACTCTGCAATTGTCTGTAAGTTGAAGATACTGGCCAACTTGTTCAAGATGCCGCCAGCTGTCGTTCGCTCCTCGTCAGACCAGGATCTTACTTCCCTCAATGCTGCCCCTTTTAGCTGTCTAATGACGACCTCCACTTTTTGTTCCTCATTGAGTTGGTACAGCCTGAACATAGAGCTTAAGGACTCGTGCCAGCTGTCTTAGTATCTCCCAAAGTATATGGGAAGCCATAGGGCCCCAAAATAATAAGGCATCATAATCGTTGCAAACTGTGATGACACAGCTGGTGGTGACTGGCCTGGTGAAGCGGGTAACCTCCTTCGCACTGTAATTGATGCGGGCGTCTGAGGTTCCTCTGGTTCCGACATCCTGAATCCTGTTCGTGGATGCCAAGATGTAAAAGGTAAGTATTGACGATGTGTTGTGCAGGTGGATGTACCTGGATTCTTCGCCTGGAGTCACCTCTCTAACTGGACCTCACTGCTAGAACCCTAGGCAGAGGAATGAGGAACCCCAACCCCAGAGGACCCAATACTATGGTCACCATGCATTAGGACGGTGACAGGAAGATTTATTATTCAGGAACAACTGGTCACCACTGGGAGATCAATTGATCAAAGGCAAATAACATTTCACATATAAATAAAAGTAATACATATAAAGAGATACAGTAATGTCGCGAACAGTACAATTAGGTCACCTTATAATCAAACAAATCAGTGTACCATGTACATAAGCATTACTAAACTGGTAGCTTGCAATCTTCCATTATGCTCACACTGGGCGGTCTAACCCTAGTGGTACCTATAATCTGCTTTTACCTAAGCATAAACTCAGTTTATAGCAAACCTGAAGTCAGCTGATATATCACAGACAATAGCCCAGTTCTGAAATGCTCAGACAGCAAATATACATCATAGGGTCAGCAGTTCAGTGAAAGTAGGCATGTGGATTCCTAACAGTGCTCAGGCAATAAAGGGAAGCATGCATAAGCTGAAAATGTTAGCAAGAGCAGTTTCTAAGAAGAACTGAAGGATTGAGGCAAAGCTGGCATTGCAGGCAGCAGGGTTCCGTTCCAGTGCACGAGGTAAACGATTGCAGACAAATGTGTTTCACAAAAGCCAGCTGACAGAATTTGGTAGTCTATAGGGAAATGCAGCTCATGACACAGCTCCGCCTACAAATAAGCACTGTAGCAGTCTTCAGTTAAATACCAAGCAAAGGTGAAGAAATAAAGCAATGCGGGGTCAAACATGGAGGCAGTCAGGTAATTGCAGAAATGAGGAAACAGGTTAAGTTATCAAAGCACAGTTTCTTCTATCAGCAAGCCTCCTGTACTTTGTGTGCTGTATTGTAGTGGATCTCTATGCTGAGTGTCTCTGGGGGTCATTCCCAGTTGATCGTAGCCCTGCAAAATTTTGCAGGGCTACGATCATGTCCATAGACATGCGCGGGGACGCCCAGCACAGGGCTATCCCGCCCCGCATGTCAGTGCCCCCCCCCCCCCCCCCCCCCGCAGAAGTGTAAAAGCATTGCACAGCGACGATGCTTTTGCACTTTAGGAGTAGCTTCCAGCCAGCACAGCTTTAGTGTGCTGGCTGGGAGCTCCTCGTCGCGTTGGCCGTGCCGCGCCCATGAAACGGCGGCCAAACGCCGCTGTTTCGTCCCCCCCCGTCCAGCGACCGCCTCTGCCTGTCAATCAGGCAGAGGCGATCGTACTGCAGCGATGGTCTTCGGCCGTCTGGCATGCACCGGCGCAGTTCTGACCCGATCGCACCGCTGTGATAAACTGCAGCGTGCGATTGGGTCAGAATGACCCCCTCTATCTCTACAGTTAGGATCTTGTCTGAGGAAAGGCAAGTCCCTCTTTAACTGAGGGTGTCTTTAGCATCACTCTCCGCGCTGTTACCTCAAAGCACCACTCCTCACAGCATCTCTCTCCCTGTCACCTCAGGAGACTAGTCAGCAATCACTTCAGGAGGTAACCCCACCTCCTACTCTTCCCACTCTGCACCACCCAATCAGCAGCTTCGATTCCTCCTGCAGGTCTGCACCTGGGTCCTAGTGCTCCACATGTTGCTGTCCTTTGGTTGCTGGCGTTGCCTAGCAACCTAGGCAAGGGGAAGCTGTTAACCCTTTCAGCTGCACTGGCACTGTGCTGGCTAGTGAGTAGTGAGGGTACCTTTTAGGGAAAATTTAGGTGTCCCACCCAGGTTGTTTCCAGTATATGGGTGATGGTACCTATATAGCCACATATATCCCCATAAATCCAAGTTAACAGGATATCCATCTCAGAGTGTCACACCTGCATCCATTGTGAGAGAGCATCCAGTCCGTAGTGTCTTGTCTATGTGACTACAGCAAACATACACTATATGAAATGTAATAAGCACTAATGTTCTATGAGCAGACCAATGCCAGTGATCCACACAGTGCAGTAAGAGCCATGAATTATGGGGGTAATTCAGACCTGATCGCTCACTAGCATTTTTTGCAGTGCTGCGATCAGGTCAGAACTGCACATGCGTATGCACTGCAATGTGTAGGCGCGTTGCACAGGTACAAAGCGGATCGTCACTCAGCAATGGGTTTGCACGAAGAATGCATTTGCACGGATGATAGCAAGGAGATTGAAAGAAAGAAGCTATTTGTGGGTGGCAACTGATCGTTTTCTGGGAGTTTTTGGAAAAACGCAGGCATGTCCAAGCGTTTGCAGAGAGGGTTCCTGACGCCAATTCCGGTCCCGGACAGGCTGAAGTGATCACAGTAAGTCCTGGGCTACTCAGAGACTGTACAAGATCTGTTTGTACAGCTCTGCTACACATGCGTTCGCACACTTGCAAAGTGAAAATACACTCCCCTTATGGGTGGCCACTATTTGTTCGCAGCAGTGCAAAAAACCCTAGCGAGCGATCAGGTCTGAATTAGGCCCTTTATCCATTATAGGAGCTGATTTGAATTCTTATTATTGGCCTGAATGCCCGGCTGTGTAACGGTCTACTGCTGCCACTTGGCTGTGACTCTCTGCTCCTATTGGGGATTGATTCTGCCAATGTATGCCCCACCCATTTTGTAGCTCCACCAACAATATCCACAGTGAGGGGCGCCAAAATCTATAGTCGCTTACCAAAAAAATTAGGCTCAGGCCGTCTCTTCTCCCAAGCCCTTTCGTGGGAATCTGTATCTGTTGGGGTTGGGGGTAAAAGTAGCGTGTACAGGGTGGAGATAAGTCCTTTGTTGGATTTCCCCATGAGAGCTAAATCTTCTACAATGGTGAGAGACCTATGATTAAGTTGCATTGCTATCGTGGAATGAAAATGTCAGATTTGTAAGTATCGAAAGAAAAATTAATGAGGAATAGGAAATTCGGTCTGGATATCTCAAAACGTGGAGAAAGACGAGTTCTCTGTGATGCCGTTCAACAATTTTATTCCACCATTCTTCCAGCACATAAAAGCAGCTGAGTAACAGCCCAGGCGAAAAGCAGGGTCTAGGATATGGGACGATTTTATATTATCAGTTAGCTAGATCCCAAACATCCACAGTGTGAGAGATGACAGGGTGGTTAAGGACAACCCAAGGAAAGGCCAGTTTAGAGAACCACAATAGAGAATATTTGGAGTGCAATTTAAGAACGTTGGTTTCGATCAAGACCCACACCCTTACAGATTTATAGCCATTCCATAAGATATATTGGGGCAGATGTATTAAGCCTGGAGAAGGGATAAAGAAATGATAAGTGCAAGGTGATAACGCACCAGCCAGTCAGCTCCTGTCACTTTTCAAATCTGTAATGATTAGCTGGTGCGTTATTACCTTGCGCTTATCACTGGTTTATCACTTCTTTATCCCTTCTCAAGCTTAACACATCTGCCCCAATGTGCTAGTCTAGTAATAGGATTTTAAATTTGGAATCCTCAGGCCACCACTTGAGGTGTTTCTCTGTATCACTTTGCATTTCACTCAAGGTTGTTATTTGGACCAGATGAATTGTGCCGTATGTGCTTAAGTTATTTGAAAACATAGGGGGGCACCTGGATTGGCAATGTCTGAAACAAGTATAATAGCCTTGGCAGTAGATTAATTTTAATGGCATTAACACACTAGATCTAAGAAAGATCCCCCCCCCCCCCCCCCCCCTTCTTCTCCAGTTTTCAAGGTCCTTTTGGAATTGTGCTAGCAATTTGGGGTAATTAGCCTGCAAAAGTTAATGCAAATTAAAGCTTGAGGAACTAAATTGGCGCTTCTGTGGATACGAGCTGAGCTTTCAGTGACACTTAGGTTCCCCCAGTGGAACCACAGAAACAGACAGTGATTGTTAAGGTAGTGTCATTTGTAATTGGCGCTTATCCACTGAACCAATAAAAGCAGGAAAGATATAAAATGGTAAAATGCAGATTTGATTATGATAAAAATTGAGAACAAACAATGATATTCTGTAGACAATAACATAAACAATAATAGGTTACTCTGTACTCTGGGGGTCATTCCGAGTTGTTCGCTCGCAAGCTGCTTTTAGCAGCTTTGCACACGCTAAGCCGCCGCCTACTGGTAGTGAATCCTAGCTTATCAAAATTGCGAATGAAAGATTAGCACAATTGCGAATAGACACTTCTTAGCAGTTTCTGAGTAGCTCCACACTTACTCGGCATCTGCGATCAGTTCAGTGCTTGTCGTTCCTGGTTTGACGTCACAAACACACCCAGCGTTCGGCCAGACACTCCTCCGTTTATCCAGCCACTCCCGCGTTTTTCCCAGAAACGGTAGCGTTTTTTCGCACACACCCATAAAACAGCCAGTTTCCACCCAGAAACACCCACTTCCTGTCAATCACATTACGATCACCAGAACGAAGAAAAAACCTTGTAATGCCGTGAGTAAAATTCCTAACTGCATAGCAAATTTACTTGGCGCAGTCGCACTGCGGACATTGCGCATGCGCATTAGCGACTATTCGCTCCGTTGCGACAAAAAAATAACGAGCGAACAACTCGGAATGACCCCTCTGTACATTTACACCTGCGGCTCCAATACATCATCCTTGGTAGGATTTTTACTTTTCTCCAGCTTATGTCATAGACTTTATGCTAATGAAAGAGTGACATCTCTATTATTGTCTACATTATTGCTTTTATTGGTTCAGTGGATAAGTGCCAATCACGTGACACTACCTCCACAATCACAGCCTAGAAGAGTTGTTGATAGTTTTTGGTAATAGAGACTACTAAGTATGTTACCTGGCGCCTATTCCACCAATATTGGAAAGACTGTTCAAAAGTATCTTTAGTGCTTTGAGGGGTGTAGAAGTCAAGGAGCAAAGTTTTTTGTGCATTACTTTTGTAGCAAGAGTGCACCAAATTTCTCTATCTTTCAAAAAAGATGGGGCAAAGAATGGACTGGGTCGGATATCGTGAGTAGGACATCGTCCACTTAGAGTGCTATTTTGTGTTCAGCGGACCCAATCTTAATACCCTTTATGTGCGGGTTAGCACTTATTCAGACCGCAAGGGGCTCTGTTGTCAGAGCAAAGATGAGGGGGGACAGGGGTCAGCCCTTCCATATCCTATTAGAGATCGGAAATGGGGTGGACATCACAGTTGGTCAGCACAGTTGCCCCGGGAGTGCTATATAGAGTGGCCGTTGGTCAGCACAGTTGTCCCGGGAGTGCTATATAGAGTGGCCACTCCACAGAGGAACCGATCAAAGAGGCCTACAGATTTGAATGTGTGAAACATAAAAGGCCATTGAATCCACTGAATTAACACGAAAACGACAAAATCTCACGCGAAAACTTGAACGTCAGTGGCGTAAATCTCGTATTTCAAGTGACTTCCTCATATATAAGACTGTCTACCACTCTTATAGAAATGCCCTGGACAATGCCAAACAAACATATTTCCAAACTCTTATCTCTGCTCAAGCCTCTAACTCCAAATGACTCTTTAATACATTTAAATCACTTCTGAATCCTCCCTCACCTAACCCACCAGCCACTATCAAGGCACAGGATCTTGTTTCCTACTTCAAGGAGAAGATTGATAAGATCTGAGATGAAATGGTATGCTCTTCGGCAGCCAGTGACCTGCTCCGTTCTTTACCTGAACCCTCTGGCACTTTCTCTTCATTTGATCCCACAAATGAAGATGAAGTATCATCACTCTTCTCATCCTGCTTCTCTACTACCTCTCCTCTTGATCCTTTACCCTCACAAATAAGTAAGCTCTGTCTCTGGTGCTCATCCCTACCTTAACTAACACCTTCAATCTCTCTCTCTCTCTACTGGTATTTTTCCTTCACTCTTCAAACATGCAGTGATTACTCCATTTACAAAAAAACTAAATTTTGACCCTAACGCTCTCTCAAACTACCGCCCTATCTCTCAGCTCCCTTGTCTCTCTAAGCTACTTGAGAGACATGCCTACACTCGACTCACACACTTTCTTAACTCACACACTTTATTGGACCCACTTCAGTCAGGCTTCCGTTCCAAACACTCCACAGAGATAGCACTGACTAAAGTGGTTAATGATTTGGTCACTACGAAGTCTAAAGCCATTACTCACTACTTATTCTTCCAGATCAATCTGCTGCATTTGACACTGTTGACCACTCTCTTCTCATACAAAAACTACAATCCCTAGGTCTTAAAGACACAGCCCTTTCTTGGTTCCTATCCTACTTATTTAATCGCTCCTTCAGTGTTCGCTTCTCTGAATCTTCCTCCTCTTCGCTATCTCTTTCAGTTGGAGTACCGCAAGGCTCAGTCTTGGGTCCTCTGCTTTTCTCTATCTATACCTCATCTCTTTGTAAACTAATCAGCTGTTTTGGAAATCAGTATCATCTGTACGCAGATGATACTCAAATCTACCTATCCTCCCCTGACTTGTCCCTATCTATACTGGGCCGTGTCACTGAATGCCTTTCTGGCATTTCATCCTGGATAACATCTCGCCACCTCAAACTTAATATTTCAAAGACAGAGTTAATTATATTTCCACCGCCCAATAGTAGGTACCAACCTGATATCTCTATCACTGTTGAAACCTCGACTATCTACCCTACCCCATAAGCTCGCTGCCTAGGTGTCATCCTTGACTCTGATCTGTCCTTTGTTCCCCACATTCAATCTGTCTCAAGATCATGTTACATGCATCTAAAAAACATATCCAAAATACGACCATTCCTTACACAAGACACTGCTAAAACTCTAATCCACGCTCTCATTATCTCCTGCATTGATTATTGCAATAGTCTCCCAACTGGTCTTCCCAAAACGAGACTCTCACCATTACAATCCATTCTAAAATGCAGCGGCGAGGCTAATGTTCCTTGCTAGACGTTCATCGTCTGCAGATCCACTCTGTCAGTCCCTCCATTGGTTACCTGTATTTTACCGTATTCAATATAAAATACTTTTACTCACACACAAGGCCATTAACCAAACTACACCAACGTACATCACTTTGTTTATCTCAAAATATCTCCCAACCCGACCTCTTTGCTCTTCACAAGACCTGCGTCTCTCATCCACACTCATTACTCGCTCCCACTCATGATTGCAGGACTTTCATCGGGCTGCACCCACTCTGTGGAATGCCCTACCACGCACAATAAGACTCTCCTCTAGTCTCCAAACCTTCAAGCGTTCCCTGAAAACTCACCTCTTTAGGCAAGCATATCAAATTCCAGAACCACCCACATAACTTTCATAAACCTTCCGATAAAATTGCATCCACTCTGCACAGTCCACACATATCCTCACATGTCTTCTCATTCTTCACTTTACCTTCCTCTCGAGCCCGGTTCATCATTGCTGTATGACCATATCATACAGCCCACCAAGAACCTTTTCAATCTGGCGGACAACTATGCAATAAATAGCACCTTTCCTTGTATATAAATGCTTATTTCCCTATAGATTGTAAGCTTGCGAACAGGGCCTTCCTACCTCTATGACTGTTTGTTATTACCCAGTTTTGTTATATCATTGTTATTTCTAATTGTAAAGCACAACGGAATTTGCTGCACTATATAAGAAACTGTTAATAAATAAATAATAAATAAATCCAGTCAAATGCCTTTTCAGCGTCCAACCCTAATATCAAGGCAGGCGATTTCTGTTTATGGATTTCATGAATCAGATCAATTTTCTGTCGCGTATTGTTGAGCGCTTGTCGCCCTTGTGTAAAACCGGCCTGATCAGGGTGAACCAGTTTAAGAAGTAAAGGGCGCAATCTGTTTGCCAAGACTTTTGCATAAATCTTTATGTCTACATTCAATAAAGAAATGGGCCTATGATTAGCGACTGATTCCAGATCACGTTACGGTTTTGGTATAACAACTATGCGGGCCAAACGTTTCTTACTGAGAAACTTGGCAAAAAGTATTAAATTAAGAAATACTCCTTTTCCACCAAAGTCCCAGGTCCAACCTGGGATTTGGAATATGGTTCCAATCTAGGTCAGACGCCATTTCCACTGCAGCTCCGACACGGCTTATTCCCAGTTTGGCGCTGTTTACACTGCACATGGATGCCGTCTCTCTTCTCAGAGTGCTTGAAGAAGACATTGGGCCTGATTCAGTAAGGATTGCAAATTCTGCTAATTATCAGAAAAGCAATCCTTTTGCTAGCATGTTGAGGGCTGCCCCGTCACAGGGCAAGGCCGCCCCCAGCCATGTTCCTGATTGTGGCGACTACGTGTGATGTCACGCAGCCGCCACGATGATGCTACCATTCTTGCCGCACCGCCTCCATTTGGCCACCCACGCAACGCACCACCCTGGAAACAGAGCATTGCCACCCTGCCCGCCCGGCGACCATCTCTGCCTGATTTACAGGCAGAGGCAATTGCATTTTCTGCTGCTCCTCTGCAAAAAGTGCAGGCACATGCCCAGGTCGGGTGCTGCACATACCCCCTCGATCCAACCTGAATTAGCCCCATTATCTCTAGCGCAGGGTAATCCGGCTCTTCCCCATGCTGTAAACGGAACCCGGGTTACCCGTTTACACTTGCAGCTTACCTTAGGGAGCTGTTTCCACTGAGCTGTGACCTGGGTCATCACGGCAATAACCCAGGATTTATCAGCAGTGGAAAAGGGGTGTGTCTGTCATCCTTACGTTTAATTATGTCGTAGTAGACATAGGGCCTAATTCTGACTGGATCGCAGTCTGAAGCTCTTTGGGGAGTGCACCCGCGCACCATAGGAGGCCCAGTGAGATGCTAACAGCATCTCATGGCTGTGATCGCCTCTGCCTGATTGACAGGCAGAGACAATCGGAGTGCAGGAGGGGGCGTGCCAATGGCGTTAGAACGCAATTGGTTGGGGCTCGGTCCGGACAACGCAGACGTGTCCGGAGCCATGCTAGGCCGTGCAGGCAGGGAACTACCCGGCAGGTGCAAAAGCATCACCGCCGTGTGATTATTTTGCATCCGCTCGGGGGGGGGGGGGGGGAGGTGTCGGCAGGGCCTGACATGCAGGGCGGACTAGCCCTGTGCTAGCCTTTCACCCCCCCCCCCCACATGCCTGAGTAAATGGTCGTAGATGTGCTAAATTTAGCACATCTACTAACAGATCTGAATGTCCTCCATAGTTGTGCCTCTCTTTGTCCACATAGTTTATGAGTATCGTCCACCAGTGCTGGTTTTGCCTAGCGTTTTGACCAAACATTATATGATTTGGTCCTTGACCACCAACCTGTGGCACCCCTGCCAGTGCCCTGAGGCACCCTAATCTACAAATAAATAACAAAATAATAAAATAACTGAATATATTTGTACTTCATTACAGTAATTCTGTTTATTGCTTTGTAAGGCTGTGTATACACATGGCTGACTTGTCCGCCGACCGAGTGGCCGATTTGGTAAGCATGCACACTTACCAATTGGCCACTCATTATATCGAGCCAGACATGCCCCCCATCTGTGATGTCAGGGTCGGTGGTCCCTGAAGACAGTGTACGGATGGTCGTCGGATCACCTTTACACACAGGTATCAGCTGTCCTGCAGGTCTGATGCGATGTCTGTAAACAACGTAATTCACAGACATATTGGGTGCACACCACTACCGATCCGCTACCTATATATGGTTTATCATTCATAAATAATATACAGTATCGTTAAAGTGTACCTAGCATAAGGCTGGGTACACACTATACTGACGGATCTACCAACTTAGCGCCCGATTTGGTAAGTATACACACTAACCAATCGGCTGGCTGATGTGTCTGTCCGGACGTCACAACTGGGCAGCCAATTTGCCGACCCAGCTACGATGTCAGTCCCTGCAATCAGTATACAGTGGGCATGCTGATACACCTACATCACCTGTGCTGTAGGACTGACCAAATATGTATGCGAACAACATTATTCACAAATATGTTGGGTGTACTGTACACATCCACAGGTGTACTACAGATATATCGCCTGTAATAGGCTATAAATATACGTAAGCATTTCTCCCAGAGAAGCCACGGCACCATGATAAGTAACTTTGTAGCCCATTTTCTTGAAGACAAGTTTATTGGTTTAAATGCACTTATGCAGCAAAAACATACTGGCACAAAAGATATGCAAAATAGGCCAGCAGCACGTACTCAATAACATCTCCTCAGGCACATATATCATACTTGCCTACAGAGCCGGCCTTAGCCATAGGCAAACTAGGCAATTGCCTAGGGCATTTGGTATGCTTAGGGGCACCAGCAGCTTCTGCTGATTAAAATGATATGCGGCATGCCTATAGTCTGTGTGGGACTGCGGCTGTATCTGCATACGAAATGCTACGTTGCAGTGTATTCCTGGATATCACGGTAATGTAGCATTTCGTATGCAGATACAGCCATAGTCACACACAGAATATAGGCATGCTGCATATCATTGTAATCAGCAGAAGGTGCTTGTGCATCCTAGCCACATAGTAATGCAAATAAGATGCATTTTCATAACCAAAAGGCACCCGACGTTAGCAGAGCTGCTAGCTGACTCATGCCAGGCATCTCCTGCAGAACTAGCGGCGGTGCTAGGGGGCACCAGCCAAAATCTTGCCTAGGGCATCATATTGGTTAGGGCCGGCTCTGCTTGCCTACCTGACCCTCTCCATCAGGGAGAAAATGCTCTGTTCCTGGACTTTCCTGGTAATGTAAGATTGCCATCACCTGTGGTGAGCTCGTTAACTGATTAGAAAGGTGTTTACCACAGGTGATGGCAATCCTACATTACCAGGAAAGTCCAGGAACAGAGCATCTTCTCCCTCATGGAGAGGGTCAGGTAAGCAAGTATGACAGATATACAGTATGCTCATCTGATTATAACATACTGAAGCAATCATGACTATGTGTTGTGTAATTGTTATGATCAATAAAGATTTCCGAGTTTGAATATTCCCCCCCCCACCACCACCTTGTCGTAGGGAATGCCGGGAGTTGTAGTTTCCCGCTCACTGCATTTCTTCCTCTCCTGGCCGACACGTCGGGACCGCACGGAGCAGCTGAACAGGTTAGATGCCGCCTCTGTTCTATAGAACCGATCCAGGGGGCCAGAAGCCGGGGCGCTGGAGAACGGCTCCGGGGCGCCTGTCACGGAAGGAGGGGTATTCCGGGCCGGGTGTCAGCAGGAAGCCCAATGAGCAGCAGAAGCTCAGGGGGCGGTAGTGATCGCAAGATCAGGGGAAATAGCGCCTCGCTGGGGCCCAGAACTTGCTCCCTCTGTGGGGTCCTTGGCGTGTGGTGGTGTCAGGAATGTGGTAGCTATATGCGTTATAGTCCATAATTTATAGATAAGTTCTTGCAGGCGGTGGGATACAGTGTCCTTATGTCATAGTTTTAATTCCAATATTTCACATCTAAATATAAAATCACTTTCCACTAATTCCCCAGCCCTGTACCTATTTAAATGTCTCTATCTGAACATGGGTAGGTAAACAACATAGAGTACATGTGCTGTGATTGGGCTGGTTCAGTAATAGCACCTCTCTGCTGTCACCAATGGTCAGATGCCCTCTCAGGATCTTTGACTTCTTTAGCTCAAAATATTTGTCAGATACTTATGTGCTGGGTATTTTTCAATACTATGGGTGACATCTAAGCAGTGAAAACAGTGGAGTAGTGAGCCAGTGGAGAAGTTGCCCACTGCAGCCAATCAGCTGCTCTGTATAAGTTTATAGTATGCAAATTATAAATGTTACTTCAGTGCTGATTGGTTACTATGGGCAACTTCACTCTTTTCACTGCTTAGTACATCTGCCCCTATGTCATAATTGGTATCCAGTCACCATTCCCAGGCTAGATGGGTACTACAGTATATGGCTACTGTTGACTGGGGTTTACAGTCCTGATCTAAACCCCCACCAGAATATGCTCTGAGACCTAGACTATTCCCATTAAGTAAAGGGAATCCTGCCTTGTCAGTTTAACTTTTTCACAGGCAATAGGAATGTCATTATACTTAATAGGATATAACAGCAGAGAAGTGAGACAGTAGAGAAGTTACCAATGGCAACCAATCAGCTTCTATGTATAATTTTATAGAATGCATGTGATACATGTTACTTCAAAGCTGAATGGTTGCCATGGGCAACTTCTTCACTGGCCCATTTCTCCACTCTTTTCACTGCTTCATACATCTCCCCCGACGAATGTTGAGGAATATGGTACTACGCTTGTTGCACTACCCCATTCCATCCCCCTATGTTTACATGAATTTTTACTTTCTGCCCAAATTGTAGCTTTTTTTTTTTTTTTTTAAACAATGATTTTTATTTTATTTATTGAGATCAGTTTTGATACAAAAGTATACAGTACATTTTGTGAGTACCATAAAAATACTGTAAATATAAAAGTACATAGTACAGAGAACATAGACAATAAAAGATAACTGGCAAAAACCCAGTCCGAGAACCCCTGACAGCGTAAAAAACAGGGGAACAACCGGATGAATACAATAAGCAACAATAGAATTAAAAACTTGATAGGAAAAGGATACAAGAGATCATTATCAGAGTCCAGGGAGAAGTGAGAAAGGTACCAAGGGGACCATATATTATGAAAATGAGTCATACATTTTAGTGAACTCGTAATGTACTCCTTAGAGCAGTGGGTCCCAAACTGTGCCGTGGCTCCTTGGGGTGCCTCGGGACACTTGCAGGGGTGCCTTGGATTGGTGGTCCAGGACCAATTCAAATTATTTATGGTCAATATAATAGGCAAAACCAGTGCTGGTGGCTGCCAGTCATAAAATATGGGGACAAACAGAAGCAAATATTGTCCCTCACCACAGAATTGAGCCTTAGGATGTCATCTACTACTAGACTAAATCTACTTAATTTAATATTTCTTTCTAAATTTCTCAATAAGAAATTTTTGGCCTAGGGGTGCCTTGAAAAAAATTCTGATACTCTAGGGTGCCGTGATTCAAACAAGTTTTGAAACCACTGCCTTAGAGGCTACAAAATGATCACTAGCATGAAGAGCAGTCATTAATGGAGCCGTCAAGGATTTCCAATTCTTAGCGACCAGTAATTCAGTATTGCCACTGCAACATCGCTCAATATGGGTGTTCCCAAAATCCTTGACAGCAGTGCCCACACTTCTTGTTGAATTGTTACCCCCGTCAGTTTGCATGATTTAAATTATACATGTTGGCTATTCACATAGTAGTTAGATTAGTTTAATTTACCTATGGGAACTATGTATCTCTCAGCTCAACTCCTAGTGAATTGATATCCTAAATTTCTCTAACGTCCTAGTGGATGCTGGGAACTCCGTAAGGACCATGGGGAATAGCGGGCTCCGAAGGAGGCTGGGCACTCTAGAAAGATCTTAGACTACCTGGTGTGCACTGGCTCCTCCCACTATGACCCTCCTCCAAGCCTCAGTTAGATTTCGTGCCCGGCCGAGGTTGGATGCACACTAGGGGCTCTCCTGAGCTCTTAGAAAGTTATAGTCTTAGAATTTGTTATTTTCAGTGAGACCTGCTGGCAACAGGCTCACTGCAGCGAGGGACTAAGGGGAGAAGAAGCGAACTCGCCTGCTTGCAGCCGGATTGGGCTTCTTAGGCTACTGGACACCATTAGCTCCAGAGGGATCGACCGCAGGCCCAGCCTTGATGTTCGGTCCCGGAGCCGCGCCGCCGTCCCCCTTACAGAGCCAGAAGCAAGAAGATGGTCCGGAAAATCGGCGGCATGAAGACATCCTGTCTTCACCAAGGTAGCGCACAGCACTGCAGCTGTGCGCCATTGCTCCTCATACACACTTCACACTCCGGTCACTGAGGGTGCAGGGCGCTGGGGGGGGCGCCCTGAGGCAGCAATAAAAACACCTTGGCTGGCTAAAATACCTCAATATATAGCCCCTGGGGCTATATATGCGGTAAATACCCCTGCCAGAATCCCATAAAAAGCGGGAGAATAGGCAGCAAAAAAGGGGCGGAGCCTATCTCCTCAGCACACTGGCGCCATTTTTCCCTCACAGCTCGGCTGGAAGGAAGCTCCCTGGCTCTTCCCTGCAATTCTACAGTACAGTAAGAGGGAAAAGAGAGGGGGGGCATTAAAATTGGCACTGTATACAGTATATTATATAAAAAGCAGCTATTAGGGACATAACTCAGTTAGTCCCTGTGTATATATATATATATATATATATATATATATATATATATATATATAGCGCTCTGGTGTGTGCTGGCATACTCTTACTCTGTCCCCCCAAAGGGCTTTTGTGGGTCCTGTCCTCTATTTGAGCATTCCCTGTGTGTGTGGAGTGTGTCGGTACGGCTGTGTCGACATGTTTGAGGAGGATAATGATGTGGAGGGGGAGCAGATGCCTTTAGCAGGGATGTCACCCCCTGGGGGTCAGACACCTGAGTGGATGGTATTATGGCAGGAAATGAGTGCACGTATAGACTCCTTACATAAAAAATTTGACGACATGCCGATTGTGGGACAGCCGAGTCTTCAGCTCGTGCCTGTCCAGGTGTCTCAAAAGTCATCAGGGGCTCTGAAACGCCCGTTATCTCAGGTGGCACAAGTAGATGTCGACACGGATACTGACACCAGTGTCGACGACGATGAGTCAAATTTAATGCCCGTTAAGGCCATTCACTGCATGATTGAGGCAATGAAAGAGGTGTTAAATATTTCTGATTTACATCCAGGTACCACAAAAAAGGGTATTATGTTTGGGGAGAAAAAACTACCTGTAGTTTTTCCCCCGTCAGATGAATTAAATGAAGTGTGTGAAGAAGCGTGGGCTTCCCCTGATAAGAAATTGGTAATTCCTAAGAAGCTACTAATGGCGTTCCCTTTCCCGCCAGAGGATAGGTTACGTTGGGAAACACCCCCGAGGGTGGATAAAGCGCTCACACGTTTGTCTAAAAAGGTGGCACTACCGTCCCAGGATACAGCCGCCCTTAAGGAACCTGCTGATAGAAAGCAGGAGGCGATCCTGAAGTCTGTATATACACACTCAGGCATTATACTCAGACCAGCTATTGCGTCAGCATGGATGTGCAGTGCTGCCGCTGCGTGGTCAGATAAACTGTCAGAAAATATTGACACGTTAGACAGAGACACGATCCTGCTAACATTTGACCATATAAAAGACTCAGTCTTATACATGAGAGATGCACAGAGGGAAATCTGCCGGCTGGCATCTAAAATAAGTGCATTATCTATCTCTGCTAGGAGATGCTTATGGACTCGCCAGTGGACTGGAGATGCAGATTCCAAAAGGCACATGGAAGTCTTGCCTTATAAGGGGGAGGAAGGGGCCCGCCTCAGGAATTTCAGCGATCAGTGGGCCCGCTCACAGGTGGATCCCTGGATCCTTCAAATAGTATCTCAGGGATACAGGCTGGAATTCGAGGCGACTCCACCCCGCCGTTTCCTAAAATCCGCCTTGCCGATTGCTCCCTCAGACAGGGAGGCGGTGCTAGCAGCGATTCACAAGCTGTATTCCCAGCAGGTGATAATCAAGGTACCCCTACTTCAACAAGGCCGGGGTTACTATTCCACACTATTTGTGGTGCCGAAACCGGACGGTTCGGTGAGACCCATTTTAAATTTGAAATCCTTGAACACATACATAAAAAAATTCAAGTTCAAGATGGAATCGCTCAGGGCGGTTATTGCAAGCCTGGACGAGGGGGATTACATGGTATCCCTGGACATCAAGGATGCTTACCTGCATGTCCCCATTTACAATTCTCACCAGGAGTACCTCAGATTTGTGGTACAGGACTGCCATTACCAATTCCAGACGCTGCCGTTTGGACTCTCCACGGCACCAAGGGTATTTACCAAGGTTATGGCGGAAATGATGATACTCCTTCGAAAAAAGGGAGTTTTAATTATCCCATACTTGGACGATCTCCTAATAAAGGCACGATCCAAGGAACAGTTGTTAGTAGGAGTAGCACTATCTCAGGAAGTGCTGAGCCAGCACGGCTGGATTCTGAATATCCCAAAGTCACAGCTGGTCCCCACGACATGTCTAATGTTCCTGGGAATGATTCTGGACACGGCCCAGAAAAAAGTGTTTCTCCCGGAGGAGAAAGCCAGGGAGTTGTCTTCTCTAGTCAGAGACCTCCTAAAACCAAAACAGGTATCGGTGCATCACTGCACGCGGGTCCTGGGAAAGATGGTAGCTTCTTACGAAGCAATTCCATTCGGCAGGTTCCATGCCAGGATTTTTCAGTGGGACCTGTTGGACAAGTGGTCCGGATTGCATCTTCAGATGCATCGTTTAATAACCCTGTCTCCACGAACCAGGGTGTCTCTTCTGTGGTGGCTGCACAGTGCTCATCTTCTGGAGGGCCGCAGATTCGGCATACAGGACTGGGTCCTGGTGACCACGGATGCCAGCCTACGAGGCTGGGGGGCAGTCACAAAGGGAAGAAATTTCCAAGGACTATGGTCAAGTCAGGAGACTGCCCTTCACATAAATATTCTGGAACTAAGGGCCATTTACAATGCCCTAAGTCAAGCAAAATCCCTGCTCCTACACCAGCCGGTGCTGATCCAGTCAGACAACATCACGGCAGTCGCCCATGTGAATCGACAGGGCGGCACAAGAAGCAGGACGGCGATGGCAGAAGCCACAAAAATTTTCCGATGGGCGGAGAATCATGTACTAGCACTGTCAGCAGTGTTCATCCCGGGAGTGGACAACTGGGAAGCAGACTTTCTCAGCAGGCACGACCTCCACCCGGGAGAGTGGGGACTTCATCCAGAAGTCTTCCAAATGATTGTAAATCAATGGGGTCGTCCACAGGTGGACATGATGGCGTCCCGCCTAAACAAAAAACTAGAGAAGTATTGCGCCAGGTCAAGAGACCCTCAGGCAATAGCTGTGGACGCTCTAGTGACACCGTGGGTGTACTGGTCAGTTTGTGTTCCCTCCTCTACCTCTCATACCAAAGGTATTGAGAATAATAAGAAAGCGAGGAGTAAACACAATTCTCGTGGTTCCGGATTGGCCGAGAAGAGCGTGGTACCCGGAACTTCAAGAGATGATCTCAGAGGACCCGTGGTCTCTGCCGCTCAGACAGGACCTGCTGCAGCAGGGCCCCTGTCTGTTCCAAGACTTACCGCGGCTGCGTTTGACGGCATGGTGGTTGAACGCCGGATCCTGAAGGAAAAGGGCATTCCGGAGGAAGTCATTCCTACGCTTATTAAAGCCAGGAAAGATGTTACGGCAAAGCATTATCACCGCATATGGCGGAAATATGTTGCATGGTGCGAGGCCAAAAAGGCCCCAACAGAGGAATTTCAACTAGGTCGATTTCTGCATTTCCTGCAAGCAGGAGTGAATATGGGCCTAAAACTGGGCTCCATTAAGGTACAGATCTCGGCTCTGTCGATTTTCTTTCAAAAAGAACTAGCTTCAGTACCTGAAGTTCAGACATTTGTGAAAGGAGTGCTGCATATTCAGCCCCCATTTGTGCCTCCTGTGGCACCTTGGGATCTCAACGTGATGTTGAGTTTCTTAAAATCACATTGGTTTGAGCCACTAAAAACCGTGGATCTGAAATATCTCACGTGGAAAGTGGTCATGTTATTGGCCTTGGCTTCAGCCAGGCGAGTGTCAGAATTGGCGGCTTTATCATGTAAAAGCCCTTATCTGATTTTCCATATGGATAGGGCAGAATTGAGGACTCGTCCCCAGTTTCTCCCTAAGGTGGTGTCAGCGTTTCACCTGAACCAGCCTATTGTGGTGCCTGCGGCTACTAAGGATTTGGAGGACTCCAAGTTGCTAGACGTTGTCAGGGCCCTGAAAATATATGTTTCCTGGACGGCTGGAGTCAGAAAATCTGACTCGCTGTTTATCCTGTATGCACCCAACAAGCTGGGTGCTCCTGCTTCTAAGCAGACTATTGCTCGTTGGATTTGTAGTACAATTCAGCTTGCACATACTGTGGCAGGCCTGCCACAGCCAAAATCTGTCAATGCCCATTCCACAAGGAAGGTGGGCTCATCTTGGGCGGCTGCCCGAGGGGTCTCGGCTTTACAACTTTGCCGAGCAGCTACTTGGTCAGGGGCAAACACGTTTGCAAAATTCTACAAATTTGATACCCTGGCTGAGGAGGACCTGGAGTTCTCTCATTCGGTACTGCAGAGTCATCCGCACTCTCCCGCCCGTTTGGGAGCTTTGGTATAATCCCCATGGTCCTTACGGAGTTCCCAGCATCCACTAGGACGTTAGAGAAAATAAGAATTTACTCACCGGTAATTCTATTTCTCGTAGTCCGTAGTGGATGCTGGGCGCCCATCCCAAGTGCGGTTTATCTGCATTACTTGTACATAGTTATTGTTAACTAAATCGGGTTATTGTTGAGCCATCTGTTGAGAGGCTCTATTGTTTCATACTGTTAACTGTGTTTCATATCACGAGTTGTACGGTGTGATTGGTGTGGCTGGTATGAGTCTTACCCGGGATTCAAAATCCTTCCTTATTGTGTACGCTCGTCCGGGCACAGTACCTAACTGAGGCTTGGAGGAGGGTCATAGTGGGAGGAGCCAGTGCACACAAGGTAGTCTAAGATCTTTCTAGAGTGCCCAGCCTCCTTCGGAGCCCGCTATTCCCCATGGTCCTTACGGAGTTCCCAGCATCCACTACGGACTACGAGAAATAGAATTACCGGTGACTAAATTCTTATTATTGGATCAGTTGCTGTTTTACATGTGTGTTGTTGACAGGTGCACTTCCAGATTTAATTTTGTGTACAGTTGTTTAGACACAAGGCAGCCTAAAATCACTTGATAGACCTTCTTATAATAATTTCATTGTTTAAGTTTCCTGCGTTTTATTATTTGTTTTCCTGGTGTAGGGCTGTAAAGTATCTACAGATTATATTGACAACATTTACATAAATAACCTGTTTGTACTTGCTGAGAACAGCTCAATGGCACTGTGCATTTGGAGGGATTTGTCTGCTTTTGGATGTGCTTTGACTATCAGAGGGAGAGATGTAAGAAGCAACCGGTCAGCTTTGAAGTAACAATTATCAAGTGCATTTTATACGTAGCAGCTGATTGGTTGCCATAAGCAACTACTCCACTCTTTTTACTGCTTCATACATCTCCTATCTTCTACAGAAGCTTTTTCCTTTTGGTTCTGCAGAATATTACAATATGGTTTAACCTTACCAATTTTTTTATTTATTTTCTCCATCTGTTATTACAGTTCTATTAGATTAATGAGTCAGAATCATAAATGTTCATGTAGCCGATGTCTGCTATGAACATAGTGAAGTGTTAAGTTTGTGTCACTAACATAGTTACATAGTAGGTGAGGTTGAAAAAAGACATAGAATGTCCATCGAGTTCAACCTGTGCTATTTCATTTAGATGCTATAAACTTGGTTATTTCTGTCAGTTAGGAATTTATCTGAACCATTTTTAAACTTATTTAGTGAGTCCACCTCTATGACCTCCTCTGGTAGAGAATTCCAAATTCTTACTGCTCTTACTGTGAAGAACCCTTTCCTCCGTTGGGTATGATTTTTTTTTCTTCTAACCTAAGGGGGTGTCCTGTGGGGTTCACTACGGTATGCCGGCAGTCGGGCTCCCGGCGACCAGCATACCGGCGCCGGGAGCCCGACCGCCGGCTTACAGACAGTGTGGCGAGCGCAAATGAGCCCCTTGCGGGCTCGCTGCGCTCGCCACGCTACGGGCACGGTGGCGCGCCACGCTATTTTATTCTCCCTCCAGGGGGGTCGTGGACCCCCACGAGGAAGAATAAGTGTCGGTATGCCGGCTGTCGGGATCCCGGCGCCGGTTTACTGTGCGCCGTGATCCCGTCAGTCGGCATACTGAAGACCACCCGTCCTGTGTAGCATTTTTTTTTATAAACAGATTGTCTGATAAGTCCTTATATTGTCCCTTAATGTATTCATAAATATTAATAATGTCCCTTCTGAGCTGCCTCTTTTCCAGTGAGAACATATCTAACCTTGTAATCTTTCCTTATAATCCAGTGCCTCTAACCCTTTAACCAGTTTGGTGGCTTGCCTCTGAACCCTCTTGCGTTCCAAGATATCTTTTTTTATAGTGCAGTGCTCAGAACTGTACACATTATTCCAGGTGCGGCCATACCAACAATTTATACAGTGGCAGGATTACACTATTATCCCTTGTCTCCATTCCCCCTTTTATGCATGCTAACACCTCATTTGCTTTTGTTGCTGCATTTTGACATTGCGTACTGCTACTAAGTATATTATCGAGCACACCCAAATCCTTTTCAAATACCGTTATCCCTACATTTTCCCCATTTAATTTATAGACTGCCCGATTGTTCTTAGTTCCAAAGTGCATAACTCTACATTTTTCGATATTGAACCTCATTCTCCATTTGTCTGCCCAGACCTCCAGTCTGGATAAATCCATTCCATAGAGACTCTATCCAGTGGTACTGCCGTAGAAGTCCATTAGAGTGGTACTGCCGTATAAGTCCAGTGGTACTGCCGTATAAGTCCAGTGGTACTGCCGTATAAGTCCAGTGGTACTGCCGTATAAGTCCAGTCCAGTGGTAACAGCAAGTTGTACTGCATTTGCTGATTATGTCAAATGAATATCATGATTGAATAGTCTAGGTATGATTCGTGGAACTACACATCCCAGCAAGTTGTACTGCATTTGCTGATTATGTCAAATGAATATCATGATTGAATAGTCTAGGTATATTGAAAAAGCAAGTTTTTTTTTTTTTTTTTTTGTATGTTTTTCTCTTTGTAAAGATATAGTTGGCTGCCTTATTGGTATGTAATGTCTGTTTTTCTAAGCTAATTTATGGCCTTAGCTTAAAGGGGGATTGTATTGGGTGGAGTTTGCAATCATTGCATTCACATGGATATTGTTCCTATTTGAAGTCTAGTATACGGCTGGATAGCCATCGGCTGGTAGTGCTTCCATAGAAGTGCTGACATAAAAGTGTTATTATAAAAATAGCGTTATAACTGCGTTAAACCGAAGGAAAACAGAAGGGAAACATCAACACACCAACACTACCACAAAAGGACTGCCTTAATGCCTCAAAAGTATGTAATTCATCTTATGCATATTATCTGTTTTTAAAAACCAATGAAAAGGCATCCCCAATCTGCTCACTACAGTTCTCTCTTATGCAAACTTATGTACGTTTCTTGATGTAATGATTTCTTGTAAATGTCATTGCATGTGTGGGGAAGTTGCTCGGTGAAACAGTTTATTATTGCATACTGACTGGTGTTTACCTCCTTTGAACGTTTACCCATTGGGGTCAGGTGTACTATAACTTTATATTTAGTAAGGTGTAGTCATGGTGTAAAGGACAGAGTATGATTACTGATTAGTAAAAGAAAACAAATACTGAGCAACATCCCCAAACAGGTAATTTCAACTTTAAACTTGTCATTTATTTTGTACGCTCTGGACATGGCTACTAATAACAAATGCACAGACAAAATTCTTAAAGCTATGTCTGCAAATGCTAGGAGCTTAGGAGACAAAATTCCAGAGCTAATTGCGATAATGACCAGGGATAACCTGGATTTTGTGGCAATTACAGAGTCTTGGTGCAATGAGAATCATGACTGGGACTTGGCTATACCAGGATACAATTTATTTAGGAAAGATAGAATAGGAAGAAAAGGAGGAGGGGTAGCAATGTATATGAAAAAAAGCATAAATGCTACTTTAATACAAAATATTGAAGCCAAAACTGAGGCCCTTTGGGTCACCATAGAAACTGGGAAGAAGGACATTATTCGCATTGGGGTGATCTATAGACCACCAGGCCAGGGGCAGGATTTGGACAGGAACCTATTGTTGGACATCTCTAAAATGGCTTTTAAGGGAGAAGTCATAATCATGGGAGACTTTAATTTACCTGATGTAAATTGGGAGGGGTCTTTTGCAAGTTTTTGGGCAGTACGGATGGTGTAATGGTTAGCATTACTGCCTCACAGCACTGAGGTCATGGGTTCGATTCCCACCATGGCCCTAACTGTGTGGAGTTTGTATATTCTCCCCGTACTTGCGTGGGTTTCCTCCGGGTACTCCGGTTTCCTCCCACAATCCAAAAATATACTGGTAGGTTAATTGGCTCTCAACAAAATTAACCCTAGCGTGAATGTGTGCGTGTACATGTGGTAGGGAATATAGGGGCAGATGTATTAAACTGGAGAAGGCATAAGGAAGTGATAAACCAGTGATATGTGCAAGGTGATACACGCACCAGCCAATCAGCTCCAATATGCAAATTGCCAGTTATGAGCTGACTGGTTGTTGCGTTTATCACCATGCACTCATCACTGGTTTATCACTTCCTTATGCCTTCTCCAGGTTAATACATCTGCCCCATAGATTGTAAGCTCCACTGGGGCAGGGACTGATATGAATGGCCAAATATTCTCTGTAAAGCGCTGCGGAATATGTGTGCGCTATATAAATAACTGGTAATAAATAAATAATAAATAAATAAATAAGTTCAGCTACAAGTGGCAAATTTCTACATTTCTTACAGGGAGCATCTCCCAAGCAATTGGTGAGGGAGCCCACTCGCAAAGACTCAATATCAGATCTAATTCTTACAAATGGTGATAGGATATCTGATATATATATGTGGGTGAGCACCTGGGATCCAGTGATCATCAAGCAGTATGGTTTAGTATAAAGACAGGATCCAACTCCTGTCACACAAAAACAAAGGTGTTGGATTTTAGAAATGCTGACTTTGCAAAAATGGGGAGATGTTTAAGTGATTCATTGGCAGACTGGAGGAACTTGGAAGGAGTGCAGGAGAGGTGGAAAAAACTGAAAAGTGCAATGCTAAGTGCAACAGACCTTTGTATCAAAATGGTTAGGAAAAGCACCAGGAAAAGGAAGCCAGTGTGGTTCACAAAAGAAGTATCAACTAGTGTGAAAGCCAAAAAGATGGCTTTTAGGAAATACAAACAGACTCAAAATAATAACGACAAAGAGGTGTATCTGGACAGACGGAAGGATGCTAAGAAAGTGATCAGACGTGCAAAGGCAGAAGCTGAGGAGAAAATGGCCCAGTCAGTAGATAAAGGGGGCAAAACTTTTTTTAAGTATATAAGTGAAAGGAGAAAATCAAATGGAGGAATAATAAGACTTAAGACAGAGAGTGGGCATTTGGTGGAGGGAGACAAGGCAATAGCAGATCACCTAAATAATTATTTCTCTGACGCCCTAAGTGGATGCTGGGACTCCGTAAGGACCATGGGGAATAGCGGCTCCGCAGGAGACTGGGCACAACTAAAGAAAGCTTTAGGACTACCTGGTGTGCACTGGCTCCTCCCACTATGATCCTCCTCCAGACCTCAGTTAGAATCTTGTGCCCGGCTGAGCTGGATGCACACTAGGGGCTCCTAGAAATAAAGTATATTTTAGATTTTTTATTTTACAGTGAGATCTGCTGGCAACAGACTCACTGCAGCGAGGGACTAAGGGGAAAAGAAGCGAACCTACCTAACTGGTGGTAGCTTGGGCTTCTTAGGCTACTGGACACCATTAGCTCCAGAGGGATCGACCACAGGACCCGACCTCGATGTTCGGTCCCGGAGCCGCGCCGCCGGCCCCCTTACAGAGCCAGAAGCAAGAAGTGTTCCGGAAAATCGGCGGCAGAAGACTTCTGTCTTCAACAAGGTAGCGCACAGCACTGCAGCTGTGCGCCATTGCTCCTCATGCACACCTCACACTCCGGTCACTGATGGGTGCAGGGCGCTGGCGGGGGGCGCCCTGAGGGCAATATAATACACCTTGGCTGGCAAATCATCACAATATATAGTCCCAGGGCTATACATGTGATAAATTACCCCTGCCAGAATCCATGAAAAAAGCAGGAGAAAAGTCAGCCGAAAAAGGGGCGGGGCTATCTCCCTCAGCACACTGGCGCCATTTTTTCTTCACAGTGCAGCTGGAAGACAGCTCCCCAGGCTCTCCCCTGTAGTTTTCAGGCTCAAAGGGTTAAAAAGAGAGGGGGGGCACTAAATTTAGGCGCAATATGTGTATACAAACAGCTACTGGGGGAAAAATCACTCAGTTATAGTGTTAATCCCTGCATTATATAGCGCTCTGGTGTGTGCTGGCATACTCTCTCTCTCTCTCTGTCTCCCCAAAGGACTTTGTGGGGTCCTGTCCTCGGTCAGCATTCCCTGTGTGTGTGCGGTGTGTCGGTACGGCTGTGTCGACATGTTGGATGAGGAAGGTTACGTGGAGGCGGAGCAGAGGCCGATAAATGGGATGTTGCCCCCTGTGGGGCCGACACCAGAGTGGATGGATAGGTGGAAGGTATTAACCGACAATGTCAACTCCTGACATAAAAGGCTGGATGACGTGACAGCTGTGGGACAGCCGGCTTCTCAGCCCGCGCCTGCCCAGGCGTCTCAAAGGCCATCAGGGGCTCAAAAAGCGCCCGTTACCTCAGATGGCAGACACAGATGTCGGCACGGAGTCTGACTCCAGTGTCGACGAGGTTGAGACATATATACACAATCCACTAGGAACATCCCTTGCATGATCTTGGCAATGAAAAATGTGTTACACATTTCTGACATGAACCCAAGTACCACATAAAAGGGGTTTTATGTTTGGGGAGAAAAAGCAGCCAGTGTTTTGTTCCCCCATCAGATGAGTGAATGAAGTGTGTAAAGAGCGTGGGTTCCCCCGATAAACTAGTAATTTCTAAAAAGTTACTGCTGGCGTACCCTTTCCCGCCAGAGGATAGGTCACGTTGGGAGATATCCCCTAGGGTGGATAAGGCGCTCACACGTTTGTCAAAAAAGGTGGCACTGCCGTCTGGGGATACGGCCACTTTGAAGGAGCCTGCTGATAAAAAGCAGGAGGCTATCCTGAAGTCTGTATATATACACTCAGGTACTATACTGAGATCTGCATTTGCCTCAGCATAAATAGTGCTGCTGCAGCGTGGTCTGATACCCTGTCAGATAATATTAATACCCTAGACAGGGATAATATTTTGCTAACATAGAGCATATTAAAGACGTCGTCTTATATATGAAGGATGCACAGAGGGATATTTGCCGGCTGGCATCCAGAATTAATGCAATGTCCATTCTGCCAGGAGGGTATTAGAGACCCGGCAGTGGACAGGTGATGCTGCCTTTAAAAGGCACATGGAGATTCTACCTTATAAGGGTGAGGAATTGTTTGGGGATGGTCTCTGGGACCTCTTATCCACAGCAACAGCTGGGAAGAAAATTTTTTTACCTCAGGTTTCCTCACAGCCTAAGAAAGCACCGTATTTTCAGGTACAGTCCTTTCGGCTTCAGAAAAGCAAGCGCTTCCTTTCTGCACAGAGACAAGGGAAGAAGGAAAAAGCTGCACCAGACAGCCAGTTCCCAGGATCAAAAATCTTCCCCCGCTTCCTCTGAGTCCACCGCATGACGCTGGGGCTCCACAGGTGGAGACAGGTGCGGTGGGGGCGCGTCTCGGGAACTTCAGGGACCAGTGGGCTTGCCCACAGGTGGATCCCTAGGTTCTGCAAGTAGTATCACAGGGATTCAGGCTGGAGTTCGAGGCGACTCCCCCTCGCCGTTACCTCACATCAGCCTTGCCTGCTGCCCTCGGAGAAAGGGAGGTAGTACTGGCGGCAATTCACAAGCTGTACTTCCAGCAGGTGAAATCAAGGTACCCCTCCTTCAACAAGGACGGGGTTACTATTCCAGAATGTTGTGGTACCGAAACCAGACGGTTCGGTGAGACCCATTCTAAAATTGAAATCCTTGAACACTTATATACGAAGGTTCAAGTTCAAAATGGAATCGCTCAGGGCGATTATTGCAAGCCTGGAGAATTTCGTGGTATCACTGGACATCAAGGATGCTTACCTACATGTCCCTATTTACCCTCTTCACCAGGAGTACCTCAAAATTGTGGTACAAGATTGTCATTACCAATTCCAGACGTTGCCGTTGGTCTGTCCCCGGCACCGAGGGTATTTACCAAGGTAATGGCCGAATTAATTATCCCGTACTTGGACGATCTCCTTATAAAGGTGAGGTCCAGGGAGCAGTTGTTCGTCAGAGTAGCACTATCTCGGGAAGTGCTACAACAGCACGGCTGGATTATGAATATTCGCAAGTCGCAGCTGGTTCCTACGACGCGTCTACTGTTCAGGAAAACTGACTCGCTATTTATCCTGTATGCATCCAACAAGCTGGGTGCTCCTGCTTCTAAGCAGACTATTGCTCGCTGGATCTGTAGCATGATTCAACTTGCACGTTCTGCGGCTGGACTGCCGCACCCTAAATCTGTAAAAGCCCATTCCACGAGGAAGGTGGGCTCTTCTTCGGCGGCTGCCCGAGGGGTCTCGGCTTTACAAAATTGCCGAGCTGTTACTTGGTCGGGTTCAAACATTTTTGCAAGAGTCTACAAGTTTGATACCCTGGCTGAGGAGGACCTGGAGTTCTCTCATTCGGTGCTGCAGAGTCATCCGCACTCTCCCGCCCGTTTGGGAGCTTTGGTATAATCCCCATGGTCCTTACGGAGTCCCAGCATCCACTTAGGACGTCAGAGAAAATAAGATTTTACTCACCGGTAAATCTATTTCTCGTAGTCCGTAGTGGATGCTGGGCGCCCATCCCAAGTGCGGATTGTCTGCAATACTTTTTTATAGTTATTGCCTAACTAAAGGGTTATTGTTGAGCCATCTGTTGAGAGGCTCAGTTATATTTCATACTGTTAACTGGGTATAGTATCACGAGTTATACGGTGTGATTAGTGTGGCTGGTATGAGTCTTACCCGGGATTCAAAATCCTTCCTTTATTGTGTCAGCTCTTCCGGGCACAGTATCCTAACTGATGTCTGGAGGAGGGTCATAGTGGGAGGAGCCAGTGCACACCAGGTAGTCCTAAAGCTTTCTTTAGTTGTGCCCAGTCTCCTGCGGAGCCGCTATTCCCCATGGTCCTTACGGAGTCCCAGCATCCACTACGGACTACGAGAAATATTTACCGGTGAGTAAAATCTTATTTTCTCTGACGTCCTAGTGGATGCTAGGGACTCCGTAAGGACCATGGGGAATAGCGGCTCCGCAGGAGACTGGGCACAACTAAGAAAGATTTAGGACTACCTGGTGTGCACTGGCTCCTCCCTCTATGCCCCTCCTCCAGACCTCAGTTAGAATTTTGTGCCCGGCCGAGCTGGTTGCACACTAGGGGGTCTCCTGAGCTCTTAGAAAAGAAAGTATATTTTAGGTTTTTTTATTTTCAGTGAGATCTGCTGGCAACAGACTCACTGCTTCGAGGGACTGAGGGGAGAAGAAGCGAACCTACCTGCTTGCAGCTAGCTTGGACTTCTTATGCTACTGGACACCATTAGCTCCAGAGGGATCGAACACAGGCCCAGCCTCGGTCGTCCGGTCCCGGAGCCGCGCCGCCGTCCCCCTTGCAGAGCCAGAAGCAAGAAGAACGTCCAGGAAATCGGCGGCTGAAGACTCCGGTCTTCATTAAGGTAGCGCACAGCACTGCAGCTGTGCGCCATTGCTCCCCATGCACACCACACACTCCGGTCACTGATGGGTGCAGGGCGCTAGGGGTGGGGGGGGGGCGCCCTGGGCTGCAATAAAAGTACCTTAGCTTGGCAAAAAAACACATAATATAGTCAGTAAGACTATATATGTGTAAAATCCCCTGCCAAAAATATCCTGAAAAAAGCGGGAGAAGTCCGCCGTGAAGGGGGCGGGGCTATCTCCCTCAGCACACTGGCGCCATTTCCTCTCACAGCTCCGCTGGAAGGACGCTCCCAAGGCTCTCCCCTGCAGTTTCCAGGCTCAATAGGGTAAAAAAGAGAGGGGGGGCACTAAATTTAGGCGCAAACTGTGTATTATAGCAGCTATAGGGGAAAAATCACTGTGTGTAGTGTGTATCCCTGCATTATATAGCGCTCTAGTGTGTGCTGGCATACTCTCTCTCTGTCTCCCCAAAGGACTTTGTGGGGTCCTGTCCTCTGTCAGAGCATTCCCTGTGTGTGTGCGGTGTGTCGGTACGGCTGTGTCGACATGTTTGATGAGGAGGCTTATGTGGAGGCAGAGCAGGTGCCGATAAATGTGATGTCACCCCCTGCGGGGTCGACACCTGAATGGATGGACATGTGGAAGGAATTACGCGACAATGTCAACTCCTTACATTAAAAGGTTTGACGACATAGCAGATGTGGGACAGCCGGCTTCTCAGCCCGTGCCTGCCCAGGCGTCTCAAAAGCCATCAGGGGCTCTAAAACGCCCACTACCTCAGATGGCAGACACAGATGTCGACACGGAGTCTGACTCCAGTGTCGACGATGATGAGACTAGTGTACATTCCAATAGAGCCACTCGTTATATGATTACGGCAATGAAAAATGTGTTGCACATTTCTGATATTACCCCAGGTACCACAAAAAAGGGTATTATGTTTGGGGAGAAAAAGCTACCAGTGGTTTTTCCCCCATCTGATGAATTAAATGAAGTGTGTGAAGAAGCGTGGGCTTCCCCAGATAAGAAACTGGTAATTTCTAAAAAGTTACTGATGGCGTACCCTTTCCCGCCAGAGGACAGGTCACGTTGGGAGACATCCCCTAGGGTGGATAAAGCGCTCACACGTCTGTCAAAAAAGGTGGCACTACCGTCTCCGGACACGGCCTCCCTAAAGGAGCCTGCGGATAGAAAGCAGGAGGCTATCCTGAAGTCTGTATATACACACTCAGGAATTATACTGAGACTGGCTATTGCTTCAGCATGGATGTGCAGTGCTGCAGCTGCGTGGTCAGATTCCCTGTCGGAAAACATTGATACCCTAGACAGGGACATTATATTGCTAACCGTAGAGCATATTAAAGACGCTGTCTTATACATGAGAGATGCACAGAGGGATATTTGCCGGCTGGCATCTAAAATAAACGCAATGTCCATTTCTGCCAGGAGAGGATTGTGGACTCGGCAGTGGACAGGAGATACAGATTCTAAAAGGCACATGGAAGTTTTGCCTTACAAGGGTGAGGAGTTGTTTGGGGATGGTCTCTCGGACCTCGTTTCCACAGCGACAGCTGGGAAGTCAGCATTTTTACCCCATGTTCCCTCACAGCCAAAGAAAGCACCGTATTATCAGGTACAGTCCTTTCGACCCCAGAAAGGCAAGCGGGTTAGAGGCGCGTCCTTTCTGCCCAGAGGCAGAGGTAGAGGGAAAAAACTGCAACATACAGCCAGTTCCCAGGAACAAAAGTCCTCCCCCACTTCCTCTAAGTCCACCGCATGACGCTGGGGCTCCACAGGCGGAGCCAGGTACGGTGGGGGCCCGTCTCAAGAACTTCAGCGACCAGTGGGTTCGCTCACGGGTGGATCCCTGGATTCTACAAGTAGTATCTCAGGGGTACAAGCTGGAATTCGAGACGTCTCCCCCTAGCCGTTTCCTCAAATCTGCCTTGCCGACAGCTCCCCCGGACAGGGAGGCAGTGCTGGAGGCGATTCACAAGCTGTATTCTCAGCAGGTGATAATCAAGGTACCCCTTCTTCAACAAGGACGGGGTTACTATTCCACAATGTTTGTAGTACCGAAACCGGACGGTTCGGTGAGACCCATTTTAAATTTAAAATCCTTGAACACTTATATAAGAAGGTTCAAGTTCAAGATGGAATCGCTCAGGGCAGTGACTGCAAGCCTGGACGAGGGGGATTACATGGTATCACTGGACATCAAGGATGCTTACCTGCATGTCCCCATTTACCCTCCTCACCAGGAGTACCTCAGATTTGTGGTACAGGACTGTCATTACCAATTCCAGACGTTGCCGTTTGGTCTGTCCACGGCACCGAGGGTATTTACCAAGGTGGCCGAAATGATGATACTCCTTCGGAAAAAGGGAGTTTTAATTATCCCGTACTTGGACAATCTCCTTATAAAGGCGAGGTCCAGGGAACAGTTGTTGATCGGAGTAGCACTAGCTCGGGAAGTGCTACAACAGCACGGCTGGATCCTGAATATTCCAAAGTCGCAGCTGGTTCCTACAACGCGTCTACTGTTCCTGGGGATGGTTCTGGACACAGAACAGAAAAAAGTGTTTCTCCCGGAGGAGAAGGCCAAGGAGTTGTCATCTCTGGTCAGAGACCTCCTAAAACCAAAACAGGTGACGGTGCACCACTGCACGCGAGTCCTAGGAAAGATGGTGGCTTCTTACGAAGCAATTCCATTCGGAAGGTTCCATGCAAGGATCTTTCAGTGGGATCTGTTGGACAAGTGGTCCGGATCGCATCTTCAGATGCATCGGCTGATAACCCTGTCTCCAAGGACCAGGGTGTCGCTGCTGTGGTGGCTGCAGAATGCTCATCTCCGAGAGGGCCGCAGATTCGGCATACAGGACTGGATCTTAGTGACCACGGATGCCAGCCTTCGAGGTTGGGGGGCAGTCACACAGGGAAGAAACTTCCAGGGACAATGGTTGAGTCAGGAGACTTCCCTACACATAAATATTCTGGAACTAAGGGCCATTTACAATGCCCTAAGTCAGGCAAGACCCCTGCTACAACACCAGCCGGTGCTGATCCAGTCAGACAACATCACGGTGGTCGCCCATGTAAACCGACAGGGCGGCACAAGAAGCAGGATGGCGATGGCAGAAGCCACAAGGATTCTCCGATGGGCGGAAAATCATGTGTTAGCACTGTCAGCAGTGTTCATTCCCGGAGTGGACAACTGGGAAGCAGACTTTCTCAGCAGACACGACCTCCACCCGGGAGAGTGGGGACTTCATCCAGAAGTCTTCCAAATGGTTGTACACCGGTGGGAAAGGCCACAGGTGGACATGATGGCGCCCCGCCTCAACAAAAAGCTAAAAAGATATTGCGCCAGGTCAAGGGACCCTCAGGCGATAGCTGTGGACGCTTTAGTGACACCGTGGGTGTACCAGTCGGTTTATGTGTTCCCCCCCTCTTCCTCTCATACCCAAGGTACTGAGGATAATAAGAAGGAGAAGAGGTAAGAACTATAATCATTGTTCTGGATTGGCCAAGAAGAGCTTGGTACCCAGAACTTCAAGAAATGATATCAGAGGAACCATGGCCTCTGCCGCTCAGACAGGACCTGCTGCAGCAGGGACCCTGTCTGTTCCAAGACTTAGCGCTACTGCGTTTGACGGCATGGCGGTTGAACACCGGATCCTGAAGGAAAAGGGCATTCCGGAGGAAGTCATCCCTACGCTGATTAAAGCTAGGAAGGAGGTGACCGCAAACCATTATCACCGCATATGGCGAAAATATGTTGCGTGGTGTGAGGCCAGAAGGGCCCCAACGGAGGAATTTCAGCTGGGTCGATTTCTGCACTTCCTACAGTCAGGGGTGACTATGGGCCTCAAATTAGGTTCCATTAAGGTCCAGATTTCGGCTCTGTCGATTTTCTTCCAAAAAGAACTGGCTTCACTGCCTGAAGTTCAGACGTTTGTTAAAGGAGTGCTGCATATTCAGCCCCCTTTTGTGCCTCCAGTGGCACCTTGGGATCTCAACGTGGTGTTGGATTTCCTTAAGTCACATTGGTTTGAGCCACTTAAAACCGTGGAACTAAAATATCTCACGTGGAAAGTGGTCATGCTGTTGGCCTTGGCTTCGGCCAGGCGTGTGTCAGAATTGGCGGCTTTGTCATGTAAAAGCCCTTATCTGATTTTCCATATGGATAGGGCGGAATTGAGGACTCGTCCCCAATTTCTTCCTAAGGTGGTATCAGCTTTTCATTTGAACCAACCTATTGTGGTGCCTGCGGCTACTAAGGACTTGGAGGATTCCAAGTTGCTGGACGTAGTCAGGGCCCTGAAAATCTATGTTTCCAGGACGGCTGGAGTCAGGAAAACTGACTCGTTATTTATCCTGTATGCATTCAACAAGCTCGGTGCTCCTGCTTCAAAGCAAACTATTGCTCGCTGGATCTGTAACACGAATCAGCAGGCTCATTCTGCGGCTGGATTGCCGCATCCAAAATCAGTGAAAGCCCATTCCACAAGGAAGGTGGGCTCTTTTTGGGCGGCTGCCCGAGGGGTCTCGGCATTACAACTTTGCCGAGCTGCTACTTGGTCGGGTTCAAACACATTTGCAAAATTCTACAAGTTTGATACCCTGGCTGAGGAGGACCTTGTGTTTTGCTCATTCGGTGCTGCAGAGTCATCCGCACTCTCCCGCCCGTTTTGGGTGCTTTGGTATAATCCCCATGGTCCTTACGGAGTCCCCAGCATCCACTAGGACGTTAGAGAAAATACGATTTTACTCACCGGTAAATCTATTTCTCGTAGTCCGTAGTGGATGCTGGGCGCCCGTCCCAAGTGCGGACTTTCTGCAATACGTGTATATAGTTATTGCTTAATAAAGGGTTATGTTATGTTGGCATCCATTGGTTGATGCTCTGTTGTTTGTTCATACTGTTAACTGGGTAAGTATATCACAAGTTATACGGTGTGATTGGTGTGGCTGGTATGAGTCTTACCCTGGATTCCAAAATCCTTTCCTTGTAATGTCAGCTCTTCCGGGCACAGTTTCCTTAACTGAGGTCTGGAGGAGGGGCATAGAGGGAGGAGCCAGTGCACACCAGTAGTACTAAATCTTTCTTAGAGTGCCCAGTCTCCTGCGGAGCCCGTCTATTCCCCATGGTCCTTACGGAGTCCCCAGCATCCACTACGGACTACGAGAAATAGATTTACCGGTGAGTAAAATCTTATTTTTTCATCAGGAAAAAAAAGGATTCCCTTTTCTTGAACTGCAAATTTAACAGCAATTACTTTATAATACCCTTTTCAGATTTAAATGTCTGAAAATCCCAGCTCTTACCCGGCCTTTCAGTGCCGGTCCCTGCCTGACCCCCCTTTCACACAGACGAGCAAATTGCCTGGTCAAGAAATTCTTCCCGGTAATTTGCAGATAATAATTATTAATAATAATAATAATTTTATTTATATAGCGCTCTTTCTCCAATAGGACTCAAGGCGCTTAACATATACATAGCATAATATAGTACAGAAAATAATGAAGTACATTTTCATAAAATACAGAAGCATGAAGATACTAAAAGGGACATTATGGAAATGCTTGAGTAAACAGGAAAGTCTTGAGTCTACTTTTGAAGGATTCTATAGTTGGGGCCTCTCGCACTGTGCGGGGAAGTGAGTTCCATAGAGTCGGAGCCACGTGACTAAAAGCTCGACCCCCAGATGAATTACGGTAGATTCTAGGTACTGCTTAAAAGTCCTTCATCTACAGATCGCAGTAATCGAATGGGGCAGTATGGGGTCAGAAGCTGTTTCAGGTACCTTGGGCCCTGGTCATGTAATGCTTTGAAACTCAGTAAGCCAATCTTGAAGATGATTCGCCATCTTACAGGCAGCCAGTGAAGGGAGTAGAGGATGGGTGTTACGTGGCTAGAACGGGGCTGGTTGGTTAACAGCCTGGCAGCTGTATTTTGCACCAGCTGTAAGCGTTGCAATTCTTTTGCTGGGAGACCAATGTAGAGTGCATTACAGTAGTCTAATCGAGATGATACAAATGCATGTATGACTTTTGGCATATCATCTGAGGGAATTAAGTGCTTGATTCTGGCTATGTTCCTCAGGTGAAAGAATGAGGATTTGATTGTGGCTGATATCTGATGTTTAAGTGTCAAGCCATTATCCTGCACAACGCCAAGATTCCGCACATGATCACTGGTCTGTAATTCTGAATCCCCGAGCGTAAGTCCAGTTGGTTGGCTATGCTGCAGTCTTGTCCTTTGATGTTGCAGTCGTATCATAAGGACATCTGTTTTATCCGGGTTCAGTCGCAGCCAACTGGCGCTCATCCACTCCTGTAGCTCAGCTAGACAGCCATTTAGGGTTGCTATTGGGTTATCAGTGCCCCGGAGCAAAGGACAAGTACAGTTTTGTATCATCTGCATAGCAGTGGTAGACCAGGCCATGGCGCCTGATTATTTCGCCCAATGGGAGCATGTATACTGCAAAAAGCATGGGGTATAGTATTGAACCTTGTGGGACACCACATGGCAATGGCACTGGTGGTGATGAGTATAATCCAGACGATACTCTCTCTGACCTGCCTGTGAGAAATGATTTGAACCAGCTTAAGACTGTGCCATCCAGACCACAGAAATGTATCGGTCGCTCAATCAGAAGCCCATGGTCCACGGTATCAAATGCTGCCGAGAGATCCAGAAGGATTAATATTTTACAGTCACCTCTGTCTCTTGCCATCAGAAGATCATTTAACACACACACACCAAGGCTGTTTCAGTGCTATGTCTTCAACATGGATATTCTGTCTGAGCGAAATGGTCAACCCTGGAAAATTCCCGGGTTGAAGTCCCGGAAGTTTCAACCTGGGTTGACCCATTCACACAGTTAAGGACCTGTGTTTTTCTTCAAATTACTGGGTAGAACCTCCTAACCCCGGGAATCTGCCTCTCTGTGTGAAAGGGGTATTAGGCAGTTCCTGGTGTCATGGGAAGGAGTTGCACTCTATTCCCTTTCTGCCACATGGGTGGTGGGACACTGAGAGGGGTTTTTCCAAAACTGGACTATCACTGTTTTATTTTTTAACATAATTTTGCTTGAAGGGTTATTTTTTTTATTAATTTTGTTACGGTACTTGCGAGGTTAGATTTTATGAAGGGAAAAAAAACCCTTCTAGAATGAAGATTCCATTGACTTTCTGTTTTAGGCAATTGATTTCACTTAATTTATTTTTGCAGAGGTCAAATTGTTCTGTTGAGCGAGTCCTCGTAGTTATCTGAAGGCCATTGGATTCCTTTACTAACACTGATGGTAACATTTGCATTGAACTACAGCAGTGACCTTTTATATGTGTAATTAGGCAATGAAAGTAAGGGGTCAGTTCTCTTAGACATGAGGAAGGTGTATTGCCGTTGTAGACCGGTAGCTGATCTCATTCACCTTGCGTCTGGCCTTGTCCAGAATTTGTTTTTCTTTGTATGCAGCTGTGTGGGGCTGTGAACTAAAAGACGCAAGTTAATAGTTACCATAAATGCATCATATAGCCGCTCTTGCTCAAGGGGCGAGCTTCCTTGAGTCTTATTGAATCGACTCGCACACTGGCTAATTTGCTTTATACAGTTGTGCTCCTAAGTATACATACCCTAGCAGAATTTGTGATTTTCTGGCCAGTTGTCAGAGAATATGAATGATAACTCACAAACTTTTCTTTCACTCCGTTTAGTGGTTGGGTGATGCCATTTATTGTCAAACAACTGTGTTTACTCTTTTTAAATCATAATGACAACAGAAACTACCCAAATGACCCTGATCAAAAGTTTACATACCCTGTAGATTTTGGTCTTATAACATGCACACAAGTTGACACAAACGGGTTTGAATGGCTACTAAAGGTAACCATCCTCACATGTGATCTGTTTGCTTGTAATCAGTGTGTGTGTGTGTATAAAAGTTCAGTGAGTTTCTGCACACCTGAAAGACCCTTGCATCTTTCATCCAGTGCTGCACTGACGTGTCTGGATTCTGAGTCATGGGGAAAGCAAAAGAATTGTCAAAGGATCTGCGGGAAAAGGTAATTGAACTGTATAAAACAGGAAAGGGATATAAAAAGATATCCAAGCAATTGAGAATGCCAATCAGCAGTGTTCAAACTCTAATTAAGAAGTGGAAAATGAGGGATTCTGTGGAAACCAAATCACGGTCAGGTAGACCAACAAAAATTTCAGCCACAACTGCCAGGAAAATTGTTCGGGATGCAAAGAAAAATCCACAAATAACTTCAGCTGAAATACAGGACTCTGAAAAAAAGTGGTGTGGTTGTTTCAAGATGCACAATAAGGAGGCATTTGAAGAAAAATGGGCTGCATGGTCGAGTCGCCAGAAGAAAGCCATTACTACGCAAATGCCACAAAGCATCCCGCTTACAATACTACAAACAGCACAAAGACAAGCCTCAGAACTTCTGGAACAAAGTCATTTGGAGTGATGAGACCAAAATTGAACTTTTTGGCAACAACCATAAACGTTACATTTGGAGAGGAGTCAACAAGGCCTATGATGAAAGGTACACCATTCCTACTGTGAAACACGGAGGTGGATCGCTTATGTTTTGGGGATGTGTGAGCTACAAAGGCACTGGAAACTTGGTCAAAATTGATGGCAAGATGAATGCAGCATGTTATCAGAAAATACTGGAGGAAAATTTGCACTCATCAGCCCGGAAGCTGCGCATGGGACGTACTTGGACGTTCCAACATGACAATGATCCAAAACACAAAGCCAAGTCGACCTGTCATTGGCTACAGCAGAATAAAGTGAAGGTTCTCGAGTGGCCATCTCAGTCTCCTGACCTCAATATCATTGAGCCACTCTGGGGAGATCTCAAACGTGCAGTTCATGCAAGACAGCCCAAGAATTTACAGGAACTGGAAGCTTTTTGACAAGAAGAATGGGCAGCTTTACCATCTGAGAAAAAAAGAGCCTCATCCACAACTACCACAAAAGACTTCAAGCTGTCATTGATGTTAAAGGGGGCAATACACGGTATTAAGAACTGGGGTATGTAAATTTTTGATCAGGGTCATTTGGGTAGTTTCTGTTGTCATTATGATTTAAAAAGAGTAAACACAGTTGTTTGACAATAAATGGCTTCACCCAATCACTAACCATGATGAAAGAAATGTTTGTGAGATATCATTCATATTCTCTGACAAATGGCCAGAAAATCACAAATTCTGCTAGAGTATGTAAATTTATGAGCACAACTGTAGCAATTGTTGCGCCTGAAAGGTTAGTAAGTGATCCCTAATTAGGAGAACATCTCTAACATTTCTATACAGTGCTGAGACTCTAAACTGTAACATACCGTGAAAAAAAAAAAGTAAAGACAATAGTCTCTGATTGTGTAAAAAGGTTATTCTAATACAATTTTGCAAGAAATAGAAAATACATGGTTAGTTTTGTGTAGCACTTTCCTGTCCTGATACTCCCCTACGGATCATTTGCTCTGCCATTAGATTTTTTTGATATCACCTGAAGACATTAGATTTCTGATGTGACGCGTGCCATAGACCAACAATTCTTTATCTCCGGCATCTTCCTTTGCTGGTGACAGGAACATAAGGACAGGTTATGTGGGCCATGCATTAGGTTACCAATTCCCCCGATCCGCTGACCAAAAATGCCTTTCGGCAGCCGTTTAAAGGGTGCGAATCATCGTGGCAGCAGCCGCACTTTACAGCGGTCCGAATTCGTGCAAAAGTGCTCGCTGCCCCATAGGGCTCTGAGCACTTAGGTGCAAATTCGGCTGGAAACCAGCTCGCGAAGCGTGCGTGATCAGGTGCCGTTGGCGACGTTTAGACCTGGCAACTGCACATTGCACGCTTCGTTGGTAATAAGTTACATTGGGGTCGATCCTATGTAGTGTACAACTCCTCATTTTTGTTGGTATCTTTTACACAGTATTAAATACTTTGCTTTCACCATTGTAGTACACCTAAGATCGGTGACTCCCTTGTAATATGTTTTTTCTCTTGCGTCCTAGAGGATGCTGGGGTCCACATGAGTACTATGGGGTGTAGACTGGTCCTTTGGGAGCTATGGGCACTTTAAGAGTTTAATAGTGGGTGCTTGCTCCTCCCCTCTATCCCCTCCTACCAGACTCAGTTTAAAAAAATGTGCCCGGTGGAGCCGGTCACAGCTAGGGAAGCTCCCAGGAATTTTCCTAGTTTTATTTGTGTTTTTTTTTTTTTTTTTAAGAATTGGATAAAGGGAGGCTGCTGGCAATAGCCTCCCTGCTTCGTGGGACTTCCTGCTTCGAGGGTGTTGATCGCAAGCCCACGAGGCGACTGCTCACTACCGCAACACGGTCGCCACCCCCTAACAGAGCCAGAAGATGGAGTGGTGAGTATGACACCGGCGCCCCGGTAAATGGGTCACTGGCCAAGAATGGGTTGGAGCGCAGCGCTGACAGGCTGTGCTCCAGAGGGCTCAGCGGTACTTGTAGTGCGGCGCTGTGAGGGGCGCCCTGGGCCAGCACACATACCCTACACTGGTCACAGAAGGCTAACAGGGGCTAATCCCACTGTTAGCAACCAAATCACCTCAGGCCAGTATAATCGCTGAAAGCGGGAAGACGCGCTAGTACAGGTTGCAAGGCTTCTTCCTCAGAGCGAATCTAGCACTCACCAGTGCCATTTTCTCCCTGCAGATTACACTGAAGAGACGCTGACAGGGAGTGCTGCCCTCCACATAACTCCAGCATACCTCTGCGGTACCAGGGTGTTATAGACAGGGGGGGGGGGGGGGGAGGAGGGGGGGGGGGAGGAGGAGAGAGTGACATATTAACTGATTAATCTATTGAGGCTATTCAGTCAGCGCCGGCTGTTTACTGTATAAAATGCCTACTGGGGCACTGTGTGGCTGGCTCCTTATACTCTGTGTCTCTCTGAAGGTATTCTGGGGGAAACTGTGTCTGCATTTTCTTGTGTGTGTGTGTGTGTGTGTGTGTGTGTGTGTGTGTGTGTGTGTGTGTGTGTGTGCGTTTATATAGCTCACATAAACATGTCTAAGAATTCTCTGTATCCTGTGCTGCAGAGTGTATCTTCTCCTGAAGAGTCTATTCGTTGTACTCAGGACTGTAATATACTGTCTCAGCCTTCTGAATCCGAAACCCCTGAGGCAGAGGCGGTCGCTGGGCGGGAGGGGGCTGGACGGCGGCATTAGGGGGCGCGGTCCGGCCAACGCAGGCTTGTCTGGACTGTTGGGGGGGCGGGCAATGCCGGTGGCTGCGTGACTGCTCACGCAGCCGCTGCGGGCTGGGGAGCAATGAGTAGGTCCCGGCCAGCACGCTAAAGCTGTGCTGGTCGGGAGCTACTCTTGAAGTGCAAAGGCATTGCCGCTGTGCCATGCCTTTGCACTTCTGCAGGGAGGGGGGCCGGCACTGACATGTGGGGCGGACCAGCCCTGTGCTGGGAGTCCCCCCACATGTCAGTGTGAATGATCGTAGCTGTGCTAAATTTAGCACAGCTATGATCAACTCTGAATGACCCCCATGGTTTTGCCCAACTGCTAACAAATTTGCTGCTGCGATCAACTTTGAATTGCCCCCTATGACCAATTTCGAATACTTTTACTATCGTTTCCCGCCATCGATGGTTCAGTGCTACCGAATTGATTATTTTATTTTTCTCTGACGTCCTAGTGGATGCTGGGTACTCCGTATGGACCATGGGGAATAGACTGGCTCCGCAGGAGACTGGGCACTCTTAAAAGAAAGATTAGGTACTATATCTGGAGTGCACTGGCTCCTCCCTCTATGCCCCTCCTCCAGACCTCAGTTAGAATCTGTGCCCAGCCAGAGCTGGATGCACCTAGTGGGCTCTCCTGAGCTTACTAGAAAAGAAAGTATTTGTTAGGTTTTTTATTTTCAGTGAGATCTGCTGGCAACAGACTCACTGCTACGAGGGACTGAGGGGAGAGAAGCAAACCTACCTGCTTGCAGCTAGCTTGTGCTTCTAAGGCTACTGGACACCATTAGCTCCAGAGGGATCGAACACAGGGCCCGAGCTTGATCGTCCGTTCCCGGATCCTCGCCGCCGTCCCCCTTGCAGAGCCAGAAGACGGAAGAACAGGAGAAAATCGGCGGCTGAAGACTCCGGTCTTCAATAAGGTAGCGCACTGCAGCTGTGCGCTATTGCTCCCACAGCACACCACACGCTCCGGTCAATATGTATACCTTTTGGCAAATGTGCACATAATACAGTTATAAACTGTATATGTGCCTAATCCCCCGCCATTAATATTATTAAAAAAGCGGGAGAAGCCCGCCGCGGAGGGGCGGGGCTATCTCCCTCAGCACACCGGCGCCATTTTCTCTTCACAGCTCCGCTGGAAGGACGCTCCCCAGGCTCTCCCCTGCAGTATACACTACGAGAAGGGTAAAAAAGAGAGGGGGGGCACATAAATTTAGGCGCAAAAGGTGATATAAGCAGCTATTGGGGGAAAATTAACTTTGTGTTAGTGTAAATCCCTCTGTTATATAGCGCTCTGGTGTGTGCTGGCATACTCTCTCTCTGTCTCCCCAAAGGACTTTGTGGGGTCCTGTCCTCAGTCAGAGCATTCCCTGTGTGTGTGTGTGTGCGCGGTGTGTCGGTACGGCTGTGTCGACATGTTTGATGAGGACGCTTATGTGGAGGCGGAGCAGGAGCCGATAAGTGTGATGTCGCCCCCTGCGGGGCCGACACCAGAGTGGATGGATATGTGGAAGGTATTAACCGACAGTGTCAACTCCTTGCATAAAAGGTTCGATGACGTAACAGCTTTGTGACAGCCGGCATCTCAGCCTGCGCCTGCCCAGGCGTCTCAGAGGCCATCAGGGGCTCAAAAACGCCCGCTACCTCAGATGGCAGACACAGATGTCGACACGGAGTCTGACTCCAGTGTAGACGAGGATGAGACAAATGTACAGTCCACAAGGGCCATCCGATGCATGATTACGGCAATGAAAAATGTGTTGCACATTTCTGACATTAACCCGGTTACCACTGAAAAGGGTATTCTGTTTGGGGAGAAAAAGCAGCCAGTGACTTTTCCCCCATCTGATGAGTTAAATGAATTGTGTGAAGAAGCGTGGTGTTCCCAAGATAAGAAATTAGTGATTTCTAAGAGGTTACTAATGGCGTACCCTTTCCCGCCAACGGACAGGTTGCGTTGGGAAACATCCCCTAGGGTGGACAAGGCGCTCACACGCTTATCAAAAAAGGTGGCACTGCCGTCTCAGGATACGGCCGCCTTAAAGAAGCCTGCAGATAGAAAGCAGGAGGCTATCCTGAAGTCTGTGTATACACACTCAGGTACTATACTGAGACCTGCAATTGCTTCAGCATGGATGTGTAGTGCTGCAGCTGCTTGGTCTGATACCCTGTCAGATAACATTGATTCCCTTGACAGGGATACTATTTTGCTAACCATAGAGCATATTAAAGACGGTCTTATATATGAGGGATGCACAGTGGGACGTTTGCCGACTGGCATCTAGAATTAATGCAATGTCCATTTCTGCCAGGAGAGTATTATGGATTGGGCAGTGGACAGGTGATGCTGATTCTAAAAGGCACATGGAGGTTTTGCCTTATAAGGGTGAGGAATTGTTTGGGGACGGTCTCTCGGACCTTGTATCCACAGCAACAGCTGGGAAGTCGACTTTTTTACCTCAGGTTCCCTCACAGCCTAAGAAAGCACCGTATTATCAAGTACAGTCCTTTCGGCCTCAGAAAGGCAAGCGGGTCAGAGGCGCGTCCTTTCTGCCCAGGGGCAGGGGTAGAGGGAAAAAGCTGCACCAGACAGCCAGTTCCCAGGAACAAAAATCCTCCCCCTGCTTCCACTAAGTCCACCGCATGACGCTGGGGCTCCACAGGTGGAGCCAGGTACGGTGGGGGGCGCGTCTCCGGAACTTCAGCGACCAGTGGGTTCGCTCACAGGTGGATCTCTGGGTTCTACAAGTGGTATCTCAGGGATACAAGCTGGAGTTCGAGGCGTCTCCCCCTCGCCGTTACCTCAAATCAGCCTTGTCAGCTGCTCCCAAGGAAAGGGAGGTAGTACTGGCGGCAATTCACAAGCTGTACCTTCAGCAGGTGATAATCAAAGTTCCCCTCCTTCAACAGGGACGGGGTTACTATTCCACAATGTTTGTGGTACCGAAACCAGACGGTTCGGTGAGACCCATTCTAAATTTGAAATCCTTGAACACTTATATAAGGAAGTTCAAAATGGAATCGCTCAGGGTGGTTATTGCAAGCCTGGAAGAGGGGGATTTTATGGTGTCACTGGACATCAAGGATGCTTACCTACATGTCCCCATTTACCCACCTCACCAGGAGTACCTCAGGTTTGTGGTACAGGACTATCATTACCAATTCCAGACGTTGCCGTTTGGTCTGTCCACGGCACCGAGGGTATTTACCAAGGTAATGGCCGAAATGATGATACTCCTTCGAAAGAAGGGAGTTATAATTATCCCGTACTTGGACGATCTCCTTATAAAGGCAAGGTCCAAGGAGCAGTTGTTAGTCGGAGTAGCACTATCTCGGGAAGTGCTACAACAGCACGGCTGGATTCTGAATATCCCAAAGTCGCAGCTGATTCCTACGACGCGTCTGCTGTTCTTGGGCATGATTCTGGACACAGAACAGAAGAAGGTGTTTCTCCCGGAGGAGAAGGCCCAGGAATTGTCATCTCTGGTCAGGGACCTCCTGAAACCAAAACAGGTGTCGGTGCATCACTGCACGCGAGTCCTGGGAAAGATGGTAGCTTCTTATGAAGCAATTCCCTTCAGCAGGTTCCATGAAAGGATCTTTCACCTCCGAGGTTGGGGGGCAGTCACTCAGGGAAGAAACTTCCAAGGACAGTGGTCGAGTCAGGAGACTTCCCTACACATAAATATTCTGGAACTAAGGGCCATTTACAATGCCCTAAGTCAAGCAGAACCCCTGCTTCAAAACCAACCGGTGCTGATTCAGTCAGACAACATCACGGCGGTCGCCCATGTAAACCGACAGGGCGGCACAAGAAGCAGGATGGCGATGGCAGAAGCCACAAGAATTCTTCGATGGGCGGAGAATCACGTGCTAGCACTGTCAGCGGTGTTCATTCCGGGAGTGGACAACTGGGAAGCAGACTTCCTCAGCAGGCACGACCTCCACCCGGGAGAGTGGGGACTTCATCCAGAAGTATTCAAGCTGATTGTAAATCGTTGGGAAAGGCCACAGGTGGACATGATGGCGTCCCGCCTCAACAAAAAGCTAAAAAGATATTGCGCCAGGTCAAGGGACCCTCAGGCGATAGCTGTGGACGCTCTAGTAACACCGTGGGTGTACCAATCGGTTTATGTGTTCCCTACTCTTCCTCTCATACCAAAGGTACTGAGGATAATAAGAAAGAGAGGAGTAAGAACTATACTCCTCGTTCCGGATTGGCCAAGAAGAACTTGGTACCCGGAACTACAAGAAATGATCTCAGAGGACCGTTGGCCTCTGCCGCTCCGACAGGACCTTCTACAGCAGGGGCCCTGTCTGTTCCAAGACTTACCGCGGCTGCGTTTGACGGCATGGCGGTTGAACGCCGGATCCTAATGGAAAAGGGCATTCCAGTTGAAGTCATTCCTACGCTGATAAAAGCTAGGAAGGATGTGACAGCAAAACATTATCACCGCATATGGCGAAAATATGTTGCTTGGTGTGAGGCCAGGAAGGCCCCAACAGAGGAATTTCAACTGGGTCGATTTCTGCACTACCTACAGTCAGGAGTGACTATGGGCCTAGAATTGGGATCCATTAAAGTCCAGATTTCGGCTCTGTCTATTTTCTTTCAAAAAGAACTGGCTTCACTGCCTGAAGTTCAGACGTTTGTAAAGGGAGTGCTGCATATTCAGCCCCCTTTTGTGCCTCCAGTGGCACCTTGGGATCTCAACGTAGTGTTGGATTTCCTAAAATCACATTGGTTTGAACCACTTCAGACCGTGGAGTTGAAGTATCTCACGTGAAAGGTAGTCATGCTGTTGGCCTTGGCCTCAGCTAGGCGTGTGTCAGAATTGGCGGCTTTGTCCTGTAAAAGCCCATATCTGATTTTCCATATGGACAGGGCAGAATTGAGGACTCGTCCCCAATTTCTCCCAAAGGTGGTATCAGCGTTTCATTTGAACCAACCTATTGTGGTGCCTGCGGCTACTCGGGACTTGGAGGATTCCAAGTTGCTGGACGTAGTCCGGGACCTGAAAATCTATGTTTCCAGGACGGCTGGAGTCAGAAAAACTGACTCGCTGTTTATCCTGCATGCACTCAACAAGCTGGGTGCTCCTGCTTCAAAGCAGACTATTGCTCGCTGGATCTGTAGCACGATTCAACTTGCACATTCTGCGGCTGGACTGCCGCATCCTAAATCAGTAAAAGCCCATTCCACGAGGAAGGTGGGCTCTTCTTGGGCGGCTGCCCGAGGGGTCTCGGCTTTACAACTTTGCCGAGCTGCTACTTGGTCGGGATCAAACACTTTTGCAAAATTCTACAAGTTTGATACCCTGGCTGAGGAGGACCTTGAGTTTGCTCATTCGGTGCTGCAGAGTCATCCGCACTCTCCCGCCCGTGTGGGAGCTTTGGTATAATCCCCATGGTCCTTACGGAGTACCCAGCATCCACTAGGACGTCAGAGAAAATAAGATTTTACTTACCGGTAATTCTATTTCTCGTAGTCCGTAGTGGATGCTGGGAGCCCGTTCCAAGTGCGGACTTCTGCAATACTTGTATATAGTTATTGCTTAACTAGGGTTATTGTTATGAGCCATCTGTTGAATGAGGCTCAGTTGTTGTTCATACTGTTAACTGGGTATAGTTATCACAAGTTGTACGGTGTGATTGGTGTGGCTGGTATGAGTCTTACCCTGGATTCCAAATCCTTTCCTAGTAATGTCAGCTCTTCCCTGCACAGTTTCCCTAACTGAGGTCTGGAGGAGGGGCATAGAGGGAGGAGCCAGTGCACACCAGATATAGTACCTAATCTTTCTTTCTCTGACGTCCTAGTGGATGCTGGGACTTCCGTAAGGACCATGGGGAATAGCGGCTCCGCAGGAGACTGGGCACAAAAGTAAAAGCTTTAGACTAGCTGGTGTGCACTGGCTCCTCCCCCCATGACCCTCCTCCAAGCCTCAGTTAGATTTTTGTGCCCGAACGAGAAGGGTGCATGCTAGGTGGCTCTCCTGAGCTGCTTAGAAGTAAAAGTTTGAATAGGTTTTTTATTTTCAGTGAGTCCTGCTGGCAACAGGCTCACTGCATCGTGGGACTAAGGGGAGAAGAAGCGAACTCACCTGCATGCAGAGTGGATTGGGCTTCTTAGGCTACTGGACATTAGCTCCAGAGGGACGATCACAGGTTCAGCCTGGATGGGTCCCGGAGCCGCGCCGCCAGCCCCCTTACAGAGCCAGAAGAGCGAAGAGGTCCGGAGAAATCGGCGGCAGAAGACGTTCCTGTCTTCAAATAAGGTAGCGCACAGCACTGCAGCTGTGCGCCATTGCTCTCAGCACACTTCACACTCCGGTCACTGAGGGTGCAGGGCGCTGGGGGGGAGCGCCCTGAGACGCAATAAAACACTGTAAAAACCTTATATGGCTAAAGAAATGCATCACATATAGCTCCTGGGCTATATGGATGCATTTAACCCCTGCCAGTTTTCCTGAAAAAAGCGGGAGAAAAGGCCGCCGTAAAGGGGGCGGAGCCTTTCTCCTCAGCACACAAGCGCCATTTTCTTTCACAGCTCCGCTGGAAGGACGGCTCCCTGACTCTCCCCTGCAGTCCTGCACTACAGAAACAGGGTAAAACAGAGAGGGGGGGCACTATTTGCAGCTAATATATAAATACAGCAGCTATAACAGGGAGTAACACTTATATAAGGTTATCCCTGTATATATATATATATATAGCGCTCTGGTGTGTGCTGGCAAACTCTCCCTCTGTCTCCCCAAAGGGCTAGTGGGGTCCTGTCCTCTATCAGAGCATTCCCTGTGTGTGTGCTGGGTGTCGGTACGATTGTGTCGACATGTATGAGGAGGAAAATGATGTGGAAGCAGAGCAATTGCCTGTGTTAGTGATGTCACCCCCTAGGGAGTCGACACCTGACTGGATGGTCGTATTTAAAGAATTACGTGACAATGTCAGCACTTTGCAAAAAACTGTTGACGACATGAGACAGCCGGCAAATCAGTTAGTGCCTGTTCAGGCGTCTCGGACACCGTCAGGGGCGCTAAAACGCCCGTTACCTCAGATGGTCGACACAGACCCAGACACGGATACTGAATCCAGTGTCGACGGTGAGGAGACAAACGTAATGTCCAGTAGGGCCACACGTTACATGATCACGGCAATGAAGGAGGCATTGAACATTTCTGACACTACAAGTACCACAAAAAAGGGTATTATGTGGGGTGTGAAAAAACTACCAGTAGTTTTTCCTGAATCAGAGGAATTAAATGAGGTGTGTGATAAAGCGTGGGTTTCCCCCGATAAAAAACTGCTGATTTCTAACAAATTATTGGCACTATACCCTTTCCCGCCAGAGGTTAGGGCACGTTGGGAAACACCCCCTAGGGTAGATAAGGCGCTCACACGCTTATCAAAACAAGTGGCGTTACCGTCTCCTGATACGGCCGCCCTCAAGGAACCAGCTGATAGAAGGCTGGAAAATATCCTAAAAGGTATATACACACATACTGGTGTTATACTGCGACCAGCAATCGCCTCAGCCTGGATGTGCAGTGCTGGAGTGGCTTGGTCGGATTCCCTGACTGAAAATATTGATACCCTGGATAGGGACAGTATTTTATTAACTATAGAGCATTTAAAGGATGCATTACTATATATGCGAGATGCACAGAGGGATATTTGCACCCTGGCATCAAGAGTGAGTGCGATGTCCATTTCTGCCAGAAGGGCGTTATGGACGCGACAGTGGTCAGGTGATGCAGATTCCAAACGACATATGGAAGTATTGCCGTATAAAGGGGAGGAGTTATTTGGGGTCGGTCTATCAGACCTGGTGGCCACGGCAACGGCTGGAAAGTCCACCTTTTTACCCCAGGTCACCTCTCAGCAGAAAAAGACACCGTCTTTTCAAACTCAGTCCTTTCGTTCCTATAAGAACAAGCGGGCAAAAGGCCACTCATTTCTGCCCCGGGGCAGAGGAAGGGGAAAAAGACTGCACCAGGCAGCCTCTTCCCAGGAGCAGAAGCCCTCCCCCGCTTCTGCCAAGTCTTCAGCATGACGCTGGGGCTTTACAAGCAGACTCAGGCACGGTGGGGGCCCGTCTCAAAAATTTCAACGCGCAGTGGGCTCACTCGCAAGTGGACCCCTGGATCCTGCAGGTAGTATCACAGGGGTACAAATTGGAATTCGAGACGTCTCCCCCTCGCCGATTCCTGAAGTCTGCTCTTCCAACGTCTCCCTCCGACAGGGAGGCAGTATTGGAAGCTATTCACAAGCTGTATTCCCAGCAGGTGATAATCAAGGTACCCCTCCTACAACAGGGAAAGGGGTATTATTCCACGCTGTTTGTGGTACCGAAGCCGGACGGCTCGGTGAGACCAATTTTAAATCTAAAATCCTTGAACACTTACATAAAAAGGTTCAAATTCAAGATGGAATCACTCAGAGCAGTGATAGCGAACCTGGAAGAAGGGGACTATATGGTATCTCTGGACATCAAAGATGCTTATCTCCATGTCCCAATCTTCCCTTCTCACCAGGGGTACCTCAGGTTTGTGGTTCAAAACTGTCATTATCAGTTTCAGACGCTGCCGTTTGGATTGTCCACGGCACCCCGGGTCTTTACCAAGGTAATGGCCGAAATGATGATTCTTCTTAGAAGAAAAGGCGTCTTAATTATCCCTTACTTGGACGATCTCCTGATAAGGGCAAGATCCAGGAAACAGTTAGAGTTCGGAGTAGCACTGTCTCAGGTAGTGCTACGTCAGCACGGGTGGATTCTAAATATCCCAAAATCACAGCTGATTCCAACAACACGTCTACTGTTCCTGGGGATGATTCTGGACACAGTACAGAAAAAGGTGTTTCTCCCGGAGGAGAAGGCCAGGGAGTTATCCGAGCTAGTCAGGAACCTCCTAAAACCAGGCCAAGTGTCAGTGCATCAATGCACGAGAGTCCTGGGAAAAATGGTGGCTTCTTACGAAGCAATTCCATTCGGAAGATTCCATGCAAGAACTTTTCAGTGGGATCTGCTGGACAAATGGTCCGGATCGCATCTTCAGATGCATCAGCGGATAACCCTATCTCCAAGGACAAGGGTGTCTCTCCTGTGGTGGTTACAGAGTGCTCATCTTCTAGAGGACCGCAGATTCGGCATTCAGGATTGGATGCTGGTGACCACGGATGCCAGTCTGAGAGGCTGGGGAGCAGTCACACAGGGAAGAAATTTCCAGGGCTTGTGGTCAAGCATGGAAACGTCTCTTCACATAAATATTCTGGAACTAAGGGCCATTTACAATGCCCTAAGTCAAAACCAAAGGTGGACATGATGGCGTCCCGTCTCAACAAAAAACTGGACAGATATTGCGCCAGGTCAAGGGACCCTCAGGCAATAGCGGTGGACGCTCTGGTAACACCGTGGGTGTACCAGTCGGTGTATGTGTTCCCTCCTCTGCCTCTCATACCCAAAGTACTGAGAATCATAAGAAGGAGAGGAGTAAGAACTATACTCGTGGCTCCGGATTGGCCAAGAAGAACTTGGTACCCGGAACTGCAAGAGATGCTCACGGAGGACCCGTGGCCTCTACCTCTAAGAAAGGACCTGCTCCAGCAGGGACCTTGTCTGTTCCAAGACTTACCGCGGCTGCGTTTGACGGCATGGCGGTTGAACGCCGGATCCTGATGGAAAAAGGCATTCCAGATGAAGTCATCCCTACCCTGATCAAAGCCAGGAAGGATGTAACCGCGAAACATTATCACCGCATTTGGCGGAAATATGTTGCGTGGTGCGAGGCCAAGAAGGCCCCCACAGAGGAATTTCAACTGGGTCGTTTCCTGCATTTCCTGCAAGCAGGACTGTCTATGGGCCTAAAATTAGGATCCATTAAGGTTCAGATTTCGGCCCTGTCGATCTTCTTCCAGAAAGAACTGGCTTCAGTGCCTGAAGTTCAGACGTTTGTCAAGGGGGTACTGCATATACAGCCTCCTTTTGTGCCACCAGTGGCACCTTGGGATCTCAATGTAGTTTTAGGGTTCCTAAAATCACATTGGTTTGAACCACTCACCACTGTGGAATTAAGATATCTCACATGGAAGGTGGTCATGCTGTTAGCTCTGGCGTCAGCCAGGCGTGTCTCAGAATTGGCGGCTTTGTCATATAAAAGCCCTTACCTAATTTTTCATTCACACAGGGCAGAATTGAGGACTCGTCCTCAATTTCTCCCTAAGGTGGTTTCAGCGTTTCACATGAACTAACCTATTGTGGTGCCTGCGGCTACTAGGGACTTAGAGGACTCCAAGTTGTTGGACGTAGTCAGGGCCCTGAAAATATGTTTCCAGGACGGCTGGAGTCAGAAAATCTGACTCGCTGTTTATCCTGTATGCACCCAACAAGCTGGGTGCTCCTGCTTTTAAGCAGACGATTGCTCGTTGGATTTGTAGTACAATTCAGCTTGCACATTCTGTGGCAGGACTGCCACAGCCAAAATCTATTAAAGCCATTCCACAAGGAAAGTGGGCTCATCTGGGGCGGCTGCCCGAGGGGTCTCGGCTTTACAACTTTGCCGAGCAGCTACTTGGTCAGGGGCAAACACGTTTTGCAAAATTTTACAAATTCGATACCCTGGCTGAGGAGGACCTGGAGTTCTCTCATTCGGTGCTGCAGAGTCATCCGCACTCTCCCGCCCGTTTGGGAGCTTTGGTATAATCCCCATGGTCCTTACGGAAGTCCCAGCATCCACTAGGACGTCAGAGAAAATAAGAATTTACTTACCGATAATTCTATTTCTCGTAGTCCGTAGTGGATGCTGGGCGCCCATCCCAAGTGCGGATTGTCTGCAATACTTGTATATAGTTATTGTTACAAAAAAATCGGGTTGTTTATTGTTGTGAGCCATCTTTTCAGAGGCTCCTACGTTTATCATACTGTTAACTGGGTTCAGATCACAGGTTGTACGGTGGGATTGGTGTGGCTGGTATGAGTCTTACCCGGGATTCAAAATCCTTCCTTATTATGTAAGCTCGTCCGGGCACAGTATCCTAACTGAGGCTTGGAGGAGGGTCATGGGGGGAGGAGCCAGTGCACACCAGCTAGTCTAAAGCTTTTACTTTTGTGCCCAGTCTCCTGCGGAGCCGCTATTCCCCATGGTCCTTACGGAAGTCCCAGCATCCACTACGGACTATGAGAAATAGAATTATCGGTAAGTAAATTCTTATTTTTAAGAGTGCCCAGTCTCCTGCGTAGCCCGTCTATTCCCCATGGTCCTTACGGAGTACCCAGCATCCACTACGGACTACGAGAAATAGAATTACCGGTGAGTAAATTCTTATTTTTACGAAGTGTCAGGGCACTGATCTTAGCTCCGCCCCCTGACACCAACTAAGCCACTCCCCCTGGCCCGCCCGCATGTGTACTGTAGATCAGGGATGACCATTGATGGAACCATTCCAGATTGTTTTACACCAGGGGTTCTCAAACTCGGTCCTCAGGACCCCACACAGTGCATGTTTTGCAGGTAACCCAGCAAGTGCACAGGTGTATTAATTACTCACAAACACATTTTAAAAGGTCTACAGGTGGAGCTAATTATTTCACTTGCGATTCTGTGAGGAGACATGGAAAACATGCACTGTGTGGGGCCCTGAGGACCGAGTTTGAGAACCTGTGTCTTACACCATCGAGCTTATCCATCGATGGTGACCATTGATGGATAACCCACCGACGGCCATTTCCAGGGTAGCATATGCTGGCAGGCATGAGCCCACCAGCTCTGACATCCTCTCCTCTTCCCCTCCCACCTCCCTTGTACTCCACTCAGCTGGCTGAGTTTTGCAGAATGATGTGATCGCGTCATCCACCGGGCCGGCCAAGCAGAGTGTAAGGAGGAGGGAGGGGGAGAATGGGGCCCATAGACCATCGATGATTTTGAATCGTCGATGGACATCCCTAGCTACCCCCAGGCAACGAGCATTCCCCGTGGCAACGAGCATGGATACCAGTGCGTGAAACCCGTGGCAACACGAAGGTAAAATAAAAAACCTGCCATGGGAGGTGTGACCAAATTCCCCAAACCCGCCACTGAAGGGGTTAAACTACTAGGATATAGGTGTTTTGTGTTACAAGTTCCAAAATTGAGCATTGTGAACATTTAAATCCTTTTTCTCGAACGTCCTAGTGGATGCTGGGGACTCCGTAAGGACCATGGGGAATAGACTGGCTCCGCAGGAGACATGGGCACTTAAAGAAAGAATTTAGATTCTGGTGTGCTCTGGCTCCTCTCTCTATGTCCCTCCTCCAGACCTCAGTTTGAATCTGTGCCCGGACGAGCTGGGTGCTACTTAGTGAGCTCTCCTGAGCTTGCTATAAGAAAGTATTTTGTTAGGTTTTTTATTTTCAGGGAGCTCTGCTGGCAACAGACTCCCTGCATCGTGGGACTGAGGGGAGAGAAGCAGCCCTACTCTCTGAAGATAGGTCCTGCTTCTTAGGCTACTGGACACCATTAGCTCCAGAGGGATCGTACACAGGATCTCACCCTTTGTCGTCCGATCCCGGAGCCGCGCCGCCGTCCCCCTCGCAGAGCCGGAAGACAGAAGTTGGGTGAAAGAAGCAAGAAGACTTCGAAATCGACGGCAGAAGATTCCAGTCTTCATATGAGGTAGCGCACAGCACTGCAGCTGTGCACCATTGCTCCCACACTACACCCACATACTCCGGTCACTGTAAGGGTGCAGGGCGCAGGGGGGCAGCAATTAGAGACCTCTTTGGCAAAAGTTTGCATAATATACAGTTGGGCACTGTATATATGTATGAGCCCCCGCCAAAATTGTACATGAAAGCGGGACAGAAGCCTGCCGTCGAGGGGGCGGGGCTTCTTCCTCAGCACTCACCAGCGCCATGTTTTTTCTCCACAGCACCGCTGAGAGGAAGCTCCCCAGTCTCTCCCCTGCAGTTACACGGTAGAAGAGGGTAAAAAGAGAGGGGGGGCACATAATTAGGTGCAAAAATCAATATAAACAGCAACTACTGGGTCAACATTAAGTTACTGTGTTATTCCTGGGTTAATAGCGCTGGGGTGTGTGCTGGCATACTCTCTCTCTGTCTCTCCAAAGGGCCTTATGGGGGAATTGTCTTCAGATGAGCATTCCCTGAGTGTGTGGTGTGTCTGTACGTGTGTGTCGACATGTCTGAGGTAAAAGGCTCCCCTAAGGAGGAGATGGAGCAAATATGTGTGTGAGAGGGTGTCTTCGTCGACAACGCCGACACCTGTTTGGATATGTGTAATTAAGTGCTAAGGTGAATTTATTGCACAAAAGATTAGAGAACAGACAGGAAATCTACCCATGTCTGTCCCTATGTCGCAGAGACCTTCAGAGTCTCTCAATGCTCACTATCCAAAATAATAGACACTGATATCGACACGGAGTTTGACTCCAGTGTCGACTACGATAATGCAAAGTTACAGCCAAAATGGCAGAAAAATATTCAATATATGATTATTGTAATAAAAGATGATTTGCAGATCACTGATGACTCATCTGTCCCTGACACAAGGGTACACATGTTTAAGGGGAAGAAAGCTGAGGTAAATTTCCCTCCTCTCATGATGAAAAAGAGCGGGAATCTCCAGACAAGAGACTGCAGTTTCCCACAAAGAATTCTCAGGCAGTATCCTTTCCCCACTAGGGCCAGGATATGATGGGAATCTTCCCCTAGGGTGTCACGTTTGCCCAAAAGGTAGCCCTGATGTAACAGCTATTCTCAGGGATCCTGCAGATAGCGTGCACATTCTGGTACACTACACAGACCGGCGATTGTGTCGGCATGGGTTTATAGCGCTGTGGCAGCGTGGACAGGTACCTTATCAGCAGAGATTGAGACCCTAGTATGTATATATGTGTGTGTGTGTGTGTGTGTATGTATATGTATGTATGTATGTATGTGTATATATATATATATATATATATATATATATATATATATATATATATATATTTATTAAAGATGCTGTCTTAAAAGATATATATATATATATATATATATATATATATATATATATATATATATATATATATATATATATATATATATATTTCTCTGACGTCCTAGTGGATGCTGGGAACTCCGAAAGGACCATGGGGAATAGCGGCTCCGCAGGAGACTGGGCACAAAAGTAAAAGCTTTAGGACTAGCTAGTGTGCACTGGCTCCTCCCCCCCATGACCCTCCTCCAAGCCTCAGTTAGATTTTTGTGCCCGAACGAGAAGGGTGCAATCTAGGTGGCTCTCCTGAGCTGCTTAGAGTAAAAGTTTAAATTAGTTTTTTTTATCTTCAGTGAGTCCTGCTGGCAACAGGCTCACTGCATCGAGGGACTAAGGGGAGAAGAAGCGAACTCACCTGCGTGCAGAGTGGATTGGGCTTCTTAGGCTACTGGACATTAGCTCCAGAGGGACGATCACAGGCCCAGCCATGGATGGGTCCCAGAGCCACGCCGCCGTCCCCCTTACAGAGCCAGAAGAGCAGAAGAGGTCCGGAAAATCGGCGGCAGAAGACGTCAGTCTTCAACAAGGTAGCGCACAGCACTGCAGCTGTGCGCCATTGCTCTCAGCACACTTCACACTCCGGTCACTGAGGGTGCAGGGCGCTGGGGGGGGGGGCGCCCTGAGACGCAATAAAAACACCTTGGATGGCAAAAAATGCATCACATATAGCTCCTGGGCTATATGGATGCATTTAACCCCTGCCAGAATACATAGAAAAACGGGAGATAGGCTCCGCCCCCTTATCGGCGGCCTTATCTCCTCAGCACACTGGCGCCATTTTCCCTCACAGCTCCGTTGGAGGGAAGCTCCCTGGCTCTCCCCTGCAGTCACTACACTACAGAAAGGGTTAAAAAAAGAGAGGGGGGGGCACAAATTACGCGCAGTATTAAAGATACAGCAGCTATAAGGGGAAAAACACTTATATAAGGTTATCCCTGTATATATATATATATATAGCGCTCTGGTGTGTGCTGGCGAACTCTCCCTCTGTCTCCCCAAAGGGCTAGTGGGGTCCTGTCCTCTATCAGAGCATTCCCTGTGTGTGTGCTGTATGTCGGTACGTTTGTGTCGACATGTATGAGGAGAAAAATGATGTGGAGACGGAGCAGATTGCCTGTAATAGTGATGTCACCCCCTAGGGGGTCGACACCTGAGTGGATGAACTGTTGGAAGGAATTACGTGACAGTGTCAGCTCTGTATAAAAGACAGTGGTTGACATGAGACAGCCGGCTACTCAGCTTGTGCCTGTCCAGACGTCTCATAGGCCGTCAGGGGCTCTAAAGCGCCCGTTACCTCAGATGGCAGATATAGACGCCGACACGGATACTGACTCCAGTGTCGACGGTGAAGAGACAAATGTGACTTCCAGTAGGGCCACACGTTACATGATGGAGGCAATGAAAAATGTTTTACACATTTCTGATAATACGAGTACCACCAAAAAGGGGTATTATGTTCGGTGAGGAAAAACTACCTGTAGTTTTCCTGAATCTGAGAAATTAAATGAGGTGTGTGATGATACGTGGGTTTCCCCCGATAACAACTGATAATTTCTAAAATGTTATTGGCATTATATCCTTTCCCGCCAGAGGTTAGGGTGCGTTGGGAAACACCCCCTAGGGTGGATAAAGCGCTCACACGCTTGTAAGGGCTCTACCCTCTCCTGAGATGGCCGCCCTTAAGGATCCTGCTGATAGAAAGCAGGAGGGTATCCTAAAATGTATTTACACACATACTGGTGTTATACTGCGACCAGCAATCGCCTCAGCCTGGATGTGCAGTGCTGGGTTGGTGTGGTCGGATTCCCTGACTGAAAATATTGATACCCTAGATAGGGACAGTATATTTTTGCCTATAGAGCATTTAAAAGATGCATTTCTATATATGCGTGATGCACAGCGGAATATTTGCCGACTGGCATCAAGTCTAAGTGCGTTGTCCATTTCTACCAGTAGAGGGTTATGGACACGACAGTGGTCAGGTGATGCGGATTTCAAACGGCATTTGGAAGTATTGCCTTATTAAGGGGAGGAGTTATTTGGGGTCGGTCTTTCAGACCTGGTGGCCACGGCAACAGCTGGGAAATCCACGTTTGTACCCCAGGTCGCCTCTAAACATGAGAAGACGCCGTATTATCAGGCGCAGTCTTTTCGTGGACAAGCGGCCAAAAGGTTCCTCATTTCTGCCCCGTGACAGAGGGAGAGGAAAAAGGCTGCAGAAATCAGCCAGTTCCCAGGAACAGAAACCCTCTCCCGCCTCTGCCAAGCCCTCAGTATGACGCTGGGGCTTTACAAGCAGAATCAGGCACGGTGGGGGGCCCGTCTCAATGAATTTCAGCGCGCAGTGGGCTCACTCGCAAGTAGACCCCTGGATCCGTCAGGTGATATCTCAGGGGTACAAATTAGAATTCGAGACGTCTCCCCCTCGCCGTTTCCTAAAGTCGGCTTTACCGATGTCTCCTTCTGACAGGGAGACAGTTTTGGAAGCCATTCACAAGCTGTATTCCCAGCAGGTGATAATCAAGGTACCCCTCCTGCAACAGGGAACGGGGTATTATTCCACACTGTTGTGGTACCGAAGCCGGACGGCTCGGTGAGACCGATTCTAAATCTAAAATCTTGAACACTTACGGAGGTTCAAATTCAAGATTGAGTCACTCAGAGCAGTGATTGCGAACCTGGAAGAAGGGGACTACATGATGTCTCGGGACATCAAGGGTGCTTACCTTCATGTCCCAATTTACCCTTCTCACCAAGGGTACCTCAGGTTTATGGTACAGAACTGTCACTATCAGTTCAGACGCTGCCGTATGGATGGTCCACGGCACCCCGGGTCTTTACCAAGGTAATGGCCGAAATGATGATATTCCTTCGAAGGAAGGGAATTTTAGTTATCCCTTACTTGGACGATTCCCTGATAAGGGTAAGATCCAGGGAACAGTTGGAGGTCGGTGTAGCACTATCTCAGGTAGTGTTGCGGCAACACGATTGGATTCTCAATATTCCAAAATCGCAGCTGGTTCCGACGACTCGTCTTCTGTTCCTAGGGATGATCCTGGACACAGTCCATAAAAAAATGTTTCTCCGGGAGGAGAAAGCCAGGGAGTTATCCGAGCTAGTCAGGAACCTCCTAAAACCGAGCCAAGTCTCAGTGCATCAATGCACAAGGGTCCTGGGTAAAATGGTGGCTTCCTACGAAGCAATCCCATTCGGCAGATTCCACGCAAGAACTTTCCAGTGGGACCTGCTGGACAAATGGTCCGGGTCGCATCTTCAGATGCATCAGCGGATAACCCTGTCACCAAGAACAGGGGTGTCCCTCCTGTGTTGGTTGCAGAGTGCTCATCTTCTAGAGGGCCGCAGATTCGGCATTCAGGACTGGGTCCTGGTGACCACGGATGCCAGCCTGCGAGGCTGGGGAGCAGTCACACAGGGAAGGAATTTCCAGGGCTTATGGTCAAGCCTGGAGACATCACTTCACATAAATATCCTGAAGCTAAGGGCCATTTACAATGCTCTAAGCTTAGCAAGACCTCTGCTTCAAGGTCAGCCGGTGTTGATCCAGTCGGACAACATCACGGCAGTCACCCACGTAAACAGACAGGGTGGCACAAGAAGCAGGAGGGCAATGGCAGAAGCTGCAAGGATTCTTCGCTGGGCGGAAAATCATGTGATAGCACTGTCAGCAATTCCGGGAGTGGACAACTGGGAAGCAGACTTCCTCAGCAGACACGACCTCCACCCGGGAGAGTGGGGACTTCACCCAGAAGTCTTCCACATGATTATAAACCGTTGGGAAAAACTCGACAGGTATTGCGCCAGGTCAAGGGACCTTCAGGCAATAGCTGTAGACGCTCTGGTAACACCGTGGGTGTACCAGTCAGTGTATGTGTTCCCTCATCTGCCTCTCATACCCAAGGTACTGAGATTGATAAGATGGAGAGGAGTAAGCACTATATTCGTGGCTCCGGATTGGCCAAGAAGGACTTGGTACCCGGAACTTCAAGAGATGCTCACGGAGGATCCATGGCCTCTACCTCTAAGAAGGGACCTGCTCCAGCAAGGACCCTGTCTGTTCCAAGAACCGCGGCTGCGTTTGACGGCATGGCGGTTGAACGCCGGATCCTGAAGGAAAAAAGGCATTCCGGATGAAGTCATCCCTATCCTGATCAAACCCAGGAAGGATGTAACCGCAAAACATTATCACCGCATTTGGCGAAAATATGTTGCGTGGTGCGAGGCCAGTAAGGCCCGACGGAGGAAATTCAACTGGGTCGATTCCTACATTTCCTGCAAACAGGAGTGTCTATGGGCCTGAAATTGGGGTCCATTAAGGTTCAAATTTCGGCCCTGTCAATTTTCTTCCAAAAAGAACTAGCTTCAGTCCCTGAAGTTCAGACGTTGTAAAAGGGGTACTGCATATACAGCCTCCTTTTGTGCCTCCAGTGGCACCTTGGGATCTCAATGTAGTTTTTGGTTTCCAAAAGTCACATTGGTTTGAACCACTTAAATCTGTGGAGTTAAAATATCTCACATGGAAAGTGGTCATGCTGTTGGCCCTGGCCTGGGCCAGGCGCGTGTCAGAATTGGCGGCTTTATCCTGTAAAAGCCCTGATCTGATTTTCCTTTCGGACAGGGCGGAATTGAGGACTCGTCCTCAGTTTCTCCCTAAGGTGGTTTCAGCGTTTCACCTGAACCAACCTATTGTGGTGCCTGCGGCTACTAGGGACTTGGAGGACTCCAAGTTGCTAGACGTTGTCAGGGCCCTGAAAATATATGTTTCCAGGACGGCTGGAGTCAGAAAATCTGACTCGCTGTTTATCCTGTATGCACCCAACAAACTGGGTGCTCCTGCTTCTAAGCAGACTATTGCTCGTTGGATTTGTAGTACAATTCAGCTTGCACATTCTGTGGCAGGCCTGCCACAGCCAAAAATCTGTAAATGCCCACTCCACAAGGAAGATGGGCTCATCTTGGGCGGCTGCCCGAGGGGTCTCTGCTTTACAACTTTGCCGAGCAGCTACTTGGTCAGGGGCAAACACGTTTGCTAAATTCTACAAATTTGATACCCTGGCTGAGGAGGACCTGGAGTTCTCTCATTCGGTGCTGCAGAGTCATCCGCACTCTCCCGCCCGTTTGGGAGCTTTGGTATAATCCACATGGTCCTTTCGGAGTTCCCAGCATCCACTAGGACGTCAGAGAAAATAAGAATTTACTTACCGATAATTCTATTTCTCATAGTCCGTAGTGGATGCTGAGCGCCCATCCCAAGTGCGGATTGTCTGCAATACTTGTACATAGTTACAAAAATCGGGTTATTATTGTTGTGAGCCATCTTTTCAGAGGCTCCTCTGTTATCATGCTGTTAACTGGGTTCAGATCACAGGTTGTACGGTGTGATTGGTGTGGCTGGTATGAGTCTTACCCGGGATTCAAAATCCTTCCTTATTGTGTACGCTCGTCCGGGCACAGTATCCTAACTGAGGCTTGGAGGAGGGTCATGGGGGGAGGAGCCAGTGCACACCAGCTAGTCCTAAAGCTTTTACTTATGTGCCCAGTCTCCTGCGGAGCCGCTATTCCCCATGGTCCTTTCGGAGTTCCCAGCATCCACTACGGACTATGAGAAATAGAATTATCGGTAAGTAAATTCTTATTTTATATATATATATATATATATATATATATATATATATATATATATATATATATATATATATATATATATATATATATCATGCCCAAAGAGACTTGAGTATACTGGGTCCTAGAGTCAAAGCTATGTCGATTTCTGCTTGACGTGTCCTGTAGATTATGCAATGGACAGATGATGCCGAATTAAGAGGCATATGGAAGGCTGAGGATTGTGTGGAGAAGGGTTCTCGGACCTGGTCTCCACAGCTATAGCTGGTAATTCTGATATTTTGCCTTATATTCCTGCACAGCCTAGGAAAGCACGACATTATCAAATGCAGCCTTTCGAACAAAGAAACAAGAAAGTCCGAGGTGCGTCCTTTCTTCCCAGAGGCAGGGGCAGAGGTAAGAAGCTGCACAACAAAGCTAGTTCCCAGGAACAGAAGTCCTCCCCGGCCTCTACAAAATCCACCGCATGTCGCTGGGGCTCCACAGGCGGAGCTAGGCCCGGTGGGGGCACGCCTTCGTAAGTTCAGCCACAAGTGGGTTCACTCCCTATTAGATCCCTGGGCAATAGATATTGTGTCTCAGGGATACAAGCTGGACTTTGAGAAGATGCCCCCTCACCGACGGCCCTGCCGGCTTCCCCCTACGAGAGGGAAACAGTGTTAACTGCAATTCACAAATTGTATCTTCAACAGGTGGTGGTCAAGGTTCCCCTCCTTCAACAAGGAGGGGGTTATTATTCGACCATGTTGTAGTCCCGAAACCAGACGGTTCGGTGAGACCCATATTGAATTTAAAGTCCCTGAACATATACCTGAAAAGATTCAAGTTCAAGATGGAATCGCTAAGAGCGGTCATTGCAAGCCTGAAAGGGGGAGATTTTATGGTGACTCTGGACATAAAAGATGCATACCTTCATGTCCCCATTTATCCACCTCATCAGGCGTACCTCAGAATTGCGATACGGGATTGTCATTACCAATTTCAGACGTTGCCGTTTGGTCTCTCCACGGCCCCGAGAATATTCACCAAGGTAATGGCGGAAATGATGGTGCTCCTGCGGAAGCAAGGTGTCACTATTATCACGTACTTGGACGATCTCCTCATAAAAGCGAGATCAAGAGAGCAGTTGCTGAACAGCGTATTACTTTCTCTGGAAGTGTAACGGCAACACGGCTGGATTCTATATATTCCAAAGTCGCAGTTGGTTCCTACAGCTCATCTGCCTCTCCTAGGCATGATCCTAGACACAGACCAGAAAAGGGTTTATCTCCCGATAGAGAGAGCTCAGGAGCTCGTGACACTGGTCAGGAATCTATTAAAACCAAAACAGGTGTCAGTGCATCACTGCACTCGAGTCCTGGGAAGGATGGTGGCATCATACGAGGCCATTCCCTTTGGCAGGTTCCATGCGAGGACCTTCCAATGGGACTTACTGGACAAGTGGTCCGGATCACATCTTCAGATGCATCGGTTAATCACCCTATCCCCCAGGGCCAGGGTGTCTCTCCTGTGGTGGCTGCAGAGTGCTCACCTTCTCGAAGGTCGCAGATTCGGCATTCAGGACTGGGTCCTGGTGACCACGGATGCAAGCCTCCGAGGGTGGGGGGCAGTCACACAGGGAAGAAATTTCCAAGGGCTGTGGTCAAGTCAGGAGACTTGCCTTCACATCAACATCCTGGAACTAAGGGCCATATACAACGCCCTACGTCAAGCGGAGTCCCTGCTTCGCGACCAACCGGTTCTGATTCAGTCGGACAATATCACCGCAGTGGCTCATGTAAACCGCCAAGGCGGCACAAGGAGCAGGGTGGCAATGGTAGAAGCCACCAGAATTCTTCGCTGGGCGGAGAATCAAGTAAGTGGCACTGTCAGCAGTGTTCATTCCGGGAGTGGACAACTGGGAAGCAGACTTCCTCAGCAGGCACGACCTACACCCGGGAGAGCGGGGAATTCATCAAGAAGTCTTCATGCAGATTGCAAGTCGGTGGGAACTGCCACAGGTGGACATGATGGCATCCCGCCTCAACAAAAAGCTGCAGAGATATTGCGCCAGGTCAAGAGACCCTCAGGCGATAGCTGTGGACGCACTGGTGACACCGTGGGTGTTCCCGTCAGTCTATGTATTTCCTCCTCTTCCTCTCATACCCAAGGTGCTGAGAATCATAAGGAAAAGAGGAGTGAGAACAATACCCTTTGTTCCGGATTGGCCAAGAAGGACTTGGTATCCAGATCTGCAAGAAATGCTCACAGAGGACCCGTGGCCTCTGCCTCTAGGACAGGACTTGTGCAACAGGGGCCCTGTCTGCTCCAAGACTTACCGCGGCTGCGTTTGACGGCATGGCGGTTGAACGCCGGATCCTAGCAGAAAAGGGCATTCCGGATGAGGTCATTCCTACGCTGATAGATGCTAGGAAGGATGTGACGGCTCAACATTATCACCGTATATGGTGAAAATATGTGGCTTGGTGTGAGGCCAGGAATGCCCCTACGGAGGAATTCCAGCTGGGCCTTTTCCTTCACTTCCTACAGTCGGGAGTGACTTTGGGCCTTAAATTGGGTTCCATTAAGGTTCAGATTTCGGCCTTATCCATTTTCTTTCAAAAAGAACTGGCTTCTCTGCCTGAAGTTCAGATGATTGTAAAGGGAGTGCTGCATATTCAGCCCCCTTTTGTGCCTCCAGTGGCACCTTGGGATCTTAACGTGGTGTTGAGTTTCCTGAAATCACACTGGTTTGAACCACTCAAAACGGTGGAAGTAAAATATCTCACGTGGAAGGTGGTCATGCTATTAGCCTTGGCTTCGGCTAGGCGTGTGTCAGAATTGGCGGCTTTGTCAGATAAAAGCCCTTATCTGGTTTTCCATGCGTATAGAGCAGAATTGCGGACCCGCCCACAATTTCTGCCGAAAGTGGTTTCATACTTTCATATAAACCAACCTATTGTGGTGCCTGTGGCTACTACTGACTTGGAGGATTCCAAGTCACTGGATGTAGTCGGGGCTTTGAAGGTTTATGTAGCCAGAACGGCTAAGGTCAGGAAAACAGAATCTTTGTTTATCCTGTATGCTTCCAACAAGCTTGGGGCGCCTGCTTCAAAGCAAACTATTGCTCGCTGGATCTGTAACACGATTCAGCAGGCTCATTCTGCGGCTGGGTTGCCGCTGCCTAAATCAGTTTAGGCCCATTCCACAAGGAAGGTGGGCTCTTCTTGGGCGGCTGCCCGAGGGGTCTCGGCATTACAGCTTTGCCGAGCGGCTACTTGGTCAGGTTCAAACACCTTTGCAATGTTCTACAAGTTTGATACCCTGGCTGAGGAGGACCTTGTGTTTGCTCATTCGGTGCTGCAGAGTCATCTGCACTCTCCCGCCCGTTTGGGAGCTTTGGTATAATCCCCATGGTCCTTACGGAGTCCCCAGCATCCACTAGGACGTTAGAGAAAATAAGATTTTACTTACCGGTAAATCTATTTCTCGTAGTCCGTAGTGGATGCTGGGCGCCCGTCCCAAGTGCGGACTTCTTCTGCAATGCTTGTATATAGTTATTGCTTAAATAAGGGTTATGTTATAGTTGCATCGGAGTTTATCTGATGCTCTGTGATTGTTCATACTGTTAACTGGGTAAAGTTATCACAAGTTATACGGTGTGATTGGTGTGGCTGGTATGAGTCTTACCCTGGATTCCCAAAATCCTTTCCTTGTACTGTCAGCTCTTCCGGGCACAGTTTCTCTAACTGAGGTCTGGAGGAGGGACATAGAGGGAGGAGCCAGAGCACACCAGAATCTAAATTCTTTATTAAAGTGCCCATGTCTCTTGCGGAGCCCGTCTATTCCCCATGGTCCTTACGGAGTCCCCAGCATCCACTACGGACTACGAGAAATAGATTTACCGGTAAGTAAAATCTTATTTTCTCTAACGTCCTAGTGGATGCTGGGGACTCCGTAAGGACCATGGGGAATAGACGGGCTCTGCAGGAGACATGGGCACTTTAAGAAAGAATTTAGGTTCTGGTGTGCTCTGGCTCCTCCCTCTATGCCCCTCCTCCAGACCTCAGTTTGTTACTGTGCCCAGACGAGCTGGGTGCTTTTCAGTGAGCTCTCCTGAGTTTGCTGAAAGTATTTTTTGTTAGGTTTTTTATTTTCAGGGAGCTCTGCTGGCAACAGACTCCCTGCATCGTGGGACAGAGGGGAGAGAAGCAGCCCTACTCTCTGAAGCAAGGTCCTGCTTCTTAGGCTACTGGATACCATTAGCTCCAGAGGGATTGTACGCAGGATCTCACCCTCGCCGTCCGATCCCAGAGCCGCGCCGCCGTCCCCCTCGCAGAGCCGGAAGACAGAAGCCGGGTGAGTATGAGAAGCAAGAAGACTTCAAATCGGCGGCAGAAGACTCCGTTCTTTATTGAAGTAACGCCCAGCACTGCAGCTGTGCGCCATTGCTCCCACACACCTCACATACTCCGGTCACTGTAAGGGCGCAGGGAGGGGGGGGCGCCCTGGGCAGCAATTGGGACCTCTTTGGCAAAAGTTTAGCATATGTACAGTTGGGCACTGTATATATGTATGAGCCCCTGCCAAAAATTGTACATTTAAGTGGGACAGAAGCCCGCCGCTGAGGGGGTGGGGCTTGTTCCTCAGCACTCACCAGCGCCATTTTTTCTCCACAGCTCCGCTGAGAGGAGGCTCCCCAGGCTCTCCCCTGCAGATACACGGTAGAAGAGGATAAAAAGAGAGGGGGGGGGGGGCACATAATTAGGCGCAAAAATCAATATAAACAGCAGCTACTGGGTTAACATTAAGTTACTGTGTTATTCCTGGGTTTATAGCGCTGGGGTGTGTTCTGGCATACACTCTCTCTCTGTCTCTCCAAAGGGCCTTGTGGGGGAACGGTCTTCAAAAAGGGCATTCCCTGTGTGTGTGGTGTGTCGGTACGCTTGTGTCGACATGTTTGACGAGGAAGGCTATGTGGAAGCAGAGCGGGAGCAAATGAATGTGGTGTCTCCGCCGACGGCGCCGACACCTGATTGGATGGATATGTGGAAGGTTTTAAATGATAATGTTAATTCCTTGCATAAAAGGTTAGAAAAAGCTGAAGCCTCAGGACAGTCAGGCTCTCAACCCGTGTCTGATCCTATGTCGCAGAGGCCGTCAGGGTCTCAGAAGCGCCCACTATCCCAAATTGTTGACACAGATACCGACATGGATTCTGACTCCAGTGTCGATTACGATGATGCAAAGTTACAGCCTAAATTGGCTAAATCCATCCGTTATATGATGATAGCAATTAAGGATGTGTTGCACATCACAGAGGAAACCCCAGTCCCTGACAAGAGGGTACATATGTATGGGGAAAAGAAGCCGGAGGTAACCTTTCCCCCCTCACACGAGCTAAATGAGTTATGTGAAAAGGCTTGGGAATCTCCAGATAAAAAACTGCAGATCTCCAAAAGGATTCTTATGGCGTATCCTTTCCCGCCAACGGACAGGTTATGCTGGGAACCCTCCCCTAAGGTGGACAAAGCTTTAACACGCTTATCCAAGAAGGTAGCCCTGCCGTCACAGGGGGTGTCGTACGGTATGCCGGCGCTTGTGCTCCCAGCTCCCAGCATACTGGCGCCGGGAGCCCGACCGCCGGCATACCGACAGCGTGGAGAGCGCAAAGGAGCCCCTTGAGGACACGCTGCGCTCTCCACGCTGCGCTCGCCACGCTGCGGGCACGGTGGCGCGCTAAGCGCGCCACACTATTTTATTCTCACTCCAGGGGGGTCGTGGACCCCCACGAGGGAGAATAGTTGTCGGTATGCCGGGTGTCGGGATCCCGACATTCGGCATACAGAAGACCACCCGTCACAGGATACGGCTACCCTCAAAGATGCTGCGGATCGCAAACAGGAGGTTACCCTGAAGTCCATTTATACACATTCGGGTACCTTGCTGAGGCCGGCGACCGCGTCGCCTGGGTGTGTAGTGCTGTAGCAGCATGGACAGATACCTTATCTGAGGACATTGAGACCTTAGACAAGGATACTATATTGTTGACCTTGGGGCATATTAAAGACGCTGTCCTATATATGAGAGATGCTCAAAGAGACATTAGTCTACTGGGTTCTAGAATAAATGCTATGTCCATTTCTGCCAGAAGGGTCCTGTGAACTCTGCAATGGACAGGTGATGCCGACTCAAAAAGGCATATGGAGGTTTTACCTTACAAGGGTGAGGAATTGTTTGGGGAGGGTCTCTCGGACCTGGTCTCCACAGCTACTGCTGGAAAGTCAAATTTTTTGCCATATGTTTCCTCACAGCCTAAGAGAGCACCGTATTATCGAATGCAGTCCTTTCAATCACAGAAAAACAAGAAAGTCCGAGGTGCATCCTTTCTTGCCAGAGGCAGGGGCAGAGGAAAGAAGCTGCACAACACAGCTAGTTCCCAGGAACAGAAGTCCTCCCCGGCTTCCACTAAATCCACAGCATGATGCTGGGGCTCCACAGGCGGAGCTAGGCCCGGTGGGGGCACGTCTTCGAAATTTCAGCCACAAGTAGTGGGTTCACTCCCAGTTGGATCCCTGGGCAATAGATATTGTGTCTCAGGGATACAAGCTGGAGTTAGAAGAGATGCCCCCTCACCGATACCTCAAATCGGCCCTGCCAGCTTCCCCCCACGAGAGTGAAACAGTATTAACTGCAATTCACAAATTGTATCTTCAACAGGTGGTGTTCAAGGTTCCCCTCCTTCAACAAGGAAGGGGTTATTATTCCACCATGTTTGTAGTCCCGAAACCGGACGGTTCGTTCAGACCCATATTGAATTTAAAATCCCTGAACATGTACCTGAAAAGGTTCAAGTTCAAGATGGAATCGCTGAGAGCGGTCATCGCAAGCCTGGAAGGGGGGGATTTTATGGTGTCTCTGGACATAAAGGATGCATACCTTCATGTCCCCATTTATCCACCTCATCAGGCGTACCTCAGATTTGTGGTACAGGATTGTAATTTCCAATATCAGACGTTGCCATTTGGTCTCTCCACGGCTCCGAGAATATTTACCACGGTAATGGCGGAAATGATGGTGCTCCTGCGGAAGCAAGGGGTCACAATTATCCCATACTTGGACGATCTCCTCATAAAAGCGAGATCAAGAGAGCAGTTGCTGATCAGCGTAGCACTTTATCTGGAAGTATTACGGCAACACGGCTGGATTCTAAATATTCCAAAGTCGCAGTTGGTTCCTACGACTCGTCTGCCTTTCCTAGGCATGATTCTAGACACAGACCAGAAAAGGGTTTATCTCCCGATAGAGAAAGCTCAGGAACTCATGACACTGGTCAGGAACCTATTAAAACCAAAACAGGTGTCAGTGCATCACTGCACTCGAGTCCTGGGAAAGATGGTGGCATCATACGAGGCCATTCCCTTCGGCAGGTTCGATGCGAGGACCTTTCAATGGGACTTACTGGACAAGTGGTCCGGATCACATCTTCAGATGCATCGGTTAATCACCCTATCCCCCAGGGCCAGGGTGTCTCTCCTGTGGTGGCTGCAGAGTTCTCACCTTCTCGAGGGCCGCAGATTAGGCATTCAGGACTGGGTCCTGGTGACCACGGATGCAAGCCTCCGAGGGTGGGGAGCAGTCACGCAGGGAAGAAATTTCCAAGGTCTGTGGTCAAGTCAGGAGACTTGCCTTCACATCAACATCCTGGAACTAAGGGCCATATACAACGCCCTACGTCAAGCGCAGACCCTGCTTCGCGACCAACCGATTCTGATTCAGTCAGACAACATCACCGCAGTGGCTCATGTAAACCGACAAGGCGGCACAAGGAGCAGGGTGGCGATGGCGGAAGCCACCAGAATTCTTCGCTGGGCAGAAAATCACGTAAGCGCACTGTCAGCAGTGTTCATTCCGGGAGTGGACAACTGGGAAGCAGACTTCCTCAGCAGACACGACCTCCACCCGGGAGAGTGGGGACTTCATCAGGAAGTCTTCGCACAGATTGCAAGTCGGTGGGAACTGCCACAGGTGGACATGATGGCATCCCGCCTCAACAAAAAACTACAGAGGTATTGCGCCAGGTCAAGAGACCCTCAGGCGAATAGCTGTAGACGCCCTGGTGACACCGTGGGTGTTCCAGTCGGTCTATGTATTTCCTCCTCTTCCTCTCATACCCAAGGTGCTGAGAATAATAAGAAAAAGAGGAGTGAGAACAATACTCATTGTTCCAGATTGGCCACGAAGGACTTGGTATCCAGATCTGCAAGAAATGCTCACAGAGGACCCGTGGCCTCTTCCTCTAAGACAGGACTTGTTGCAGCAGGGGCCCTGTCTGTTCCAAGACTTACCGCGGCTGCGTTTGACGGCATGGCGGTTGAACGCCGGATAATAGCAGAGAAAGGCATTCCGGATGAGGTCATTCCTACGCTGATAAAGGCTAGGAAGGACGTGACAGCTCAACATTATCACCGTATATGGCGAAAAATATGTTGCTTGGTGTGAGGCCAGGAATGCCCCTACAGAGGAATTCCAGCTGGGCCGGTTCCTTCACTTCCTACAGTCAGGAGTGAATTTGGGCCTATAATTGGGTTCCATTAAGGTCCAGATTTCGGCCCTATCCATTTTCTTTCAAAAAGAGTTGACTTCTCTACCTGAAGTTCAGACGTTTGTAAAGGGGGTGCTGCATATTCAGCCCCCTTTTGTGCCTCCAGTGGCACCTTGGGATCTTAACGTTGTGTTGAGTTTCCTGAAATCCCACTGGTTTGAACCACTCAAAACGGTGGAGTTGAAATATCTCACTTGGAAGGTGGTCATGCTATTAGCCTTGGCTTCGGCTAGGCGTGTGTCAGAGTTGGCGGCTTTGTCACATAAAAGCCCCTATATTGTTTTCCATTTGGATAGAGCAGAATTGCGGACCCGTCCACAATTACTGCCAAAAGTGGTTTCATCCTTTCATATATAAACCAACCTATTGTGGTGCCTGTGGCTACTACTGACTTGGAGGATTCCGAGTTGCTTGATGTGGTCAGGGCTTTGAAGGTTTATGTAGCCAGAACGGCTAGGGTCAGGAAAACGGAGTCTTTGTTTATCCTGTTATGCGTCCAACAAGCTTGGTGCTCCTGCTTCAAAGCAAACTATTGCTCGCTGGATCTGTAACATGATTCAGCAGGCTCATTCTGCGGCTGAATTGCCGCTGCCAAAATCAGTTAAGGCCCATTCCACTAGGAAGGTGGGCTCTTCTTGGGCGGCTGCCCGAGGGGTCTCGGCATTACAGCTTTGCCGAGCGGCTACTTGGTCAGGTTCAAACACTTTTGCAAAGTTCTACAGGTTTGATACCCTGGCTGAGGAGGACCTTGTGTTTGCTCAATCGGTGCTGCAGAGTCATCCGCACTCTCCCGCCCGTTTGGGAGCTTTGGTATAATCCCCATGGTCCTTACGGAGTCCCCAGCATCCACTAGGACGTTAGAGAAAATAAGATTTTACTTACCGGTAAATCTATTTCTCTATCGTCCTTGTGGATGCTGGGGTTCCTGAAAGGACCATGGGGAATAGCGGCTCCGCAGGAGACAGGGCACAAAAAGTAAAGCTTTCCGATCAGGTGGTGTGCACTGGCTCCTCCCCCTATGACCCTCCTCCAGACTCCAGTTAGATTTTTGTGCCCGGCCGAGAAGGGTGCAATCTAGGTGGCTCTCCTAAAGAGCTGCTTAGAGAAAGTTTAGCTTAGGTTTTTTATTTTACAGTGAGTCCTGCTGGCAACAGGATCACTGCAACGAGGGACTTAGGGGAGAAGGAGTGAACTCACCTGCGTGCAGGATGGATTGGCTTCTTGGCTACTGGACATCAGCTCCAGAGGGACGATCACAGGTACAGCCTGGATGGTCACCGGAGCCGCGCCGCCGGCCCCCTTGCAGATGCTGAAGTAAGAAGAGGTCCAGAATCGGCGGCTGAAGACTCCTGCAGTCTTCTAAAGGTAGCGCACAGCACTGCAGCTGTGCGCCATTTTCCTCTCAGCACACTTCACACGGCAGTCACTGAGGGTGCAGGGCGCTGGGAGGGGGGCGCCCTGGGAGGCAAATGAAAACCTTTTTTGGCGAAAAATACCTCACATATAGCCCCCAGAGGCTATATGGAGATATTTAACCCCTGCCAAGATTCACTAAATAGCGGGAGACGAGCCCGCCGAAAAAGGGGCGGGGCCTATCTCCTCAGCACACAGCGCCATTTTCTCTCACAGAAAGCCTGGAGAGAAGGCTCCCAGGCTCTCCCCTGCACTGCACTACAGAAACAGGGTTAAAACAGAGAGGGGGGGCACTGATTTTGGCGATATTGAGATATATATAAAGATGCTATAAGGGAAAACACTTATATAAGGTTGTCCCTATATAATTATAGCGTTTTGGTGTGTGCTGGCAAACTCTCCCTCTGTCTCCCCAAAGGGCTAGTGTGGGTCCTGTCCTCTGTCAGAGCATTCCCGGTGTGTGTGCTGTGTGTCGGTACGTGTGTGTCGACATGTATGAGGACGATGTTGGTGAGGAGGCGGAGAAATTGCCTGTAATGGTGATGTCACTCTCTAGGGAGTCGACACCGGAATGGATGGCTTATTTAGGGAATTACGTGAGAATGTCAACACGCTGCAAGGTCGGTTGACGACGTGAGACGGCCGACAAACTATTAGTACCGGTCCAGGCGTCTCAGAAACACCGTCAGGGGCGTTAAAAACGCCCATTTACCTCAGTCGGTCGACACAGACACAGACACGGACACTGAATCCAGTGTCGACGGTGAATAAACAAACGTATTTCTCATTAGGGCCACACGTTAAGGGCAATGAAGGAGGTGTTGCATATTTCTGATACTACAAGTACCACAAAAAAGGGTATTATGTGGGAGTGAAAAAACTACCTGTAGTTTTTCCTGAATCAGATAAAATAAAATGAAGTGTGTGATGATGCGTGGGGTTACCCCGATAGCAAATATTGGCGTTATACCCTTTCCCGCCAGAAATTAGGGCGCGTTGGGAAACACCCCTTAGGGTGATAAGGCGCTCACACGCTTATCAAGTGGCGTTACCGTCTCCAGATACGGCCGCCCTCAAGGAGCCAGCTGATAGGAAGCTGGAAAGATATCCTAAAAAGTATATACACACATACGGTGGTTATACTGCGACCAGCGATCGCCATCAGCCTGGAGATGCAGTGCTGGGTTGGCTTGGTCGGATTCCCTGACTGAAAATATTTTATTCATATAGAGCATTTAATAGGATGCATTCTATATATATGTACGTGAGATGCACAGAGGGATATTTGCTCTCTGGCATCAAGATAAGTACGTTGTCCATATCACCCAGAAGATGTCATGGACACGACAGTGGTCAGGTGATACAGATCCCATACGGCACATGGAAGTATTGCCGTATAAAGGGAAGGAGTTAGTTGGGGTCGGTCCATCGGACCTGGGGACCACGGCAACAGCTGGGAAATCCAACCTTTTTACCCCAAGTTACATCTCAGCTGAAAAAGACACCGTCTTTTCAGCCTCAATCCTTCCTTTCCCATGAGGGCATGCAGGCAAAAGGCCAGTCATATCTGCCCAGACATAGAGGAAAGGGAAGTAGACTGCAGCAGGGGGATATAGCGGCTTCGCAGGAGACAGGGCACAATAATAAAAGCTTTAGGATCAGGTGGTGTGCACTGGCTCCTCCCCCTATGACCCTCCTCCAAGCCTCAGTTAGGATACTGTGCCCGGACGAGCGTGCATAATAAGGAAGGATATTGAATCCCGGGTAAGACTCATACCAGCCACACCAATCACACCGTACAACCTGTGATCTGAACCCAGTTAACAGTATGATAACAACGAAGGAGCCTCTGAAAAGACGGCTCACAACAAGAATAACCCGATTTTTGTAACAATAACTATGTACAAGTATTGCAGACAATCCGCACTTGGGATGGGCGCCCAGCATCCACTACGGACTACGAGAAATAGATTTATCGGTAAGTAAAATCTTATTTTCTCTGACGTCCTAGTGGATGCTGGGAACTCCGTAAGGACCATGTGGATTATACCAAAGCTCCCAAACGGGCGGGAGAGTGCGGATGACTCTGCAGCACCGAATGAGCGAACTCTAGGTCCTCCTCAGCCAGGGTATCAAACTTGTAGAATTTAGCAAATGTGTTTGCCCCTGACCAAGTAACTGCTCGGCAAAGTTGTAAAGCCGAGACCCCTCGGGCAGTCGCCCAAGATGAGCCCCCTTCCTTTTGGAATGGGCTTTTACAGATTTTGGCTGTGGCAGGCCTGCCACAGAATGTGTAAACTGAATTGTATTACAAATCCAGCGAGCAATCGTCTGCTTAGAAGCAGGAGCACCCATCTTGTTGGGTGCATACAGGCTAAACAGCGAGTCAGATTTTCTGACTCCAGCCGTCCTGGAAACATATTTTTCAGGGCCCTGACAACGTCAAGTAACTTGGAGTCCTCCAAGTCCCTAGTACCCGCAGGTACCACAATAGGTTGGTTCATGTGAAAAACAGAAAACACCTTAAGGAGAAATTGAGGACGAGTCCTCAATTCTGCCCTGTCAGAATGAAAAATTAAGTAAGGGCTTTATATATGATAAAGCCGCCAATTCTGACACACGCCTGGCTGAAGCCAGGGCTAATAGCATCGTCACCTTCCATGTGAGATATTTTAAGTCCACAGTGGTGAGTGGTTCAAACCAATGTGACTTTAGGAAACTCAAAACAACATTGAGATCCCAAGGTGCCACTGGGGCACAAAAGGAGGCTGTATATGCAGTACCCCCTTTTACAAACATCTGAACGTCAGGCACTAAAGCCAGTTCTTTCTGGAAGAAATTCGACAGGGCCGAAATTTGAACCTTAATGGACCCTAATTTTAGGCCCATAGACAGTCCTGTTTTCAGGAAATGTAGGAAACGACCCAGTTGGAATTCCTCTGTAGGGGCCTTCTTGGCCTCACACCACGCAACATATCTTCACCAAATGCGGTGAAAATGTTTTGCGGTTACATCCTTCCTGTCTTCGACCAGGGTAGGGATGACTTCATCTGGAATGCCCTTTCAGGATCCGGCGTTCAACCGCCATGCCGTCAAACGCGGCCGCGGTAAGTCTTGGAACAGACAAGGCCCCTGCTGGAGCAGGTCCTTTCTTAAAGGTAGAGGCCACGGGTCTTCCGTGAACATCTCTTGAAGTTTCGGGTACCAAGTCCTTCTTGGCCAATCCGGAACCACGAGTATCGTTCTTACTCATCTCCCTCTTATGATTCTCAGTACTTTTGGTATGAGAGGCATAGGAGGGAACACATACTCTGACTGGTACACCCACAGTGTTACCAGAGCGTCCACCGCTATTGCCTGAGGGTCCCTTGACCTGGCGCAATATCTGTCTAGTTTTTTGTTCAGGCGGGACGCCATCATGTCCACCTTTTGGTTTTTCCCAACGGTTTACAATCATGTGGAAGACTTCCCGATGAAGTCCCCACTCTCCCGGGTGGAGGTCATGCCTGCTGAGGAAGTCTGCTTCCCAGTTTTCCACTCCCGGAATGAACACTGCTGAGAGTGTTATCACATGATTTTTCGCCCAGCGAAGAATCCTTGTAGTTTCTGCCATTTCCCTCCTGCTTCTTGTGCCGCCCTGTCTGTTTACGTGGGCGACTGCCGTGATGTTGTCCCACTGGATCAATACCGGCTGACCTTGAAGCAGAGGTCTTGCTAAGCTTAGAGCATTGTAAATTGCCCTTAGCTCCAGTATATTTATGTGGAGAGAAGTCTCCAGACTTGATCACACTCTCTGGAAATTTTTTCCTTGTGTGACTGCTCCCCAGCCACTCAGGCTGGCATCCGTGGTCACCAGGACCCAGTCCTGAATGCCGAATCTGCGGCCCTTTCATAGATGAGCACTCTGCAGCCACCGCAGAAGAAACACCCTTGTCCTTGGAGACAGGGTTATCCGCTGATGCATCTGAAGATGCGATCCGGACCCATTTTTCCAGCAGATCCCACGGAAAGGTTCTTGCATGAAATCTACCGAATGGGATCGCTTTGTAAGAAACCACCATTTTTCACAGGATCCTTGTGCAATGATGCACTGATACTTTTCCTGGTTTTAGGAGGTTCCTGACTAGCTCGGATAACTCCCTGGCTTACTTCTCCGGGAGAAAACATCCTTTTTTGGACTGTGTCCAGAATCATCCCTAGGAACAGTAGACGTGTCGTCGGAAAAAACTGCGATTTTGGAATATTTAGAATCCACTCGTGCTGTCGTAGAACTACTTAAGATAGTGCTACTCCGACCTCCAACTGTTCTCTGGACCTTGCCCTTATCAGGAAAGCGTCCATATTTCTTTTAAGAAGAATCATCATTTCGGCCATTACCTTGGTAAAGACCCGGGGTGCCGTGGACAATCCAAACGGCAGCGTCTGAACTGATAGTGACAGTTCTGTACCACGAACCTGAGGTACCCTTGGTGAGAAGGCAAATTTGGACATGTAGGTAAGCGTCCCTGATATCCAGTGACACCATATCGTCCCCTTCTTCCTGGTTCGCTATCACTACTCTGAGTGACTCCATCTTGATTTGAACGCTTGTATGTAAGTGTTCAAATATTTCAGATCTCACCGAGCCGTCTGGCTTCAGTACCACAATATAGTGTGGAATAATACCCCTTCCCTTAAACTTTTATTCTAAGCAGCTCAGGAGAGCCACCTAGATTGCACCCTTCTCGTCGGGCACAAAAATCTAACTTAAACTTTATTTAGGGGAATAGCGGCTCCGCAGGAGACAGGGCACAAAAGTAAAGCTTTTACAGGTCAGGTGGTGTGTACTGGCTCCTCCCCCCATGACCCTCCTCCAGACTCCAGTTAGGTACTGTGCCCGGACGAGCGTACACAATAAGGGAGGATTTTGAATCCCGGGTAAGACTCATACCAGCCACACCAATCACACCGTACAACTTGTGATCTAAACCCAGTTAACAGTATGATAACAGAGGAGCCTCTGAAAGATGGCTTCCTAAACAATAACCCGAATTAGTTAACAATAACTATGTACAAGTATTGCAGATAATCCGCACTTGGGATGGGCGCCCAGCATCCACTACGGACTCCGAGAAATAGAATTATCGGTAAGTAAATTCTTATTTTCTCTATCGTCCTAAGTGGATGCTGGGGTTCCTGAAAGGACCATGGGGATTATACCAAAGCTCCCAAACGGGCGGGAGAGTGCGGATGACTCTGCAGCACCGAATGAGAGAACTCCAGGTCCTCCTTTGCCAGGGTATCAAATTTGTAAAAATTTACAAACGTGTTCTCCCCTGACCACGTAGCTGCTCGGCAGAGTTGTAATGCCGAGACCCCTCGGGCAGCCGCCCAAGATGAGCCCCCTTCCTTGCGGAATGGGCCTTAACAGATTTAGGCTGTGGCAGGCCTGCCACAGAATGTACAAGTTGAATTTTGTTACAAATCCAACGAGCAATCGACTGCTTAGAAGCAGGTGCACCCAACTTGTTGGGTGCATACAGTATAAACAGCGAGTCAGATTTTCTGACTCCAGCCGTCCTTTAAATGTATATTTTTAAGGCTCTGACAACGTCCAACAACTTGGAGTCCTTCAAGTCGTCTGTAGCCGCAGGCACTACAATAGGCTGGTTCAGGTGAAACGCTGATACCACCTTAGGGAGAAAATGCGGACGCGTCCGCAGCTCTGCCCTATGTCGAATGGAAAATTAAATAAGGGCTTTTATAAAACAAAGCCGCCAGTTCAGATACTCTCCCGGCCGAAGCCAGGGCCAGTAACATAGTCACTTTCCATGTGAGATATTTCAAATCCACATTCTTTAGTGGTTCAAACCAATTGGATTTGAGGAAATCTAAAACTACATTTAGATCCCACGGTGCCACCTTAGGCACCACAGGAGGCTGTATATGCAGTACTCCTTTGATAAAAATCTGGACCTCAGGGACTGAGGCCAATTCTTTTTGGAAGAATATTGATAGGGCCGAAATTTGAACCTTAATAGATCCCAATTTGAGACCCATAGACAATCCTGATTGCAGGAAATGTAGGAAAACGACCCAGTTGAAATTCCTCCATCGGAGCACTCCGCTGCTCGCACCACGCAACATATTTTCGCCAAATACGGCGATAATGCTTCGCGGTGACTTCCTTCCTTGCCTTTATCAAGGTAGGAATGACTTCTTCTGGAATGCCTTTTCCTTTTAGGATCTGGCATTCAAACGCCATGCCGTCAAACGCAGCCGCGGTAAGTCTTGAAAAAGACAAGGACCCTGCTGAAGCAGGTCCCTTCTCAGAAGTAGAGGCCACGGATCGTCCGTGACCATCTCTTGAAGTTCCGGGTACCAAGTCCTTCTTGGCCAATCCGGAGCCACTAGTCTTACTCCTCTTTGCCGTATAATCCTCAATACCTTTGGTATGAGAGGCAGAGGAGGAAACACATATACCGACTGGTACACCCAAGGTGTTACCAGCGCGTCCACAGCTATTGCCTGCGGATCTCTTGACCTGGCGCAATACCTGTCCAGTGTTTTGTTGAGGCGAGACGCCATCATGTCCACCATTGGTTTTACCCAACGGTTCAATAGCATGTGGAAAACTTCTGGATGAAGTACCCACTCTCCCGGGTGAAGGTCGTGTCTGCTGAGGAAGTCTGCTTCCCAGTTGTCCACGCCCGGGATGAATACTGCTGACAGTGCTATCACGTGATTCTCCGCCCAGCGAAGGATCCTGGCAGCTTCTGCCATTGCCCTCCTGCTTCTTGTGCCGCCCTGTCTGTTTACATGGGCGACTGCCGTGATGTTGTCCGACTGGATCAACACCGGTCTTCCTTGAAGCAGAGGTTCCGCCTGGCTTAGAGCATTGTAGATTGCTCTTAGTTCCAGAATGCTACTATTTCTCGTAGTGGATGCTGGGCGCCCGTCCCAAGTGCGGAATTCTTCTGCAATACTTGTATATAGTTATTGCTTCAATAAGGGTTATGTTATGGTTGCATCATACGGTGCGATTGGTCTGGCTGGTTTGAATCTTGCCCTGGATTACCAAAATCCTTTCCTTGTACTGTCAGCTCTTCTGGGCACAGTTTCTCTAACTGAGGTCTGGAGTAGGGGCATAGAGGGAGGAGCCAGAGCACACCAGAACCTAAATTCTTTCTTAAAGTGCCCATGTCTCCTGCGGAGCCCGTCTATTCCCCATGGTCCTTACGGAGTCCCCAGCATCCACTACGGACTACGAGAAATAGATTTACCGGTAAGTAAAATCTTATTTAAAAATAAATAAATATATTTTGTTTTTTTTTATTGTTTTTACGTTGCTTTTACTGCAGGAAACAGAGGTGGTCAAAAAAGATCCCCTGTAGTGTAGCATCTTCTTGGTCCTCTCTGCTATCTGTGCTAGAACAGAACCATAGTCGTCTTGTGGGGATGAATCATTTTTTTTTTTTAATGTTCTATATTATTGGGCCTAATGTGCACTAGCCAAAGTCACTGAGAGCATCAACCTCACTAGAATCTCAGCAAGCCATTCATAACCTAGTATTCCACCTGAGCTAGGGGTTTCACTAGGAGCTTACAATCTGAGGCCTGATTGGTGGACATTATTTGGTCCTCTCAGGATGCATTGTTTCCCTGTGTAGACGCTGGAAGATTACCGTATCTGTAGAACAATGTAGCACATCCTGCTCAATAAATTGTCCCATTTTATTAAGGGCCCCACACACTGGCAGATAAAACAGAACGATATGAATGTTCTCGTTCATATCGTTCTGTGTGTAGGCACCATTGATGAACGATTCGTGCCCTGCGCTCATTCATCGTTGGTACCCCGTCGCGTATGCATGCAGACCGATATGGACAATCTCGTCCATATTAGCATGCAGTGCTATGTACCCGGGTGACGAGGGGAGTGAAGAAACTTCACTCCCCCCGTCACTGAACCCCCGCTGCCTGGTCGGCCGTATACGCCGTCGGGCAGCTCGCCGGTGCATCGACAAATGTGTAGGGCCCATTAATCCTGTCTTGCTAGACTTCTGACTGAAGTTCTTACTATTTCCCATATAACGTAGGAAGGCTAAGATTTTGCTCAAATTCTGGCTGCTCATGTAGAAAAAAGGTGATGCAGTCAATTTGCCGACAATCAAAATCCCGACAGCAATTGACCGACAAGGTCAAAATACCGACATTTAAAATACAGACAAGGTCTAAATACCGACAGGTCAAAAAGTCGACATAAGTTTTCATGATTTTTTTTCATTGAAACCGACTTGTTCATACTTTACCATCCCAGTGGACCTGGAGGGGGATTATAATAGTGTGCTGAGCGCAGTGAGCCACCATGCCCGAAGCATGGCTAGTGCAGTGGTACACTTATATGGTATCCATGTAGACCTATGTCGATATACACAAAAAACAATGAAAAACTTGTGTCGACATTTTACATGTCTGTATTTTAAATGTCTCTGTATTTTGTCCATGTCGGGATTTTGACCGTCGGGATTTTGATTGTAGGTATTTCATACCGATCCTGAAAAAAGTGCTAAATGTAGCGAAAAACTTGACACCTGTGTAAAAATGGAGATTTATCATTGACCTCTGTGTCACACCTGTACTAAGCAGGCGGCAAGAAAGCAGAGTCCCACAGCAATGAAAGAACCTGTAAGCTTGAAGAGTTCTAAAGTTACTTCATATATTTGAATAAATCTGTTGACTGAGTAATAAAGAGCAGAAGTCTCCTTATCTCCCCCTTTCTCTTTTCTTTTTACACATTGGTTTATAATATTAGTATAAATGGCAATACTGTTACTATCTTAACAAAGATGTCTTAGAGGTTTTTCACTGTACTACTTCATTCATGGCAACCTACATCCTATGTACTCTTATCACATGGGGACTGACCTTATGGATTATATTATTGTGCTGTGATTTGTCCACTGTATTAATATGCCCTGTGGATGCCTGCTCATTGCCATGTGTATGTATCATTTCTGTGTACACTTTATACTGGATCATTGATATGTGTGGTGCTTTATGAAATAAAAATGTATTTTGGAAAAAAGCAGAAGTGCCCATTAGCCAAAATCTGGTCTCTGAATCAGAAGAGGAAGTAGAGGGAAGAGATAATTTATTTATTTTTAATGAAACTGTCTCAAAAATGCGCTGCCCCCCTCATGGATGTGATAGATGAGCAAGCAGGGTTAGCCTTGTAGTTATGTGATGCCACCGCAGACTGATTAATTCCCAGTATTGCATCCACCTGTGCCGGAAGAAGTTTAAAGATTTAATTGGAATGGCAGAAAAATAATCTACAGAATTTGACCCAGTGGAGTGAATACACTCATCCCTACCTTAGCTTATGAGGAATACATATAATATCCTGGCAGGTGGGATGTTGGCAGTCATATGACAGACACCGGCATCATGAAGCAGAGAATCCCGACAGGGGTTCCATAACTATGTTAACCCCCGAACCCTCCCTTCCCACAGCCTAACCCTCCCTTCCCACAGCCTAACCCTCCAATGTGGTACCTATCCCTTCCCTTGGGTGTCTAACCCTGACCTCTCCCCACCCCTTCCCCGCAGCCTGATTCTAACCCTCCCTTTGTGGCTGACCAAGCAGGAGGTGTAATCTTCCTGTGTGGGCCAAAAAGGATCAAAGTTCCCTCTTCTGACGCAAATGGCAGTGTTAAGGCGTGTACACACGTACTTACTCAGCGGCTGATCGGGTAAACACTACCGGCTTGACCTGCTTGAGACTCTGTACACACATACATGATTCTGAATGTGTGTGTACAGGCTTCTTTGGGATCGGATGGGCGAACCTTTAGAAATCAAAATGCACATAAGATTTGACATTCCAATCCTGGCCGTTGCAGGAGCATTGTTAGCTGTTTATTGGCTAATGCTCCTGCACTGACACTGCATACACACCTATACAATTAAACGGCCATTCTTTCGATATCGAAAGAACAGCCACATAATTGTATAGGTGTGTACCCTGCAGTAAGATCTGTCAATTATTGTTATTGGAGACCCCACAACTAGTATAATAGGAACTAGTAGAGCACCTGAAAATACAGAATGTGCACCTGTTGCCCTAGGTCATCAGTGGATAGTCCTAAGCACCCAGTTACACAAAAAAATAAGATTTTACTCACCGGTAAATCTATTTCTCGTAGTCCGTAGCGGATGCTGGGAACTCCGTAAGGACCATGGGGAATAGACGGGCTCCGCAGGAGACTAAGCACTCTAAAGAAAGATTTAGTACTACCTGGTGTGCACTGGCTCCTACCTCTATGCCCCTCCTCCAGACCTCCGTTAAGGAAACTGTGCCCGGAAGAGCTGACATTACAAGGAAAGGATTTCGGAATCCAGGGTAAGACTCATACCAGCCACACCAATCACACCGTATAACTCGTGATAAACTTACCCAGTTAACAGTATGAACAACAAACAAGCATCACTCAACTGATGCCACATAACATAACCCTTTAGTAAGCAATAACTATATACACACGTATTGCAGAAAGTCCGCACTTGGGACAGGCGCCCAGCATCCACTACGGACTACGAGAAATAGATTTACCGGTGAGTAAAATCTTATTTTCTCTAACGTCCTAGTGGATGCTGGGGACTCCGTAAGGACCATGGGGATTATACCAAAGCTCCCAAACGGGCGGGAGAGTGCGGATGACTGCAGCACCGAATGGGCAAACTCAAGGTCCTCCTCAGCCAGGGTATCAAACTTGAAGAACTTTGCAAATGTGTTTGAACCCAACCAGGTAGCAGCTCGGCAAAGCTGTAATGCCGAGACCCCTCAGGCAGCCGCCCAAGAAGAGCCCACCTTTCTCGTGGAATGGGCTTTCACTGATTTTGGATGCGACAACCCAGCCGCAGAATGAGCCTGCTGAATCGTGCCACAGATCCAGCGAGCAATAGTTTGCTTTGAAGCAGGAGCACCCAGCTTGTTGGATGCATACAAGACAAACAGCGAGTCAGTCTTCCTGACTCCAGCCGTTCTGGTCACATAAATCTTCAAAGCCCGGACTACGTCAAGCAACTTGGAATCCTCCAAGTCACCAGTAGCCGCATGCACCACAATAGGTTGGTTCAAATGAAAGGATGACACCACCTTTTGCAGAAATTGCGGACGAGTCCGCAATTCTGCCCTATCCATATGGAAAACCAGATAGGGGCTTTTACATGACAAAGCCGCCAATTCTGACACACGCCTAGCCGAAGCTAAGGCCAACAGCATGACCACTTTCCACGTGAGATACTTTAGCTCCACGGTCTTAAGTGGCTCACACCAGTGGGATTTCAGGAAACTCAACACCACGTTAAGATCCCAAGGTGCCAATGGCACAAAAGGGGGCTGCATATGCAGCACTCCCTTAACAAACGTCTGAACCTCAGGCAGTGAAGCCAGTTCTTTTTGGAAGAAAATGGATAGGGCCGAAATCTGGACCTTTTATGGACCCTAATTTCAGGCCCATAGTCACTCCTGACTGTAGGAAGTGCAGGAATCGACCCAGCTGGAATTCCTCTGTAGGGGCCTTCCTGGCCTCACACCAAGCAACATATTTTCGCCATATACGGTGATAATGCTTTGCTGTCACATCCTTCCTAGCCTTTATCAGCTTAGGAATAACTTCATCCGGAATGCCTTTTTCCGCTAGGATCCGGCGTTCAACCGCCATGCCGTCAAACGCAGCCGCGGTAAGTCTTGGAACAGACAGGGCCCTTGTTGTAACAGGTCCTGTCTGAGAGGCAGAGGCCACGGGTCCTCTGTGAGCACTTCTTGCAATTCCGGGTACCAAGTCCTTCTTGCCCAATCTGGAACAATGAGTATTGTTCTCACTCCTCTTTTTCTTACAATTCTCAGCACCTTTGGTATGAGAGGAAGAGGAGGAAACACATAGACCGACTGGAACACCCACGGTGTTACTAGTGCGTCCACAGCTATCGCCTGAGGGTCCCTTGACCTGGCGCAATATCTTTTTAGCTTTTTGTTGAGACGGGACGCCATCATGTACACCTGTGGCAGTTCCCATTGATTTGCAATCTGCGTGAAGACTTCTTGATGAAGTCCCCACTCTCCCGGGTGGAGGTCATGCCTGCTGAGGAAGTCTGCTTCCCAGTTGTCCACTCCCGGAATGAACACTGCTGACAGTGCTAGTATGTGATTCTCCGCCCAACGAAGAATCCTGATGGCTTCTGCCATTGCCACCCTGCTTCTTGTGCTGCCCTGGCGGTTTACATGGGCCACTGCCGTGATGTTGTTTGACTGAATCAGCACTAGTTGGTTTCGAAGCAGAGGCTCCGCTTGACTCAGGGCGTTGTATATGGCCCTTAGTTCCAGGATATTGATGTGCAGACAAGTCTCCTGACTTGACCACAGCCCCTGGAAGTTTCTTCCTTGAGTGACTGCCCCCCATCCTCGGAGGCTTGCATCCGTGGTCACCAGGACCCAGTCCTGTATGCCGAACCTGCGGCCCTTTAGGAGGTGAGCACTTTGCAGCCACCACAGAAGAGACACCCTGGCCCTGGGGGACAGGGTGAGCAGCCGATGCATCTGAAGATGCGATCCGGACCACTTGTCCAACAGATCCCACTGAAAGATCCTCGCATGGAATCTGCCGAAGGGAATGGCTTCGTATGACGCCACCAATCTTTCCCAGGACACGCGTGCAGTGATGCACCGATACCTGTTTTGGTTTTAGGAGGCCTCTGACCAGAGTCACGAGCTCCTGAGCCTTCTCCTCCGGGAGAAACACCCTTTTCTGGTTTGTGTCCAGAATCATGCCCAGGAAGGGCAGACGCGTCGTAGCTATCAGCTGCGACTTTGGAATATTCAGAATCCAGCCGTGCTGTTGCAACACTTCCTGAGAGAGTGCTACGCTGATCAGCAACCGCTCCCTGGACCTCGCCTTTATGAGGAGATCGTCCAAGTATGGGATAATCGTAACCCCTTGCTTCCGAAGGAGCACCATCATTTCCGCCATCACCTTGGTAAATATTCTCGGTGCCGTGGACAGGCCAAACTGCAACGTCTGGAATTGGTAATGACAGTCCTGTACCACAAACCTGAGGTACTCCTGATGAGGTGGATAAATGGGGACATGCAAGTACGCATCCTTGATGTCCAGAGACACCATAAAATCCGCCTCTTCCAGGCTTGCAATGACCGCTCTGAGCGATTTCCATTTTGAACTTGAATCTTTTCAGATAAATGTTCAGGGATTTTAAATTCAATATGGGATTGACCGAACCGTCCGGTTTCGGTACCACAAACCTTGTGGAATAGTATCCTCTTCCTTGTTGAAGGTGGGGGGAACCTTTACCACCACCTGCTGGAGATAGAACCTGTGAATTGCCGCTAACACTACTTCCCTTTCTATGGGGGAAGCTGGCAGGGCCGATTTGAGGTAACAGTGAGGGGGCATCACTTCGAATTCCAGCTTGTATCCCTGAGACACAATCTGTATAGCCCAGGGATCCACCTGTGAGCGAACCCACTGGTGGCTGAAATTTCGGAGACACGCACCCACCGCTCCTGGCTCCTGTGGAGCCCCAGCGTCATGCGGTGGATTTAGTGGAAGCCGGGGAGGACTTCTGTTCCTGGGAACTAGCTGTGTTGTGCAGCTTCTTTCCTCTACCCCTGCCTCTGACCAGAAAGGACGCACCTCTGACCTTCTTGCTTCTCTGTGATCGAAAGGACTGCATTTGGTAATACGGTGCTTTCTTAGGCTGTGAGGGAATATATGGCAAAAAGTTTGACTTCCCAGCCGTAGCTGTGGAAACTAGGTCCGAGAGACCGTCCCCAAACAATTCCTCACCCTTGTAAGGTAACACCTCCATGTGCTTTTTGGAGTCTGCATCACCTGTCCATTGCCGAGTCCACAGGACCCTTCTGGCAGAAATTGACATTGCATTTATTCTAGAGCCCAGTAGGCAAATGTCCCTCTGGGCATCCCTCATATATAGGACAGCGTCTTTTATATGCCCCAGGGTCAGTAAAATGGTATCCTTGTGTAAGATATCCATTTCCTCAGACAGGTTATCTGTCCATGCTGCTACAACACTACACATCTAGGCCGACGCAATAGCCGGCCTCAGTATGGTACCTGAGTGTGCATAAACAGACTTCAGGATACTTTCCTGCTTCCTATCTGCAGGATCCTTTAGGGCGGCCGTATCCTGTGACGGCAGGGCCACCTTTTTAGATAAGCGTGTCAGAGCTTTATCTACCCTAGGGGAGGATTCCCAGCGCATCCTGTCTGTTGGCGGGAAAGGGTACGCCATAAGTAACCTTTTGGAAATCAGCACTTTCTTATCGGGAGAATCCCATGCTTTTTCACATAATTCATTTAACTCATGTGAAGGGGGAAAAGTCACCTCTTGCTTTTTCTCCCCATACATATACACCCTTTTGTCAGGGACAGGGTTTTCCTCCGGTATGTGCAATACATCCTTCATTGCTATAATCATGTATCGGATGGCTTTAGTCATTTTAGGCTGCAACTTTGCCTCATCGTCATCGACACTGGAGTCAGAATCCGTGTCGACATCTGTGTCAACCAACTGGGATAGTGTCCGCTTTTGAGACCCTGACGGCCTCTGAGCTGCAGAATCAGACACGGGTTGAGACCCTGACTGATTATCCAACCTTTTATGCAAGGAGCTTACATTATCATTTAACACCTTCCACATATCCATCCAATCAGGTGTCGGCGCTGTCGGCAGCGACACCACAGTCACTTGCACTTGTTCTGCCTCCACGTAACCGTCCTCGTCAAACATGTCGACACAAACGTACCGACACACCGCACACACACAGGGAATGCTCTAATTGAGGACAGGACCCCACAAGGCCTTTTGGGGAGACAGAGAGAGAGTATGCCAGCACACACCCCAGCGCTATATAACCCAGGGATTACACAGTAACTTAGTGTTTACCCAGTAGCTGCTGTTTATGATAATTTTGCGCCTAAATTTATGTGCCCCCACCTCTCTTTTTACCCTTTTTCTACCTTGATACTGCAGGGGAGAGCCTGGGAGCTTCCTCTCAGCGGAGCTGTGAAGAGAAAATGGCGCTGGTTAGTGCTGAGGAAGAAGGCCCCGCCCCCTCAGCGGCGGGCTTCAGTCCCGGGTCTGTGTAATAAAATGGCGGGGGCTTGTACATATATATAGTGCCCAGCTGTATATATGTGTCTTTTTGCCAAGAGGTATCCTAATTGCTGCCCAGGGTGCCCCCCCCTGCACCCTACAGTGACCGGAATGTGTGGGTAGTGTGGGCGCAATGGCGCACAGCTGCAGTTCTCTGCGCTACCTCATGTGAAGACAGGAGTCTTCTGCCGCCGATTTCGATGTCTTCTTGCTTCTGCCGGCTTCTGACTTCTGGCTCTGCGAGGGGGACGGCGGCGTGGCTCCGGGAACGGACGACAAGGTCAGGTCCTGTGTTCGATCCCTCTGGAGCTAATGGTGTCCAGTAGCCTAAGAAGCGCAACCTAGCCGCAGTTAGTAGGTTTGCTTCTCTCCCCTCAGTCCCACGTAGCAGAGAGTCTGTTGCCAGCAGAAGCTCTCTGAAAATAAAAAAAACCTAACTAAAATACTTTCTTATTAGCAAGCTCAGGAGAGCTCACTAAAAGCACCCAGCTCTGGCCGGGCACAGATTCTAACTGAGGTCTGGAGGAGGGGCATAGAGGGAGGAGCCAGTGCACACCAGGTAGTACTAAATCTTTCTTTAGAGTGCACAGTCTCCTGCGGAGCCCGTCTATTCCCCATGGTCCTTTCAGAGTCCCCAGCATCCACTAGGACGCTAGAGAAAAGCATATTAAATGCTGTAGTGTTCAGTCTAGGATTTTTTCAGGCAGGGTGCTAATCACAGAAGGGGCACATTTTAATTCTCAAGGGCAAATTAGTTGAGATGCATAGCTACAGCTGTGTGATACATTGTGGGCTCAAAAGTGTAGCTTAGTGTTAAATGCAATATTTAAATCTTCCCTACTCAACCCGGACTTGCTTTTTCAATTCCCCTCAGACCTCTCCACCTGCAATCGGGCCACTCCACCAGACCACTACACATTCCCCTTCATTGCTCTTCTGGTATATACCCTTTGATGTTCCTCTTTGGAGGTATTGGTGTATCTATCCGATTAGGAGGATTTTACTCCCCATCAACTGAACTCCGGACAAGGATTGTGCTGTTACAATCTTATGAGAGATTGGAAAAAGCAAACCCAGCTGAATGTCTCACCAGATAGAAGTGAAGGCGACGGACTGTGGTGGGTCAGAAGCTGGAAAGTGGCGGGCTGTCAGCTTGTGATCAGCAAGACAGGCAGAGAGTGGTGCGGGGTCAGCACTCATCGGGACAGTAGGAGGTCAGTAGGGCACATTTTAACGTTTTTAAAATGTGCAGAGTACACTTGCTTGCTAAAGAAGGCTATCAGGAATACTATACAGGTTGAGTATCCATTATCCAAAATGCTTGGGACCAGAAGTATTTTGGATATCGGATTTTTCCGTATTTTGGAATAATTGCATACCATAATGAGATATCATGGTGATGGGACCTAGGTCTAAGCACAGAATGCATTTGTTTCATATATACCTTATACACAGCCTGAAGGTCATTTTAGCCAATATTTTTTTATAACTGTGCATTAAACAAAGTGTGTGTACAGTCACACAATTCATTTATGTTTCATATACACCTTATACCCACAGCCTGAAGGTCTTATAATACAATATTTTTAATAACTGTGTATTTAACAAAGTTTGTGTACATTGAGCCATCAGAAAACAAAGGTTTCACTATCTCACTCTCACTCCAAAATTTCCGTATTTCGGAATATTTGGATATGGGATACTCAACCTGTACTGGAAATTCTGTACTTTAAAATTACTGTTGTCAGTTTTAAATGTTCTGGCAAGAGACTAGAGGTAGATTCATCCTATATAATAAAAGGCTAACACTGCTCCTCACCGCTGGTGGTGAATTCAAGTTTTTTATGTGCCCACGTCCATTAGATGGCGTCTGATGGTACAATTCAAGTGTTGCTCTGTTCGGGCGCACACAACAGCTGTTGCTGACATTACTGTTATGATCTGTCATTTTGCAGGCTGGTAACTAGTTAAAAAAAATATTCTTCACATAGGAACTGGAGACCTTTTTGTCAATGACCTACCTTCTTCAGAATGGTAATCGGATGATAGTAATAAGGTCGACAGTCAATAGGTCTACCACTATGGGTTGTCATGCAATAGGTCAAACGTGGTCAAAAGGTTGACGCAACATATTATCGACATGAATTATTATTTTTTTTAATTCATTTTCAACCTTTTTCATTCTTTACCATCCATGTAAACTACGATTGGGAGTAGTAACTTACCTGCAGCAAGGGGACGCGGTGCACTAATTGGGGTTCCTGGTCATTTTACGGTGTAAACGACACCACCCAAAAAAAACACAAAACTTCGGTGTAGAACTTTTCACCATCATTTCACATGTAAACGTTGTGCATGTCGACCTTTTTGGGCCGACCTGGACACTGTTCACCTTTTTCAGGTTGACCCAATGATCCACACCTCGTCTGAACACTTCAGAATTATCAAAGGACTTTCACTTCGTATTCCTCTAATAACTACTTTTGTTGATCATGGATAACTAATATACATGCCTAAAGTTTTCTTAAACCAGGGTTGGAAATTTTTTTTTTTTGGGGTTTAAACCAGTTTTTTTTTCTTTTCTTTTTTTTTTTCTTTTTTTTTTCTTTACATCCATGTTTTAATGAAAAACAAATTGAATCATGTATTAGAAACCTTGATCAACCAAATTTGAGTCCCCGAAAAAAAATTTCTGAAAAAATAGTGAAATCGCAAAAAACTTGTGCTCCTGGTGTTTCTTTTCTGCTAATTAAATTCCCACTAAACATATTGACACATGCAAAGTACACTCAGAAATTTATGAAATAGAAAATAAGAACAAGTTAATGTTAAGCAATAGTCCCACTTATTCATTCTAATCAAATACATTTAAATAGTAATAGATAGTGGGAAATGCAAAAGCACTCTCCATAGACACACACCCACATATGGAGTTAAGCATTAACACTGGGCATGCCACTGGCATTAAACATTTTGAATAAAAAAACAGTAGGTATTTAGTATAATAGTGTGTGTGTTTTTTTTTTTTTTTTCTAATCTCATTTAGTTTATACCTGCCAACCTGATCTTAAACGTAGAAGAAAGTTTCTCTGCCTCATATCTGAACACTACTAAAGATTGACAGGCAATAATTTTCTTTTTTAGTTCAGGTTACAAATAGATTTAAAAGCCTCAAAATCCATAGTGGCTGGATGAATTGGGCAAGTAATTTGTGAGCGCTATAAAGCTGTCAACAATATTCTTCCTATTTATCTGGGAGCACATACTACTACTACAGCATACCTTCCAGCTTTGTAGCCATGCAATGCGGGACGTAGCTTTGGGAAAGGGGGTGGAGCCTCGCGGGACCCATGTTCGCTCATCACTGTGGGGGCGTGCCCAGCACTCTCCGAGATGTTGTGCTGCTGCCATGCTCCTCCCCCAGACACTGAATAGTGCATGTGCACGGCATCTGTTCTGCTCCCCTCCTGTGTAGAGCAGCGATGTATGCACTCCCCCACACCCACCGCGGGACAGTCCCAGGAAAATGGGACAGTTGAGAGGTATACTACAGTAGTCTCTGGACGGAATTTAAATGTTGCCGCCCCCTTCCGGCCCCTATTGCCCCAGCAGCTATTCAAATGTTGCTGCTGATGGGGGTGGCAAGCTGAAATACACGAAAAGTGACCCGTTTGGGCGCCGATATGGAAGTTTTCGCAATCGCGATAGGGGCAATAACAGACGACAACTGTACATTGCCCTGCGTACTCCCCTTACTTAAGACGGGAGATTGGGCGTAATAAATCAACTGAATATCGCCCTCTGTCTCCATTGAGGACATCTGCTTGCTGACAGCGGGGCGAGTGCAAATGAGCCCCTTGCTGGCTCGCTGCGCTCACCACACTGTGGGTACATTGGCGCGCTACGCGTGCCACGCTATCTATTCTCCCTCCAGGGGGGTCGTGGACCCCCAAAAGGGAGAAAAGGTGTCGGTATGCCGGGTGTCGGGATTCCGGCGCCGGGATCCCAACAATCGGTATACTGAATACCACCCCTGTAAAGATGTCATCGTCCACACACTTGTTAAACATAAATTAGAAATAGTGGCAAACCCTAGATATTTCCTTGGGACTAGAAAGTCTTTCCAGTTGTAATTCCTCAGTAAGTTTTCACTGTCCTGTCTCCTAGTGGTACTGTAAGAAAAGTGAACTCAGGTTTTTCTCTTATGTCCTAGAGCAGAGGTTCTCAAACTCGGTCCTCGGGGGCCCACACAGTGCATGTTTTGCAGGTCTCCTCACAGAATCGCAAGTGAAATAATTAGCTCCACCTGTGGACCTTTTAAAATGTGTCGGTGAGTAATTAATACACCTGTGCACCTGCTGGGTTACCTGCAAAACATGCACTGTGTGGGCTCCCGAGGACCGAGTTTGAGGACCTCTGTCCTAGAGGATGCTGGGGACTCCGTAAGGACCATGGGGAAAGACTGGCTCCGCAGGAGACATGGGCACTTTAAGAAAGACTTTAAGTATGGGTGTACACTGGCTTCTCCCTCTATGCCCCTCCTCCAGACCTCAGTTTACTACTGTGCCCAGAGGAGACTGGGTGCATTACAGGGAGCTCTCCTGAGTTTCCTTAAAGAAAGTATATTTGTTCGTTTTTTTATTTTCAGGGAGCCTGCTGGCAACAGACTCCCTGCATCGAGGGACTGAGGGGAGAGAAACAGACCTACTTTAATGTTAGGCTCTGTTTCTTAGGCTACTGGACACCATTAGCTCCAGAGGGATCGGTACGCAGGTCTCACCCTCTCCGTCCGTCCCAGAGCCGCGCCGCCGTCGTCCTCGCAGAGCCGGAAGATAGAAGCCGGGTGAGTATGAGAAGAAAGAAGACTTCAGAGGCGGCAGGAGACTTCAGATCTTCACTGAGGTAATGCACAGCAGTAACGCTGTGCGTCATTGCTCCCACAGCACACACAAACTGCAGTCACTGTAAGGGTGCAGGGCGCAGGGGGGGGGGCGCCCTGGGCAGCAATAAACCTCGTTTTCTGGCAAAAGTATATATATATACAGCTGGGCACTGTATATATAAAGAGCCCCAGCCAGGTTTTTAGATATTTGAGCGGGACAGAAGCCTGCTGTCGAGGGGGCGGGGCTTCTTCCTCAGCACTCACCAGCGCCATTTTCTCAACAGCACAGCGCTGAGAGGAAGCTCCCCGGACTCTCCCCTGCTTATCCACGGTGAAAGAGGGTTTTAAAGAAGAGGGGGGGGCACATATTTGGCGCAAAATACATACAGCGCTATCTAGGTAAACATATTGTGTGTCTTTTTTCCTGGGTCATATAGCGCTGGGTGTGTGCTGGCATACTCTCTCTGTCTCTCCAAAGGGCCTTGTGGGGGAACTGACTTCTGATAAGAGGATTCCCTGAGTGTGTGGTGTGTCGGTACGCGTGTGTCGACATGTCTGAGGTAGAAGGCTTTCATAGGGAGGAGGAGGAGGAGGAGCAAATAAATGTGGTGTCTCCGTCGACAATGCCGACACCTGACTGGATGGATATGTGGAATGTTTTAAGTGCTAATGTGAAGTTATTGCACAAAAGATTAGACAAAGCGGAAGCTAGGGAACAGCCAGGGAGTCAACCCATGTCTGTCCCTATGTCGCAGGGACCTTCGGGGTCTCAAAAGCGCCCACTATCCCAAATAGTAGACAAAGATACCGACACGGATTCTGACTCCAGTTTCGACTACGATGATGCAAAGTTACAGCCAAAAGTGGCTAAATGTATTCGATATATGATTATTGCAATAAAAGATGTTTTGCATATCACAGAGGAACCCCCTGTCCCTGACACTAGGGTACACATGTATAAGGGAAAGAAACCTGAGGTAACCTTTCCTCCCTCACATGAGCTGAATGAGTTATGTGAAAAAGCTTGGGAATCTCCAGACAAAAAACTGCAGATTCCCAAAAGGATTCTTATGGCGTATCCTTTTCCGCCAAGGGACAGGATACGGTGGGAATCCTCCCCTAGGGTGGACAAAGCGTTGACGCCCTTATCCAAAAAGGTAGCGCTGCAATTCCAAGATACGGCTACCCTCAGGTATCCTGCTGATCGCAAGCAGGAGGTTACCTTGAAGTCCATTTACACACATTCTGGTACTTTACTCAGACCGGCTATTGCGTCGGCTTGGGTGTGTAGTGCTGGAGCAGCATGGACCGATACCTTATCAGCGGAAATTGAAACCCTGTATAAGGATACCATCTTATTGACCCTAGGGCATATAAAATATGCTGTCTTATATATGAGAGATGCTCAAAGAGACATTAGTCTACTGGGTTCTAGAATCAACGCTATGTCGATTTCTGCTAGACGAGTCCTATGGACCCGGCAGTGGACAGGTGATGCCGACTCAGAGGCATATGGAGGTTTTACCTTACAAGGGTGAGGAATTGTTTGGGGAAGGTCTCTCGGACCTGGTCTCCACAGCTACAGCTGGTAAATCAAATTTTTTGCCTTATATTCCCTCACAGCCTAAGAAAGCACCACATTATCAAATGCAGTCCTTTCGGTCACAAAGAAACAAGAAAGTACGAGGTGCGTCCTTTCTTGCCAGAGGTAAGGGCAGAGGGAAAAAGCTGCACAACACAGCTAGTTCCCAGGAACAGAAGTCCTCCCCGGCCTCTACAAAATCCACCGCATGATGCTGGGGCTCCGCAAAAGGAGTCCGCCCCAGTGGGGGCACGTCTTTGAATTTTCAGCCACATCTGGGTTCACTCACAGGTGGATCCCTGGGCAATAGAAATTGTTTCTCAGGGTTACAAGCTGGAATTCGAAGAGATGCCTCCCCGCTGGTTTTTCAAATCGGCCCTGCCGACTTCTCCCCCAGAAAGGGAGATAGTGTTAAATGCAATTCACAAATTGTATCTTCAACAGGTGGTGGTCAAGGTTCCCCTACTTCAACAAGGGAGGGGATATTACTCAACCCTGTTTGTAGTCCCGAAACCAGACGGTTCGGTCAGACCCATTCTAAATTTAAAATCCCTGAACCTATACTTGAAAAGGTTCAAGTTCAAGATGGAATCGCTCAGGGCGGTTATCGCCAGCCTGGAAGGGGGGGATTTTATGGTATCTCTGGACATAAAGGATGCATACCTTCATGTTCCCATATATCCACCTCATCAGGCGTACCTGAGATTTGCGGTACAGGATTGTCATTACTAATTTCAGACGTTGCCGTTTGGGCTTTCCACGGCCCCGAGAATTTTCACCAAGGTAATGGCGGAAATGATGGTGCTCCTGCGCAAGCAGGGAGTCACAATTATCCCGTACTTGGACGATCTCCTCATAAAAGCGAGATCACGAGAGCAGTTACTGAACAGCGTGTCACTTTCACTGAAGGTGTTACAGCAACACGGCTGGATTCTCAATATCCTGAAGTCGCAGCTGGTTCCTACGACTCGTCTGACCTTCTTGGGCATGATTCTGGATACGGACCAGAAAAGGGTTTATCTTCCAATGGAAAAGGCTCAAGAACTCATGACTCTAGTCCGGAACCTATTGAAACCAAAACAGGTGTCAGTGCATCACTGCACTCGAGTCCTGGGAAAGATGGTGGCATCTTACGAGGCCATTGCATTCAGCAGGTTCCAAGCGAGGACCTTCCAATGGGACCTACTGGACAAGTGGTCCGGGTCACATCTACAGATTCATCAGTTCATCACCCTGTCCCCCAGGGCCAGGGTATCTCTCCTGTGGTGGCTGCAGAGTGCTCACCTTCTAGAGGGTCGCAGGTTCGGCATTCAGGACTGGGTTCTGGTGACCACAGACGCGAGCCTCCGAGGTTGGGGAGCAGTCACACAAGGAAGAAACTTCCAGGGTCTTTGGTCAAGTCAAGAGACTTGTCTTCACATCAACGTCCTGGAGCTGAGGGCCATATACAACGCCCTTCGTCAAGCGGAGACCTTGCTTTGCGACTTACCAGTTCTGATCCAGTCAGACAACATCACCGCAGTGGCTCATGTAAACCGCCAGGGCGGCACAAGGAGCAGAGTGGCAATGGCGGAAGCCACCAGGATTCTTCGCTGGGCGGAAAATCATGTAAGCGCATTGTCAGCAGTGTTCATTCCGGGAGTGGACAACTGGGAAGCAGACTTCCTCAGCAGACACTATCTACATCCTGGAGAGTGGGGACTTCATCAGGGTGTCTTCGCACAGATTGCAAGCCAGTGGGGACTGCCCCAGATAGACATGATGGCGTCCCGCCTCAACAAAAAGCTGCAGAGGTATTGCGCCAGGTCAAGAGACCCTCAGGCGGTAGCTGTGGACGCCCTAGTGACACCGTGGGTGTTCCAGTCGGTCTATGTGTTTCCTCCTCTTCCTCTCATCCCAAAGGTGTTGAGAATAATAAGAAAAAGAGGAGTACAGACAATTCTCATTGTTCCAGGTTGGCCACGAAGGGCCTGGTATCCGGATCTGCAGGAGATGCTCACAGAAGATCCGTGGCCTCTTCCTCTAAGACAGGACCTGTTGCAACAGGGGCCCTGTCTGTTCCAAGACTTACCGCGGCTGCGTTTGACGGCATGGCGGTTGAACGCCGGATCCTAGCGGAAAAGGGCATTCCGGTTGAGGTAATTTCTACTCTGATAAAAGCTAGGAAGGACGTGACAGCTAAACATTATCACCGTATATGGCGAAAATATGTTTCTTGGTGTGAGGCCAGGAATACTCCTATGGAAGAATTCCATCTGGGCCGTTTCCTTCACTTCCTACAAACTGCAGTGAATTTGGGCCTAAAATTACGCTCTATTAAGGACCAGATTTCGGCCTTATCCATTTTCTTTCAAAAAGAATTGGCTTCTCTCCCAGAAGTACAGACTTTTGTGAAGAGTGCTGCATATTCAGCCTTCTTTTGTACCTCCGGTGGCGCCTCGGAACCTTAACGTGGTGTTGAGTTTCCTTAAGTCGCACTGGTTTGAACCACTTAAAACGGTGGAGTTAAAATATCTCACTTGGAAAGTAGTCATGTTGTTAGCCTTGGCTTCGGCTAGGCGAGTGTCGGAATTGGCGTCTTTGTCTCATAAAAGCCCCTATCTAGTTTTCCATATGGATAGAGCGGAATTGCGGACCCGTCCTCAATTTTTGCCTAAGGTGGTGTCATCTTTTCATATGAACCAACCTATTGTGGTGCCTGTGGCTACACGAGACTTGGAGGATTCCGAGTCTCTTGATGTGGTCAGGGCTTTGAAAATTTACGTGGCCAGAACGGCTAGAGTCAGAAAAACAGAACCACTGTTTGTCCTGTATGCAGCCAACAAGGTTGGTGCTCCTGCTTCAAAGCAGACTATTGCTCGCTGGATCTGTAACACAATTCAGCAGTAGCATGCAACGGCTGGATTGCTGTTACCAAGATCGGTCAAGGCCCATTCCATTAGGATGGTGGGCTCGTCTTGGGTGGCTGCCCCAGGGGTCTCGGCACTACAGCTGTGCCGAGCTGCTACTTGGTCGGGTTCAAACACCTTTGCAAAGTTCTATAAGTTTGATACCCTGGCTGAGGAGGACCTCCTGTTTGCTCAATCGGTGCTGCAGAGTCATCCGCACTCTCCCGCCCCTTTGGGAGCTTTGGTATAATCCCCATGGTCCTTACGGAGTCCCCAGCATCCTCTAGGACATTAGAGAAAATAAGATTTTAAACCTACCGGTAAATCTTTTTCTCGTAGTCCGTAAAGGATGCTGGGTGCCCGTCCCAAGTGCGGACTACTTCTGCAAGACTTGTATATAGTTATTGCTTACATTAGGGTTATGTTATTGTTTTCATCGGTATCCGACTGATACTATGTTGTTTTTTCATACTGTTATCTGGTTAGTTTATCACAAGTTATACGGTGTGAATGGTGTGGGCTGGTATGAATCTTGCCCTTGGTTTAACAAAAATCCTTTCCTCGTACTGTCCGTCTCCTCTGGGCACAGTTTCTCTAACTGAGGTCTGGAGGAGGGGCATAGAGGGAGGAGCCAGTGCACACCCATACCTAAAGTCTTTCTTGGCGTGCCCATGTCTCCTGCGGAGCCCGTCTATCCCCATGGTCCTTACGGAGTCCCCAGCATCCTCTACGGACTACGAGAAAAAGATTTACCGGTTGGTTTAAAATCTTATTTTAACATTCTTCCATGAGGATCATCTTATTTGAAACATTAGTTAAGAAAAATTCTCTTCTGTGCTTATTTGTAGTTCAGAAGGGTGGTTGTGTTTTATCATGGAGTATTCATGGAAACAGAATTGGCAATAACAATTATCCAGACCTTTACCTTTTAAATGCAATGTTTTTCAGATGTGTTGTGATAAAGCACCTTTTAAGCACCTTTCATCTCCTACCTGCTTGTGGTTCATGCTTCCCATTTTGGCATAAAACATGATAAGCATTATACTTGTGATAATGTCGATTTGATTACCTTATAACCTTCATTATATGGGTAAGAGACTCAGTACGCAATTGGCGTATGGGGTACCGTAAGGGTACGCACTTAGCGTAGCATACGCTCGGCCGTGATCGAGACGCACATGCGGCACGCTCGCTCACAGCTTAATGCGTGGTGTCGAGCACGCTATAGGCGGGCGACTACCGTAATGCTACGCTACCAGCGTAGCGGACGCACGAGACCACGAGGAGATCACGAGCGGCGCAGACGCTCACAAGATGACAATCAGTAAACCTTGAATGTAACACACAGAAAAGATACTCTTATGCTGTAAACCTTGTACTGAAACACTGTAGCGATATAACGCTGCTTAATCTTAATAATACCAAAGCTGTTTGAGCGATCGGGACGCTCCTATTACCCTCTGCAAATGTAATGAACACACGAAACCTTGCTAAGGTTCCAACACCTTTACTAACAAGCTTTTAGTTATATCGAAAAGAGAAACAGTTAACAAGTCATACACTACAGACTAACATATAATTCTAACAAGATATCTAGACAGAAATATATGCAATAGTAAACAATCGCTAATACAAATACATAGACTAAGAATGAATGACTAACATTACACGGGTAACAAAGTGGCCACAGAGAAACATACCATACGGGGAACACTCGCAGGCGCAACCGGAATCCAGTCCTCCAATTATCAGCGATAACTGTTGAAGAGAGAGTACTGGCCGGTCTGGGATCAGTGACCCTTATATACACAACCTACAGTGTACTTCAAATAGCCCTACAACCTTATTGTTCATTGGACCCAGGAATGTCTCTCTGCACTATAACAAAAGGTCATAGGTGGATTTGAACAGGTGGGCTGTGACTATTTCAAACAGCTCAGGTGGGAGGGAATCTCCGGATTCCCGCCGCATGGATAATGAACTGCAAATATAGGATATGTCCAGAAATTACTAATGGCCATAACTATACGCAGGAGCGTTTAATCTATACCTAACCAACACCGGATTGTTGCTATTAAAATACTCTTCGGTTAGGTACCAGACACCACTGTTCAACCTTAGACAGACCCTTTGTATCACGAAAAGAGGGATTCCCATGTCCATGAGCAAGTCACTTTAACCAAACTTACAGTTATTACTAAGGGGAACATTACCTATAAAACCTGCTATGTGGATTTATTAAGGAGCGATTGAGTCGCTCGCTAGACGCGCACAAACTCTACCGTAAGTGCACATACCATGCGCTCGAGCGCACGCCCGTAGGGGCGCCGTCACGCATTTGCGAGTATGTGCACGCACGCCAGTGAAAGTGCATGTGCAGCGGGCAAGCGCATGAGGTGAATATATGGCAACGTGCAGCGTGATATTTTTCTGACTTTGACAGTCCACCCTTTGGCAGTCACCAATAACTGCCACTTCCTAAAACAGTTAAAAAGAGAAAAATATATGTCATATGTAAAGTAAATACATTTCTATGATTGGGTAAGGGAGAAGAGAAGAAGGTGGGAAAAAAAGTATGACCTAGTGAGATAGTAGAAGCATGTGTGTATGGATCCATGTTTGAGGGGTCATGTATCATCGTGCTGTACGTGTTTTAAATTAAGCTTCGAGTTATTGCGAAGTATACATTTGAATTCCTTCTTATCCCGTATTACGGGCCTGTGGATGGGCTGTCAAACTTTACCGAGCTCTTTTCGGCTTTTGGTTGCAACAAAATGGGGGAGCACATTTTAGTTGATGATACATGAATGAGGGGAATATGCGAGTGCTGATATCTGTGCCTATATTCCCTATCGACTATGTGTGTCATTACCTGAAGGTTGTAGAAATGAAGATAAGAAGCAATTATGGTAAATGCAGTCATAAACTATGTGAGTTTAATATACATTTGTTGATTGAGGTCTTGTCTTGCGTCTTGTCTTGATGTACATGTTGACTGTAGTCTCCCGATGCTTTTGCTATAATAGCTTGAGCAAAAAGCTTTCTCAATGTCCATAGACTTACAATCTTTAAAGTGTTGGGCTATCGTAAAATTTAAAGTCACTAGGGATATTGGGGGTCTATGGCATTGTCCATCAGTGGTCTGTGTAAAAGGTTGTCAAATTCTTCTTCCAAGCGGATGTCTTTGTACCTTGGAGGAAAACAAAGGAGAAACGGGTGAAAGAAACGCACCGTGGAATCACATTTTCATCACAACATTGTCTCTATCGTTGGGTCATAAATCAAATTAGTCGTTGTTAGTACAGTGTCTTCACTTCTTAAACTCATCACTCGGGCACTATGTTTACACTTCGTTAAAACCCGAACGCATCTAAATATCAGACCGACCAATATGACGACACCCAGAATACACAAAAGAAATTTCCCTACATCCATGATAATACCTTGGGCCCATTCTCCTAAACCAGAGAACCAATTTCGTGGGTTCAACCATGACACCCAACTGGTCAGCTCATTACCCACAGCAGCAAGGGTGAGATTGTGTTTCCTTCGGAACTCCCATTTTAATTGCAAGATGTCATCCATCTTTTGGTCTATGACCTCGACCGGGTCCTCAGTGCTGTTTGTAATATACGTGCAACACTTTATTCCATATCGAGTCGCTAGGGTAACACAATACCCGCCTGTCACAGCTGTGAGATAATTGAGAATCATCCTATGCTGAACCAGTTCTGTTTTGTAGGCTTGTAACTCTTTCCCAGTGTACCTGAATGTGTCGTCATACATTTCGGTGATATTGTCTAATAAATTTGCAAGCGCAGATATATATTTGTAATTTATCACTCCTCTGGCGGTGCGAGTGATATCTAACGCGATTAGGAATTGAATCCCAGGGGAATTAATGGATCAGGTCAGAGGCCGGATGCTCTGTTCTTTCTATCAGGTGCCGTTTAACGATGTGCTCGTAATGAGTGTGAGTATAAGGAGCTTGGGCACCACGGTGAATATCTTTCATTTTAGTGTGGGATACAGTCATTACCTCAGGCAGTACTTTTCCAATATAACATAACCCTTCTGAGTTTGGGGCAAGCCACTTATACGCCTTCCTCCCGCATATGAAATATGCATCATCGGGGAGAACATATGGGACGGAGTATGACATTACCATGTTACAAATTTTCCATGTGAAATCTCCTAACCCTAATTCTCCCATCTGTTTAGTACACATATCAGTTTGTACGATCTGTGCACAGTATCCTGGTGATACTTCTCCAACTCGCATGATCCTACTTCCTAAGGTGTACCTATACCGAAAGAATTTCCTATGGTCGGCTATCTGGCGTATAAGTTCTGTGTCTATGGGCATTCTGTCGGCTCTGTGTGAAAATGTCATGGTTTGGTTACTCCATGACACTTCCCAATTTCCCGGCTTTCGGGGATTGGAAATGTTAAAGCACACTAAGGACCTATCCACATGATATTGGTGGAGCTTCAAACTAGGAGGACTAGAGATATTAAACCTCTTGTCCACCGGCCTCCCACCACTTAGCTCAAGCACCTCTCCTACAGTTAATGGGAATGGTACTAGTCCTGATTTGCTATGACCTTGAGGTACTTGAGAGCATACCCAACAGTCTGTCTGATTTAACACTTTACCCACTAAGGAGTGATAGTCACTCAATGGATGCCGGTCCATGTGGACATTAAAACTGGACTGACATTTCTTTATGCACCCATCCTCAACTATATTGTCACAATGCCTACAGATGCAGTTCTCTTCAGCTAACAATCCTTCACAATTCCTTCTATTGTCCATGCTACCAGATCGTTTTCTGATACTCGCCTTTACTCGGAGATTATGTTGTTCTTGGAAATCTACGCCTGCATCCTGGTCATCAGAACCCATTCCAGATCCTTTCTCGACCTCCATGGAACTCTCACCGAAACAGACTGCTCTGGTCAACATCATGGTCAACAGGAAAATCCGTATTACAGTCTCTTGGGGCAAGTCCATCTTAGAGGAGTAAAAGGAGAAAATAAGAAGGGGGAAGGGAAATATGAGGAAGGTGGGAACTGGAGAAAATAACAAATGGGAAAAAGAAATCTGGCTCGACAAGCTTCTGGTCTTATTGTCCTCAACGCTCAGGTGTTGTCTCAATCTTCCCTGAACAGACACTCTAGTGATACAACCTCTACCGTCTGTTCTTTGTCACGGGACCTCTCTGGATCCGCAACCTTTTTACAATGAGACGTATGGACCCAAGTCTCTCTCTCGGCAACCTTCAAAGCAGTTGTGCTGGTCAATAAGACTTGATATGGTCCTTCCCATCTGTCAATAAGGCAACCTGAGCGTAGAAAATTCTGTATCATTACATAATCCCCAGGTTCAATGTCATGACAATTACTGTCTGGCAAATCAGGAATCACCAATTTTAGATTATCATTCTGATTCCTCAATTGCTTACTCATCTTAACCAAGTACTTTACGGTTACTTCATTATTACATTTCAAATCATCCTGGGGGTTAATCATAACATGGGGTTGTCGACCAAACAGAATTTCAAAAGGAGACATTAAGAGGGGACCTAGGAGTGGTTCTGATTCTGTATAATACAATTGGCAAAGCTTCAGGCCACAACAGTCCTGTTTCAGTCATTACCTTGCTTAATTTATTTTTAATAGTGCTGTTAACTCTTTCCACCTTTGCCCTCGCCTGGGGGCGATACGGAGTATGCAGCTTACTATTAATTCCCATCAACTTACACATTGTTTGAAAGACTTCACCTGTAAAGTGGGTACCCCTATCACTTTCAATTATTCTAGGGATACCGTACCTACACACAAATTCCTGCACAATTTTCTTTGCAGTAAATACAGCGGTATTTGTGGCCTCGGGAAATGCTTCAACCCAATTTGAGAACACATCAATACAGACCAAAACATACTTTAAATTTCTACAAGGTGGCAATTGTATGAAATCAATCTGTATTACCTGGAAAGGACCATCTGTCGGAGGGATATGGGATGGCTCTGTCGGTATTGCCTTTCCGATATTCTTCCTCAAGCAGGTGAGACATGTCATCGCTCTTTTACCCGCGTGGGAAGAAAATCCTGGGGCGCACCAATAAGCTCTTACTAGCTTACACATTCCTTCTTTGCCTAGATGAGTCAGCACGTGTGCTGCTTCCGCTAGACTTGGAAGGTATGCTCTGGGTGCCACTGGTTTACCTTGTCCATCTGTCCAGAGTCCTGAGGACTCCTGGCCATATCCTTTTGACCTCCAAACTGCCTTTTCCTGTGGGGAACACAAATTTTGCATTTCACACAATTTCTGTGTGTTTACAGTATTAAATACCATCAGTTGTGTGATGTCTGTCTGTCTGGGGGTACCGGCTGCTGATTTAGCAGCTTCGTCTGCTCGGCTGTTACCAAGTGATACCGGGTCTTGGCTATACGTGTGAGCTTTACACTTGATAACAGCCACTCTGTCGGGTTCCTGTATCGCTGTTAGAAGTCTTTTGATGTGAGCTGCATGCGCTACTGGTGTGCCAGCTGCCGTCATGAAGTTTCTGAGGCGCCGTAGGGCTCCGAAATCATGGACTACTCCGAAGGCGTACCTAGAATCTGTGTAAATATTGGCTGACTTGCCCTTAGCCAATTCACATGCTCTGGTTAGGGCAACCAGTTCAGCAACTTGTGCTGAGTGAGGTGGGCCTAGCGGTTCTGCTTCTATGGTACCTTGGTCATCTACGACTGCGTATCCAGTACACAAGTCTCCCGAGTCCGTCTGTCTGTGACAACTACCGTCAGTGTAGAAGGTAAAATCTACATCTTCCAGTGGGTTGTCACTGATGTCAGGCCTTGCCGTGAAATTTTGGGTCAAATATTCCATACAATCATGCGTGTCATCCCCTGTATTAAATCCTCCTTCACCATCACTCTCATCCTCCACCCTTTGTGCCTGTCCAGGCACACCTGGGAGATACGTTGCAGGATTTAATGCGCTGCATCTCCTTATGGTGATGTTTACGGGGGCTATCAATGCCAATTCCCATCTTGTAAACCGCGCTGATGAGACGTGTCTGGTTTGGGCAGAATTCAGTAAGGCTGACACTGCATGTGGTGTATGAATTGTCTTCGCTTTTTGTGCTATTGCTGCAACGCTTCGCAAGCATGTGGGGAGGGATCGCGCTACCGTATCTAGCTGAGCGCTGTAGTAGGCTACCGGCCTGCTGGCATCACCATGCTTCTGGGTAAGGACACCTGCTGCGCAACCAGCACTCTCTGTTCCGTACAGCTCAAAGGGTTTCCCATAGTCAGGCATACCTAATGCCGGTGCCTGTGTTAGGCACTGTTTTAGTCTTTCAAATGCCATCTCAGATTCGTCTGTGTGCGAAATCCGATCAGGTTTACTTGATGAGACCATCTCCTGCAAAGGTAGGGCTAGTATGGAAAAACCTGGGATCCAGTTACGGCAATACCCACACATTCCTAAAAACGTTCTAATCTGTTGCTGGGTTTGTGGCAGGGTCATGTCACGAATTGCTTGAATTCTATCAGCGGTAAGGTGTCTCAGTCCTTGTGTTAGACAGTGTCCCAAATACTTCACACGGGTCTGGCATAATTGTAACTTGTCTTTGGAAACCTTGTGTCCTGTGTCTGAAAGATGAAACAGGAGCTGTTTCGTATCTCTCAGGGATGCTTCCAGTGAATCTGAACACAGTAGTAAATCGTCCACGTACTGTATCAATATTGATCCACTCTCTGGTTGGAAAGACTGTAAACAATCATGCAGAGCTTGTGAGAAAATACTTGGACTGTCTATGAAACCTTGTGGTAAGCGAGTCCATGTATATTGAACTCCTCTGTATGTAAATGCAAATAAGTATTGACTGTCAGGGTGCAGAGGTACCGAGAAGAAAGCGGAGCAGAGGTCAATCACAGTGAAAAATTTGGCAGTGGGAGGGATTTGCATTAGGATAACAGCTGGATTTGGCACTACGGGGAATTGACTCTCAACTATTTTGTTGACCCCTCTTAGATCCTGTACTAATCTGTAACCCCTCCCCCCACTCTTTTTAACAGGGAAGATGGGACTATTTGCAGTGCTGGACGTCCTTACTAGAATGCCCTGTTGTAGCAAGCGCTCTATTACAGGGTAAACTCCTAACTCCACCTCTGGCTTCAGAGGATATTGTGGGATTTTTGGAGCTATCCTACCATCTTTTACTTGCACAACTACTGGGGCTACATTTGCCATCAATCCAGTTTCTTGTCCGTCCTTGGTCCACAGTGATTCTGGTATCTGGGACGTCATTTCTTCTACCTTGGACGGACACCTATTTACAACAACAGTGTGTGACATTAATCTTGTTGGGGAGTCTAACATATCTTGCGCTTCCTGAGCGTGGTTTTCGGGTATGTCCAAGAACACACCTTCAGGAGTACAATATATGACGCATCCCATTTTGCACAGTAAATCTCTTCCTAAGAGATTAGTCGGAGCCGATGCAGCCAGCAGAAAAGAATGCTTGGTATGCAAAGGCCCTATCGTAACCTCTGTTGGTTTGCTTAAAGGGTATTGTCGTACTACTCCTGTTACTCCCATGGCTGGAATTGTTTTACCAGTGGTTCTCATGCCCACGGTCGAATTTATCACTGACTTGGCCGCCCCCGTATCTACAAGGAAATTTAGAGATTTACCAGCTACATCAATTGTAACCTTTGGTTCACTTCCAAGGCTCGCAATCAATTTCACTGGCTGCAGATTACAGGTATGACCACACCCCTATGGTGCGTGGTGACCTCCCTGCATTGCAGTGGCAGCTATTACCTGTGAATGGGGTAAATGGGTATTATCAGAGACTTGCCAGTCTCTTTTTGGGGGATACCTTCTTGTTTCCCCTACGTGTGGCTCATAACTCCGTCTCTGCGGTCCTTGATCCCAATTTCGTATGTCATGTCGTTGTCTAGGGTTTTTATGTGCATTATGCGAGTTATTTGTACAGTTACGTGCAAAATGTCCTTCCCTGTTACAATTGTAACATTTTACCACATGCGGCTTACCACCAGGGGTCTGTGATCGGGACTGAGGCGGCCTTGTTGTAAGGGCCTGGATACTTATTGCCATCAGTCTATCACTCTGTGACTCCCTGCGTCTTGTGATGTTCCTGTCGTGCCCAACAGCAGTCTCTCTTAAGGCGGCCACCGACATACCTCTCCAGTTAGGTTGAGTAGTTTGTACTCTACTCCTTAATACCTCCTTTAAACCGTCCATCAAGACGGACACCGCTACTTCTCTATGGTGTATATTTGCCTCAATGTCCACGATCCCAGTATATTTAGCCATTTCCTCTAATGCCCTGTGGAAATAGTCAGGGGCAGTTTCCCCTTCCATTTGTTTAATGGAGAATATTTTGTTCCATTTTACTACAGCTGGGAAGTATATTCCCAACTGCAGATTGATTCTGGTTACATTGTCTTGATTATATTCATCCGTAAGGGGTACCTCCTCATCTAATTTACAGTCGGCTATAAACTTTACAGGGTCAATACTAGAGGGCAGACATGCCCGCAGTAGTGTCCGCCAATCTTTGTTGGTAGGTTCAGTGGAGTTACCTAGGTCCTTAATGAACCTCTGACATGCGGCTAAATCTTTTCTGGGATCAGGAAATTCAGACAAAATTGTTCTTAATTCTGCTCGGGACCAGGGACAGTGCATAGCAATATTCCTAATGGGTGTGGCTCCATTTGTGTCAGTCTTACCATTGGGGACTGCTATTACTCTAACAGGGTTAAGATTAATTACTTCACTCTGGTTTGATTCTTCAGCGTGTGGTGCAATAGTTTCAGCATATTGTACAGTGCCGTACTTACCTGTAGACACAACCTCACCTGTCCCTGAGCTATGGGCTTTAGATGCCAATCTTACTGGTTGGGCGGTGCCCACTGAAGTATCGCTTATGGTGGCCGCTAAATCAGCATTTGCATTAACTTTTATCTTAATCTTATCACTACTACATTGATTAAGTGCACCCTTATCGTACACCCGCATGTCATTTTCTGTAGCCACTTTGTCCCCTGTTATATATGGTGGTGGTGCCGTTGCTATTAGATTTCTACCAGGATTTGGAATTGCTTTCTGAGCTAATTCCTGTTGTATTTCGCTTTCCTGTTGCCATATCTGTAAACAATCATAATGTCTAATCCTCTACTTTGCAGATTTTATTAGACCTATCCTTTTTCTTAGATTCTGCAATACATCAGGGTTCAGACTGCCTACCCGGGGAAACCGTTCCCCATCATCCTCTGTCATACGTTCCCATTCTTTGCATAATACCTGTGTGTGTGTGATCCGTATTTTTCACACATTATATACCGTGCGGACCCTTTGGGCCAGCAACTACCAACGTGAACCCTTGTTGGACGTCCCTTCTTTGAACAACTGGCCCCCATCGTTTGTAGATATTGCTGTCTTAGCTAATTCTCACAAACAGACCAGATTGCCCGCGGTAAGGCGACGGTGAAAGTTCAACTAGTGCCTTCACTCACTCTGCGCCCCAATTGGCCAATCCAATCCGTGGGTTCTTTTGTAACCTCTATTTACTGGGGCGTGTGGGAGTATGCGATCCCTCCCCAGTAAGTATTGGTCGTTGGAGATTTCCTGAGTGAGCAGTGAAACTCCCTTAAAATAACAAAAACCTACACAAATCACGTTAGAATGTACAAATAGCGTTTATGATCCCACAGTAAATTTTTAATGGGTATCAAGGTAACAAACTAATGCACACAATTACGTGCGGTCCAGTCGCACAGCGCATAAATAACTAAATATTTATACGCTTTACGACCAATGGAATCGGTTGTTTAGGCTGCGAAACCTTCAGCCGGAGCTTAACTTGACTATATGGGTGCTACGCAAAACCCCTCGGGCTGCGCTTAAATACCTCGCAGTCCTTTTGTCTGCGGAAACTACTTGCTCCTTTTACCTTCTACAATGTTAACGCGGGCAAGCCAGTCCACGCCACCAAGTGTCCACTCACCTGATGTGGTCTCCGACGGGATCCCGATTTGTGGGTTCACAAAAATAATACCTTAAGTTCCACACTCACTCCTACTCACTCATATACACACTGATCTTTTTCTGTACAGAAATTCCTTTCATACAGGTAGGGGTCTAATCCCTGGGTTTTGCAGTAGAAAAAGGTTTTCTTTTAACTAATACTTTTTGGAAAAACTGAACAACCGTGTGCTATTATCAGGTGGCTGTACTATACCGCCCACCCTAAACAAGGTTATTGTGTGATTTGAGTCTCAGTGGGCGTATCCGTACGCTCCGTTGCGTAAAACACGCCGCGTGCGTATGCCTTTGCGTCACGTACGTGATCTCGCACGTTGCCCGAGACACGTATGCACAAAGTGCAGATATGCCCACAGCGACACAATCAACACGCTTCTATCAATGTAAACGATATTCAACTATAATCGCTTACCGTACACCACACAGTATTTGCTATGCTGTGTGCGTGTCCTTTTACAGTTATTCCCTTAAAAATTATCCTATTTAATCTCAACTAAATAGCACCAGATTTCTTCAGCACGTGTCTAATAATCAATGCTAATGCCAACAAGAAAGTGAGCTGCAACAATGTAGTTGTGTGCGTGCGTGTGTGCGTATGCAAAAACAGAAATAAACAGTTTTTAAAAGATAATAGCGTATTGTTCTTACCTCCGGTTCCGGATTCCACCCCAGCACTCCTACAGCGTAGCGTAACAGACGCTTATCTAGTCAGCACCACTGTATCCCTCACCACCAATACAGATACGAAGGTATACTGCGTTCCCGCCCTTTGCTGACAGATAAAGTCTTATTACAGTAGTGAGGATATGTGGAGGACGGACGACCCCTCAATTGATAATGTTGATTTGATTACCTTATAACCTTCATTATATGGGTAAGAGACTCAGTACGCAATTGGCGTATGGGGTACCGTAAGGGTACGCACTTAGTGTAGCATACGCTCGGCCGTGATCGAGACGCACATGCGGCACGCTCACTCACAGCTTAATGCGTGGTGTCGAGCACGCTATAGGCGGGCGACTACCGTAATGCTACGCTACCAGCGTAGCGGACGCTCGAGACCACGAGGAGATCACGAGCGGCGCAGACGCTCACAAGATGACAATCAGTAAACCTTGAATGTAACACACAGAAAAGATACTCTTATGCTGTAAACCTTGTACTGAAACACTGTAGCGATATAACGCTGCTTAACCTTAATAATACCAAAGCTGTTTGAGCGATCGGGACGCTCCTATTACCCTCTGCAAATGTAATGAACACACGAAACCTTGCTAAGGTTCCAACACCTTTACTAACAAGCTTTTAGTTATATCGAAAAGAGAAACAGTTAACAAGTCATACACTACAGACTAACATATAATTCTAACAAGATATCTAGACAGAAATATATGCAATAGTAAACAATCGCTAATACAAATACATAGACTAAGAATGAATGACTAACATTACACGGGTAACAAAGTGGCCACAGAGAAACATACCACACGGGGAACACTCGCAGGCGCAACCGGAATCCAGTCCTCCAATTATCAGCGATAACTGTTGAAGAGAGAGTACTGGCCGGTCTGGGATCAGTGACCCTTATATACACAACATACAGTGTACTTCAAAGGGCCCTACAACCTTATTGTTCATTGGACACAGGAATGTCTCTCTGCACTATAACAAAAGGTCATAGGTGGATTTGAACAGGTGGGCTGTGACTATTTCAAACAGCTCAGGTGGGAGGGAATCTCCGGATTCCCGCCGCATGGATAATGAACTGCAAATATAGGATATGTCCAGAAATTACTAATGGCCATAACTATACGCAGGAGCGTTTAATCTATACCTAACCAACACCGGATTGTTGCTATTAAAATACTCTTCGGTTAGGTACCAGACACCACTGTTCAACCTTAGACAGACCCTTTGTATCACGAAAAGAGGGATTCCCATGTCCATGAGCAAGTCACTTTAACCAAACTTACAGTTATTACTAAGGGGAACATTACCTATAAAACCTGCTATGTGGATTTATTAAGGAGCGATTGAGTCGCTCGCTAGACGCGCACAAACTCTACCGTAAGTGCACATACCATGCGCTCGAGCGCTCGCCCGTAGGGGCGCCGTCACGCATTTGCGAGTATGTGCACGCACGCCAGTGAAAGTGCATGTGCAGCGGGCAAGCGCATGAGGTGAATATATGGCAACATGCAGCGTGATATTTTTCTGACTTTGACACTTGGAATCCTTAGTATATCTTGTCAGATATTGTTTTTACTACTGTTAATTTTGTTTTCATGGGGTGACGTTTGTGAATTTAAATTTTTTAAAGTTAATTTTTAAATACTATTTAATTGAAGTTGAGGAAAGGGTTTCCAGTGAAGACATTGTTTATTGTCTGCATTTTCCTGTTAATTGCTTTGCGATTCTCAGGCTGCATTTTGGCAAAGTACACCAAGCCCTACCACCTATTTAAATGTTAAGCAAAACATTTATTTTGATTTGCTCCTATTGGCTGCTCACGGAGAAGGCGGCATTTTTGTGGGGTGAGCACCTTCATGAATACAGTTTATATATTCTATTAGGATTATACCCCTTTCAGACATACAAATTTCTCTGCTCACTCAGGTTTTTCACCACAGAACAAACACACAGATGTTCTCTTACATCCTAGATGATACTGGGAATCCATTGAGTACCATGGGGTATAGACTGGTCCACTTGGAGCCATGGACACCATAGAAGTTTGATGAAATGTGCTGGCTCCTCCCTCTATGCTCCTCCTACCAGAAAATGTGCCAGCCACATCTCTGGAAGCCCCTGAAGAGTTTTCTGCATTTATTTTCAAAGTTTGTGATTTTTAGCCAGAACTGGATGGCACCAGCCTGCCTGCTTCGTGGGACTTAGGGGCGGAATGGCCCAACCTCACTAAGGGTTAATAGTCCCGTTCCCCGCTGACAGGACGCTGGCTCCTGAGGGAAGTGTTTGCAAGTCCCACCACGGCGAACTCCTCCTGGTTTGAACCTCTGACAACTGTAGACGATAAGTACCTCACATGGAAAACAGTGATGTTACTGGCCCTGGCTTCTGCTAGGCTTGTCTCAGAATTGGGGGCCTTGTCGTGCAAAAGTCCGTACTTGGAGGGTCATTTCGAGTTGATCGGTAGCTGCATTTGTTCGCAGCGCAGTGATCAGGCTAAAAAACGGCAGTTCTGCGCATGCGGCGCAATGCGCACACGCAACGTACGGGTACAACAAACAAATGTATTTTCACACAGGGTGTAGTGAAGCATTTCAGTCGCACTGGCTGCCGCTGAGTGATTGCCATGAAGTGGGCGTTTCTGGGTGTCAACTGACCGTTTTCAGAGTGTTTGAAAAAAACGCAGGTGTGCCAGGGAAAATGCAGGCGTGGCTGGGCAAACGCAGGGTGGGTTTATGACGTCAAATCCGGAACTGAATGGTCTGAAGTGATCGCAAGTGCTGAGTAGGTTTTGAGCTACACTGAAACTGCACAATTTTTTTTTGCTGCTGGTGCTCTGCGATTCATTCGTTTGCACTTCTGCTAAGCTAAAATACACTCCCAGTGGGCGGCGGCATAGCGTTTGCACGGCTGCTAAAAACTGCTAGCGAGCGATCAACTCTGAATGATCCCCTTGGTCTTTTGTGAGAACAGAGCAGAGCTCGGGACTAGACAGCAGTTCCTGCCGAAGTTGGTCTCCACGTTTCACTTGAATCAACCTATCGTGATTCCGTCCAGTTCTGATACTTCTGCTCCTCCGGAGGCATTGGATGCTGTGCGAGCCTTCAAAATGTATATCAAAAGGACGGCTCGGAAAGACGGATTCCTTGTTCGTGCTCTATGATGTGCAGAAAAAGGGTTGCCCTGCTTCTAAGCAGTCCATTGATCGTTGGATTAGGCTTACTATCCAATAGGCCTATGTGTCGGCAGCCTTACCGGTTCCACGGTCTCTGAAGGCCCACTCTACAAGATCGGTGGGCTCTTCCTGGGCGGCTGCACGTGGAGTCTCGGCCCTGCAACTATGCAGAGCTGCTACCTGGTTGGGGAAGAATACCTTTGTGAAGCTCTACAAGTTTGATACCCTGACCAAAGACGATACCCAGTTTGGGCAGGCGGTGCTGCAGCAGTCTCCGCACGTTCCCGCCCGTTCTGGAAGCTTTGGGACATCCCCATCGTACTAATCTGTCCCCAATATCCCTTATGGATGCTAGAGAAAATAGGATTTTAAACACCTACCGGTAAATCCTTTTCTCTTAGTCCATAAGGGATATTGGGTGCCCGCCTCTGTGCGGTGACTTTCTGCAGGTTCTCTGTATGTATTCCTGTTCAGCTGTTGCTGTTAATGTTGCCAGATGTTGCTGGCTAAGTTAGATGCAGTAATTGTGTGCTGGTGTGAAATTCTCACCACACTTTTTGTTGTTCTGTTCCTTCGCTCAAGTATGTCATTCTCCTTCGGGCACTGTTTACCTATAACTGAGCTGTGGGAGGAGGCATAGAGGGGAGGAGCCATCGCACCCAATTGAAGAAATTTTAAGTGCACTGGCTCCTTTGGACCCATCTATACCCCATCGCACTAATCTGTCCCCAATATCCCGTATGGACTATGAGAAAAGTATTTACCGATAGGTATTTAAAATCCTATTTCTGCTGCAGGGTACACTGGGCTCCTCAAGGAATGACATTGGGGTGTAGAGTAGGATCTCGATCCGAGGCACCAACAGGCTAAAAGCTTTGACTGTTCCCAGAATGCATAGCACTGCCTCCTCTATAACCCCGCCTCCGTGCACAGGAGCTCAGTTTTGTAGTTGGTGCCATGCAGTGCAGGCATACAATGGGGGGCTGCTCCAGCAGCCCTGAGAAGAGCTTTTTAAAGTGAAAAATGTAGACTTCAAGGGCTGCAGCAGAGGCACTGTGAGTGTTAGATGTCAGTCAGACATATCCTGCTGCAGCTCCCGCCCTGGTTGCCGGGTACTTACAGCGGAGGCTCTGGCTTTTCTTCGTTAGTCACACACACCCCACCGCTGGTCTCCAGGATCGCATGGCCGCACTCAGGGAGGAGGTAAGAGGGTCCCCCAGGCGGGACCCGCTGGAAACCGCGTTCCGGGGCGGCCGGTGGGAGGCGGGCCGCGCACGCTCGGGTAGACACTGTGACAGTACAGGGACCCCACTAGACCACCAGGGTAAGGGCACAGGTCGGTTTTATTAAAAAAAGTTTATTATATAGCCCACAGTACCCGATGGTGAAGTTCAGCAGGGGGATAAGGCTTTGACCTGTAGCCCCTCCCCCAGCCCCAGGGCGCCATTTAGAGTAAATGTTCCCACCCTGGAGCTGCATAGCTCTCTCTCCTTCATTCCCTGTCAGCGTTGGGGCGCCATTAGGACAAGCTGAGCTAATCCTGGGACTGTTTGGGCAAATCCTCCTCTGTTAAGCCGCCTGCATGTCAGCGCTGTGCATTTTACAGGACACTTAAGTATTCTACATGTCTACTGACCGTGTTAGTTAAGAAAAAGTGCATTTAGTCAGGGTTATGTAGTACAAGTACCCTGTGATATACATCCAGTCTTTTCTGTGCATTGTTATATCTATTGAGTCTATAGCTATGTACTTTAGTATTACTCTGTATTGCTAGTCCAGTGCAGTTTTATTGCATCTCATAATTTCTGCATTGTATAATGTGACTATGCGTGTGTGCATATAGCTGCTGTGTGACCTCCATTTCCTGTATCTCACTCAGTTTGCTATCCCTATATTCTATAACCTGAGGGGGCTAACTGTGTCAGGGTTATTATTTAATATAGGTGTTTCACAAGTTATACTTATTGGCCCTCATTCCGAGTTGATCGGTCGCAAGGCGAATTTAGCAGAGTTACACACGCTAAGCCGCCGCCTACTGGGAGTGAATCTTAGCTTCTTAAAATTGCGACCGATGTATTCGCAATATTGCGATTACTAACTACTTAGCAGTTTCAGAGTAGCTTCAGACTTACTCTGCCTGTGCGATCAGTTCAGTGCTTGTCGTTCCTGGTTGACGTCACAAACACACCCAGCGTTCGCCCAGGCACTCCCACCGTTTCTCCGGCCACTCCTGCGTTTTTTCCGGAAACGGTAGCGTTTTCAGCCACACGCCCCTGAAACGCCGTGTTTCCGCCCAGTAACACCCATTTCCTGTCAATCACATTACGATCGCCGGAGCGAAGAAAAAGCCGCGAGTAAAAATACTTTCTTCATAGTAAAGTTACTTGGCGCAGTCGCAGTGCGAACTTTGCGCATGCATACTAAGCGGATTTTCACTGCGATGCGATGAAAAAGAACGAGCGAACAACTCGGAATGAGGGCCATTGTGTATTTTTCTTTGTGATATTTAGTCACCGTATACCTCCGGAATTCTGTTTGTGCTAATACACTACACAGGGGGTTCTTGTCCGGTATTGTGCTGCTGATATTGTACTGGGTTGCCTTGAATTGAGCTTCATATATGTCCGCTTAGGGGGCGACGGACAAGGGGCGACGGAGCTGGGGCTGATCCCGCAGTGCGTGGTGGTGATGCTGCAGACACATTTGAGGATAATATAGCAGCAGAGGGTTCAGGTTCTGGGGGTTCCTTACCCCCCAATGGGACCGTAGCAAAGGGGGTTCAAAATTACCCACCTTGGACTACTTTTTCCACGCTATTGAATATGCTGGTAACTAGACTTACGCCCGCTATGGGACCTCCTGTGCCGGTACAACCGCTTATGGTCCCTACGGTTAATCCGCCATGGGCAGATCAACTGTCCACTCAGTTACAGCAATTGGACCAATCACTGACTAAACCGAAATCTAATCCTCGCCCGCCTAAGAGCAAGGGGTCCTCTAAGCAAGCCAGTACTTCCTCACAATCCACCAATGTGCCAGACACCTTGTCTGATGAGGATGGCGTATATACTGACCCCACAGATTCTGATCCTGATACTTCTGATGGGGAATCTGTTTCACTGGTGGATGTTCCTGACTTGTTGGAGGCTGATTCTTCAAATTACTGATGACCCAGAGCCTGACGCTGCCCCTAAGAAACCGGACAGGTTTAAATGTCAGAAAGTGGTTAAACAGGTTTTACCTCATTCTGACTATTTAGTTGACATACGTCAGGAATCCTGGGAAAATCCAGGAAAGAAATTCACGCCTCACAAGAAGATGCTGGCTTGCTATCCCCTCGTGGCGGAGCGAAGTAAAAATTGGGAGACATCCCCACCAGTGGATTCGCTGGTGGCTCGGTTGGTGGTGTCCTCAGCTCTTCCTGTAACTACCGTCACGTCTCTCAAAGAACAGACGGATAAGCGTGTGGAGGGTTGTTTAAAGGCGATTTACACCCTAGCAGGTGCTGCGCATCGGCCCACCATTGCAGCGACTTTGGCTGCAGAGGCTATTGAAGCTTGGGCTCAGGAGTTGGAAGCTGAGATGCATTCCAACGCTTCTGATCATGCTAGACAATGTCTTTCGTATATTGTCACAGCTTCCTCATTACATTAAGGAGGCGGCTTCTGATGTTGGTATTCTGGCGGCCAAGGCTTCTACTACGTTCATTTTGGCTCGCCTGATTCTCTGGTTGTGGTCCTGGTCTGTGGATCTGGACTCTAAGAAAACCCTGGAGGTGTTCCCTTTTATGGGAGACATACTTTTTGGAGAAGACCTCAACAAGATAGTGGTGACTTAGCTTCTGCTAAAACAGCTTGTCTACCTAGTACTGCTCCTTCGGTACCGAAGGCTAAAAGTACTTCCTTTCACTCCTTTCGCCCTTCAGGGAAAGCAAAGGGTCAGACGTACCCAAAACAGGCTCGCACTTCCAATCCCACTAAGCCCAAACCTAAACGAACCTGGGCTGCCCGTCAGCCTGCTTCCAAAACTGACACGCCTGCTGCATGACGGAGCTGGCCTCCCTCTGGGGGATCCCAGGGTGTAGGGCTGACTTCTAGGGTTTACCCAGGAATGGTTGAAGACCACTTCAGTTGCCTGGGTACGAGAAGTCGTCACTCGTGGTTACGCCGTATCCTTCAAGAATCGTTCCCCTCATTGATTTTGCCTGACAGACGTCCCTTCGGATGAGGTGAAGGCAAAAACTCTTCATTCCGTGGTAGTCCCTCCTGGACACAGGAGTGGTAGTACAGGTGCCTCGCTCAGAGAGGCAAGTGGTACTATTCACCGCTGTTTCTAGTCCCGAAAACCAAATGGGTCTTTTCTGCCCATTTTCAACCTCAAGTCCTGGATCAAATTTGTGAGGGTCTCCAAGTTTCGTATAGAAACTCTTTGCTCTATTGTTTTGGCCTTGGAACCTGGGGATTATATGATCTCCCTGGATATACAGGATGCTTACCTGCATATTCCCATTGCAATGTCGCATCAGCAGTACCTGAGGTTTGCGGTTGGCAACCTCCATTACCAATTTCAGGCATTACCTTTTGGTTTGACCATGACTCTGTGAGTCTTTACCAAGGTCATGGCGGTAATGACAGCTGTACTTCGCCGTCATGGGGTCAGGATCCTGCCATATCTGGACGACTTGTTGATCCTGGCAAATTGCCCAGCAATTCTCCTACGCCATCTGGATCGGACTATCTGGTTTCTGCATGCCCACGGGTGGCTCATCAACTGGAGGAAATCTTCCCTGGTCCCTGCTCAGTGCAAGCTGCACCTGGGGGCGTTGTTGGACACTCACAACCAGCGGTTGTTCTTGTCTCAGTAGAGAGTCCTGAAGCGTCAGATCAGATCAGGTCGCAAATGATCTCCATGTCTCCGGAGGTCCGTCTGTCCCTAAGACGGTGGCTTCAGGACCATCGATTGAGCAGTGGTCGTCTCTTGTGGATCTCCAACTGGGTCCTTCTGACGATGGATGCCAGTCTGAGAGGTTGGGGTGCGGTGTTGGAGCAACACTCCCTTCAGGGTCGGTGGACCAGGGAGGAGTCTCTCCTTCCAATAAACATTCTGGAACTGCGTGCTGTGTTCAACTCGCTGAACTTGGCCCAGCATTTAATGCGGAACAGACCAGTTCAATTACAGTCGGACAACGCCACCACGGTGGCATACATCAAAGCCGGAGAGTGGAGCCTCCATCCAGAAGTGTTTCAACTCCTCGTGGACAAGTTGGGCCTTCCAGATGTGGACCTGATGGCGTCTCAACACAATCACAAGGTTCCGGTCTTCGCAGCAAGGACAAGGGATCCTCAAGCAGTGTTCTTGGACGCACTGGCAATTCCATGGAACTTTCAGCTGCCATACGTGTTCCCTCCGGTGTCACTCCTGCCCAGAGTAATAAGGAAGTTCAAGCAAGAAGTAGGAATCCTACTTCTGATCGCTCCCGCTTAGCCCAGACGACATTGGTTCTCAGACCTTCAGGGTCTCTCAATAGAGCGTCCTCTTCTACTTCCTCAGCGCCCAGATCTCCTCATTCAGGGCCCCTGTGTCTATCAGGATTTAGTCCGGTTGGCTTTGACGGCGTGGCTCTTGAAGCTTCCCTCCTGAGGGCCAAAGGATTTTCTGAGGCGGTCATTCAAACCATGTTGAAAGCCCGGAAGCTGGCTTCTGCTCGGATTTATCATAGGGTCTGGAATTCTTACTTTGCTTGGTGCGCCACTAACAATCATAATGCTTACAAGTTTAGTACTGCCAAACTTTTGGCCTTTCTACAACAGGGCTTGGACTTGGGCCTTCGTCTGGCCTCCATCAAGGTTCATATTTCTGCCTTGTCGGTTTGGTTCCAGAGAAATATTGCGACTTTACCTGATGTTCATACGGTCACTCAGAGTGTGTTGCGGATTCAACCTCCTTATGTTCCGCCTGTGGCTTCTCGGGACATGGTGGTTCTTGAGGCATTGCAAGGGTCTCCGTTTGAGCCTCTTGAATCTGCAGACCTTAAGTGGCTTTCTCTTAAGGTATTGTTTCTGCTGGCTACTGCCTCTGCTAGACGAGTGTCGGATTTGGGTGCCCTGTCTTGTAGGTCCCCGTCTCTAATTTTTCACCTTGACCGGGCTGTTCTTAGAACACGTCCCGGGTACTTACCTAAGGTGGTGTCTTCTTTCCACCTTTAATCAGGAGATCGTTGTTCTGGCCTTTGCCTCTCCTGACTTGCCTTCCAAAGAGAGGTCTTTGGATGTGGTAAGGGCTCTCCGTATCTATATGAAGAGAACTGCATCCCTTCGGAAGTCTGATTCTCTCTTTGCACTGTTTGGTTTTCACAAACGTGGCTGGCCTGCTCACAAGCAGACCCTGGCCAGATGGATTAGAATGGTGATTGCACATGCTTATGTACAGGCTGGCCTTCCAGCTCCTGCTACCTTCAAGGTCCATTCTACTCTGTTAGACTTTCTTGGGCGGCCTGCCGTGGGGCGACCCTTGAACAATTGTGCAAGGCGACTACGTGGTCCTCGGTGAACACGTTCATAAGGTTCTATGCCTTCGATACTTCCTCCTCCCAGGATGCTTCCTTTGGACGCCGGTTTCTTGTACCCGCTACAGTGCGTTCCCTCCCATGAGGAACTGCTTTAGGACATCCCCAATGTCATTCCCTGTGGAGCCTAGTGTACCCCGCAGCAGAAAACGAGATTTATGGTAAGAACTTAGCATTGTTAAATCTCTTTCTGCAAGGTACACTGGGCTCCACAGGGCGCCCACCCTGACGTACTTAGCTTCTTTGGGTTGGTATGGCATTAGCCGCTGACACTTTCTCCTGTCGTGAGAATGTGGTGTATCTGGCTACTAACGGTTGTCGTCTTTTACCTGTTATGCCATTGGACTGGTTAACAAAAACTGAGCTCCTATGCACGGAGGCGGGGTTATAGAGGAGGTGGCGCTATGTATTCTGGGAACAGTCAAAGCTTTTAGCCTGTTGGTGCCTCGGATCAAGATCCAACTCTACACCCCAATGCCATTCCCTGTGGAGCCCAGTGTACCTCGCAGAAAGAGATTTAACAACAGTAAGTTCTTACCATAAATCTCCCCCATGTATGGTGTCATGAACACGTTACATTGCACTGTGCTATGTTTTATACTTGAGATTTATGCCTACAGCAGTCATTTGATAACATCTTGAAATAGATTTATTTTTTTTCCAATTATGTCACGTTGTAATGGTACTGTCCCAGGTACGACATTTATTCCAAGTTAGTTTTGTAAGAAAAAATAGGTGTAAAGAACATTTCTGCTGTTACTTTTAGTTCGGGTTTACATGTATTTTTAACTTTGACTTCCATAATGTGTAAATTGTGTTGGCAGACTTATTTCCATGAGTTCAGATTTCTGGTGTTTAGTGAATGTTGGGGCTATGTACCAGGAATTACCTGTAACAGTGCAGCGTGGGACGTTCCAGATACACTGGAACGTATTTGTTGTAAGAAGTGGCTCCCTAGGGTTACCTTCGTTATTTGGTGTCTGATTTCTACTGTTTGTTCTTCCCATATCTGTCATGTAGAGCAAGGTGGAATCCACGTGTAAATTAGATAAGGTAATTCCCAGCCAACAATATCTCATCTATAATGCATTTTTAAACGTTACTGTTTTGTATTCAAAAATTAACTGGAAATTTAAAATCACACTGACTGTGCCAAATTACTGATGGGCACCTTTAGAACATTTGTAAGTGCTTTAAAGTTAATTTTTTAATTTGGAAATTCTTTTGGCTGCTTTACAAACTTACATCAGCTGCAGCTAGACTTAACTTCCTCTACCGCCGTTCCACATCCGCCACTCCCCTCCAAAATCTTCACTGGCTCCCTCGCATACAAGTACCTTGAACTCTCTAACTCCTGCTCCCTACATCTCAAACCTCATCTCCTTACATTCTCTGTCCCGCCCTCTCCGTTTAGCCAATGACCATCACATCTCCTCTACCCTGGTTACTGGATCTCACGATCAAATCCAAGATTTGGCCTGTGCGGCTCCCCTTCACTGGAACAAGCTCCCTCATCCTGTCAGGTTCTTACTGACCTTGCATAGTTTAACCATGCACTGAAAACCCACCTGTTCATCATAGTGAACACTTACACCTCATAACCTAGTCACCAGGTTGCTCACCCCACACTTCTACATCTGCCATCACCTACTCTACAGCCATTTAGGCCAGAATTCCTCTCGCTCTTAGCCCGTTTTTTCCAGTGGCTATACTCATGCTAGTCGTGCCTTCACTATTGGAGACAGGTTCCACCCTTTGCCAATTACTCTCTCAGTCACCTAGCTTCCTAGCTGTATTCTTTACTGAGAATTGTGGGGCTAATTATTACTTGTGCTCAGTTTATATTTTGGTTACTGTCATGTTATGTTCTGTATACCCTGTAATGTCCTTCTGTTGCCATATATATCGCAATGCAGACCACTTGTGGTGCCTTGTAAATAAAGTATAATAATACTTTTATGTAAGTGCACCTGATTGATTCAGACCACCACCTGGCACATGAGCGCGCATATCCCGTGTTCAGGTGCGGTCTAAAAGGTGCAAGGGTTAAAATACCGGATCGAGTGACCCAGTATTTCAACCCTGGTTGTGAGCATGGTTGAACTCGTGTTCAACCTGGCTCACTGTGCGGTGTGAAAGGGATCCGTGTCAGTGTGACCCGTTTCCCGTTCATGTGATCTCCAAGCGCCGCCTCCGCCGCGTCACCTCGAAATATGCCGGGTTGCAGACAGTGGCATCGGGGTGCCTGTGGCGGGTCGCACATTGGAACCTCTTGTGTCAGGATCCCGGGTAGTCAGGCTCCTGGGTGTGACCCACCTCAGGCGGTCTGAAAGGGGTATGATAGGGAAGCACCTTGAACAGTGAGCCAACATGGTGATGTCTGCAGATGTTTACCACTCTGGACCATGCTTGATGGTTTGTTGGAGGAGGAGCGGCTCAGTTTTGGTGATACATCAATGTTCGTGTACAACACGGATTTATTTATTAAAAGTTAACTTTTGTAAATGTGAATAATTTACAACCATTTTTACTCCTGTTCTTTCCTTCTTCTGCATCATAAACCCAGAATACATTAGGAACTTTCTACTGTAACTTCCTACTGTATTAGGAACTTTCGACTCGTGCATAAGGATTCTTTGTGATTTAGAAATATCTAATATATACTGTACTACAACATTTTAAGGATTACCTGTGTTTTCCTATTCTCAACTGTAGGGCATAGTGATAATTCTACACTATGTAGACAAAAGTGAAGTAGAGTGGCACTGATTCATTAAAGGGGATCATCGTAGACTTCACAATGTCATGTGTCCAGGGCAACACTGGACTGCTATACAGAAAATTCAGTAACCCGGATGTATTGGCCAGCTCAGAGTCCAGATCTTAACCCCATTAAGAACTTCTGAGACGAATTGGAACGGCAGGTGCATTCTAGACCGACTCGACCTTCTTCAGTGTTTCAATTGTCACTGTGCTAAAGGAGGAATGGCAAAACATACCGCCTGCTATTGCCCAGGAACTTGCGGCCAGTTTGCCAAGAAGGGTGTCTGCAGTAAGTACTGCACGTGGTGGACTACAAAGTACAGACGTCAATAAACTCTTGTTCATTTATTTGTGGTCGGTGTCCAATCACTTTTATCTACATAGTGAAGCATAGGAGACTAGTAATCATGTTAGTACGGAGTCATTCACCTCATTATCTTGTGTAGCAGCATTCCTCACAATAACGAGTAGTTGATTTCAGTGCTCATTGCAATTGTGTATTTTTATATAGAATAGAATAAAATTTATTGGCCAGGTATACTTGCGCATACCCAGAATTTGTTTCCGGTCAACTGCAGCACAACAGAAAAAGACGTTCCTTCATACAAAAATCACATACAAATATACCACATATGCATCAATAGATGAGTACAGTATAAAACAATAATAGCAGTTCCAAATTCTACCCAATTTAAGAAATAGAAGGGCCCTAGGTCAACAATTATTTAACAAGCGAATAGCCTGTGAAAAAAAACTATTCCTATGTCTAGCTGTTTTATCATGGAGCATTTGATATCGCCTACCCGAAGGAAGCATCTGGTCCATCACAATATTGCTAGCTCGTTTCTTTACTAGCAATAAATACGATTCTTGAACAGAGGGTAAACCCTCCACAATAATTCTTTCCGCAGTTCTAACAATTCTTTGAAGCCTTGCTTTGTCACATTCAGTCGCAGAGCCAAACCAGACTTTCACTGAGGAACACCGCATGGACTCAATTATAGCCGAGTAAAACAGAATCGGCAATTCACGGGGTACATTGATTTTTTTTCTCTCCAGCTGACGTAAAAAGAACAGCCTTTGCTGCGCTTTTTTGACTACTGCGTAAACCTATGTTGACATACACACCAAAAATCAATTAAAAACACGTTGACTTTTTCACCTGTTGACATTTTAAACGTTGGTATTTTGACCTTGTCGATATTTTAAATGTCAATATTTTGACCTTGTCTGTAATTTGACCTTATCAGGATTTTGACCGTTGATCATTTGTTGTCGGGATTTTGACCGTCGGGATTTTGATTGTAGATCTTTCATACTGATCCTCCTAGTAAGAGGTTTCAGATACCAAAATGCCTAGCTTCTTTTTACCCTCTCTTTGTCTGGAGATTGTGCTAAGTGGGACTCTCTCTCTACAGTGGTTTCTCACATGGTGCGCCGGGTTCAAAGCTCTACTTTGCCTATCCCAGAGGTCCTCAAACTCGGTCCTCGGGGGCCCACACAGTGCATGTTTTGCAGGTAACCCAGCAGGTGCACAGGTGTATTAATTACTCACTGACACATTTTAAAAGGTCCACAGGTGGAGCTAATTATTTCACTTGCGATTCTGTGAGGAGACCTGCAAAACATGCACTGTGTGGGCCCCCGAGGACCGAGTTTGAGGACCTCTGGCCTATCCTGTCTGCTTCGTCCCTGGAGGAAGCTATGTATAGAAAAGTTTATACTTGTCTTAAGTCTATCTATTCTCTTATAGGAGCCATTGCACAACTGTTTATGGCTGTAGCCTGGTTGGCTAAGGCTATTGAAGGCTGGGTTGAGACTCTAGAAGACAGTCTCCCTTCTGATGTTACTTGGAAACAGGTGCTCACATCTCCCATATCAGAGAAGCAGCGTCCTACTTAGGCGAAGCGGCTTTGGATACTGGTCTCCTAGCTTCCAAGGCGTCCGCTACTTCTGTGGTAGTACACTTTTGGAAAGCAGACACGGACTTTATGAAGGCCCTCAAATCACTGCTACACCTAAGATATATTGTTTAACGAAGAATTGGACAAAATAGTTGCTACTCTGTGCTTTCCTACCCTCCGCATCTACCCCAAAGCCTCTGACCTTTCGCCCCCAAGGTAAAGCTTAAGGACAGTACTTCCCTTGGCAGTCTGCTTCCACGAAGGCCTCCAAGACGTGGGCAAAACAGGCTTGGGCTGCTAGATGTCCAGTCACCACGTCTGATGACAAACCTTCCGCCTGATGGAATGGGCCTATTCCTGGGGTATTCCAGGGGACAGGCTGACTTCTTCAGTTCAGAGTCCTGAGGTCTTACCAACACAAACACCTGTGTGCAAGATGTGGGCTCTCACAGGTAAACTTTCACATTCATCAGGCGCTCCAACAGACCCGATCAAAGCCCTGTCCCTCCAGAAGGCCATTCAGTCTCTGCTTAACTTAGGGGTAGTAAACTCGGTCCCTTCCGAACCTGGAGGGACAGGTTTTTACTCCTACACTTTTTTTTTCTTGGTTCAGAAACCCAGTGGGTCTTACTGATCTGTTCTCAATCTCAAGTCACTGAACAGATTTATCCGAGTTCACAGGTTTCGTATGGAAACCCTCCACTCCATTGTCCTAACAATGGAGCCTGGAGTCTTTATGATGTCTCTGGATATTCAGGATGCTTAACTGCGTGTGCCCATAGCGCCCTCTCATCAACTGTTTATCCTGTTTACTGTCCTCCATCAACATTTCCAAATTCAGGCACTGCCGTTTGGTATTTCTACAGCTCCTTGGGTCTTTACCAAAATGATGGCTGTTATGGATGTCCAGCTTCCTCGTCAGGGAGTCAGAATACTCCCATACCTAGACGACCTGCTGATTCTGTCACACTCTCCGGAGGTCCTGTTACCGACATCTTCAGCTGATAATTGCCTTCCTGCAAACACATGGCTGGCTCATCAACTGGATGAAGTCCTGACTGGCTCCTTCTCAAAGGATGTTGCATCTGGGACCTCTCCTGGATTCTTGGGTAGAGAAGTTTCCTGTGATTTCGCACTGCAAACGCGAGTACGCACGTTTACTTTACAGTCACTGTGTGTCCATCCATTCAGCAATGCAGGTCTTGGGGCCCATGATCTCCACCTTCGATATGGTAGAATACGCCCAAATCCACTCCAGGCCCATTCAACACCGATTCTCCCCAGGTGGAATGGACAACATCATCTGATCAGGTCCCAGACAATAGTCCTCTCTCCAGAGGTTTGCCTGTCCCTATACTGGTGGCTACAAACTTCTCGCTTGGACTAGAATGCCAGTCACTGCTGGTGGTGCGCAGTGACCAGCCAACACTCCTTTCAGTGCCGTTGGACTTGCCAGTCAACATCCTGGAGCTTCAAGCTGTCTACAGATCACTCACACTGACATACTCACATGGGACATTCTCCATGGCAAGCCTGTACCAAGCCCAGTCCGACATTGCCACTGTGGTAGCCTATCTCAGTCATTTGAGGCACTCGCAGTATGTTGGCAATGCAGAAAGTGGCGCACATTCCCAGATTGGCTGAACGTCATCTCCCGGCCATCTCGGCGGTGTTCATCCCGTGGATCTTCGAACTGGGATGTGGACTGCCTCAGCCATCACAACGTACACGCCGGAGAGTGGACTCTACACCCAGAAGTCTTCCAGCTCATGGTGGACAAATGAGGCCTACCAGACATGGACCTTCCATTTGGCGTACCTCTTCCCTCCGGTCTCCCTTCTTCCCAGGGCAATTACAAGCAGAACGGAGGCTGGCTGATAGCTCTGGCCTGGCCCAGACACAAATAGTTCATCGATCTCCATAGTCTCTACATAGACATTCCCTTCCCATTTCCTCTGCGACCAGACCTGTTGTCTCAAGGTCCCTGCCTGCACCCGGACCTAGCTCGTCTGTCTTTGACGGTGTGGCTCTTGAATCATCCCTCCTCCCACTCAGTGATTCAAACCATGCCATGGCCCGCCTACTTCCAGTAATGTGCAGTAAGAAGATGTGACCCTCTGGTTTTTCGGGTTTCCAGGGTCCTTGCATTTCTCTAGGCTGGATTGGATCTCTGACTTTGCCTGGCATCTCTGAAAGTGCACGTCTTGGCTCTGTCAGTCTGCTTCCTTCCTTCGAGTTGTCCTTCACCTCCATTGGCTCCATTGTCTCCGTGGGATTTGTTGTTTGTTCTCCAGGCTCTACGGGAGCCCCCGTTTGAACCTCTGGACTCTGGACCTCAAATGGCTGACAACGAAAACACTTTATCTTTTGGTTATTGCCTCTGCCCAGAAGGTTTCTGATTTAAGGGAGCTCTCCTGTCGCTTCCTCTTTCTGATCTTTCATCCAGGCAGGGCTGTCCTCCGGACCCAAGGTGGTGTCCAGATTCCACCGTAATGAAGAAATTGAGGCTATGACTTTCCAATTCCCGCACCTCCTCTTTTGGGAGGCCTCCTTGGATGATGTGGTCCTTGCTCTTCAGATTTACGTAGATTATACCACCTCCATCAGGAAAACGGATTCCCTCTTTGTCCTATATGGGTTCCACAAGAGGGACTGGCTTGCTAACAAGCAAACTCTAGCTTTGCATGACTTTATCACAGGCTTACATGCATGCTAACCTCCCAGTACTGGATATAGTCTCTGCGCATTATACTTTCTCTGTGGGTCCCTTGTGGGCAGTCCGCCGTGGCACGTCTGCTGAACAACTGTGTAAGGTGGACACGTGGTCTTCTGTCCACCCCTTTTCTTAAGTTCTATGCCTTTTGATACCTTTGCCTCTCATGATGCTTCCTTTGGGTGCCATATTTTCCTCTCTCCTCAGGAGCATCCCCTCCCTTAAGAAAATTGCTTTGGGACATCCCCAAGGTAATCTCTGGAGACTATGGACCCTGAAGAAGAAAATAAGAGTTATGGTAGACTTAGCATAGTTAACGCTTTTTCTTCGAGGTCCATAGGATCCACAGAGCGCCCACCCTGATGTAATTGGCTTCTATGGGTTTCTTCTCTTGATCACTGGTTCCCTTCTCTGTTGCATGAGAATGTGTTTTTTGTGTGTACCAGTCTTCCTTCTCTTTACTCCTATCCTGCTCCTGTCTTGGGCTTGTTCACAAAACTGGATAGCCTGGGCTGGGGATGGGGTATAGGGTGGGAAGAATCGGAGCATCCTGGGACCGCAAAAGCTTTAACTGTTTGGTATCTGTCCTCTCCAACCACCTACACCCCAAGGTATTCCCTGTGGATCCTATGGACCTCGAAGAAAAAGAGTTAACTGTAGTAAATCAACAATAACTCTTTTTATTTCATGAATATTAACTTTTGCTGCCCCAAGTTCAGAACATGGGACACCGTGCCCATAGTAAGCAAATCGAACTGGCAAGCCACACTTTAATGTTCTGAAAAAGCTTAATGATGTTCTGAAGCAGTTTAGTTACAGTATGCTAACCCCCTGTTCCATGTTCTGAAATTTTACCTATTTTGCTAACAAACTCCACCACTTATTCAGAATTAAACATCCTTCCAGTATAACCGTGCATTAGCTATCAAGTGTGGTTGGTGAACATTTGTATCATTGATAGATCACATTTACTTATTGAGAAACTACTGTACACAATATTTAGAGAAAACTTAAAATTATCATTTGTGCATTCTGTTTGTTCAGAAGGACTGGTCTTTTCAATTACTGACAAATTTTAATGTGAAATGCATCATAATGATAAAAGGATCATAAATTGTTCACTTGTATTCTCTTATGAGTGATGTCTCCTATCACTAGTGAGGTGACACTGCGTTCCTCTTGCAGACATTGTGGGGAATCTACTGATCCCCTGGGGGTTAATTTGTTCCCGTAAGCCCCCATTCAGTGCTGTTTTTATGTTGAAAACTGGATTTTTTTCGGGCAAAAAAAAAATGGTCTGCAATCGAATTGCCCAATAAAGCAATCGGGCCAACGTTTGTACTAACTCCGTGATGCTTTGCACAGTTTTCCTAGATCTCCAGCATACTAAAAATGTCTGCTTGTCTTCTGCTTTTAAGCTGCTATTACATCAAATGATTATTCTCGTAAAAGATGTGGTTCACTTGTGTTTCAGCAGTAGAAGTAATTGGAAGACACAAATGTTTTGGTGCTTTTATTATTATTAGTACAGTGCTGGACATATATTGTTGTGGTGTAATATATGGGCGCTGGGGTGTGAGCTGGCATACTTCCTCTGTGTTTCTCTCTCTCTCTCTCTCTCTGGGCTTCCCTGTAGGCTGTCCCCTTTATTGGCCAGTGTGTGTGTGTTGGGTGTTTGTACTTCGTGTCGGCATGTCTTAGGCTGAGTGTTCCTCCACTGAGGAAGTTACTGGGGGCGCAGAAAAGGAGCTGGAAATGGCTCTATCGACACAGTCGACTACTGATTGGGTTGCTATGTTGAGTACACTTAATGCTAATGTTGCTTTGTTGTCTAAGAGGTTGGGTAAATCTGATTCTCAGACACAGACATGGAGAAAATCCATGGAGGATGCTTTGGCTCAGGTGCAGACCCCCTCAGGGTCACAAAAACGTTAATTTACCCAGATGGTAGATACAGATGCCGACATGGACTCGGATCCCGATGTCGATTTTAATGAGGCTACTTTACACCCAAGGGTAGTTAAGAGTATTCAGTACATGATTTTGGCTATTAAAGAGGTTTTACATATTTCTGACGAACCTGCGGTTCAGGAAAAAAGGATTTGCCTATTTAAAGGGAAAAAACCTGAGGTGAAGTTTCCCCCTTCTCATGAAATGAATGCTCTTTGTGAAAAAGCTTGGGAGTCGCCGGACAAGAGGTGGCAGATTCCCAAGAGCATTTTTATGGCGTATCCTTTCCCCTCTGATGACGGGGAAAAATGGGAGTCGCCTCCGAATGTTGACAAGGCTCTATCCCGTTTGTCCAAGAAGGTGGCGCTGCCGTCCCCTGACACGGCTGCTCTCAAGGACCCGGCGGATCGTAAGCTGGAGACGTCTTTTGAAGGCCATTTTCGTTAATACGGGTGCGTTGCTCAGACCTGCTGTGGCGTCGGTATGGGTGAGTAGTGCTATTGCTAAATGGGCTGATAATTTAGCTTCTGATATGGATACCCTTGATAAAGATAATATTCTTTTGACTCTTGGTTATATCAAGGACGCTGCAGACTACCTAAAGGATGCGGCGGGGGATGTTGGCCTCTTGGGATCAAGAGCCAATGCCATGGCAGTCTCGGCTAGGAGGGCGTTGTGGATCCATCAATGGAATGCTGATGCCGACTCCAAGAAAAATATGGAAGCTCTCCCCCTCAAAGGTAGTGTCTTGTTTGGTGACGGCCTGGCTGACCTGGTGTCTACCGCTACTGCGGGTAAGTCATCTTTTCTTCCTTATGTTCCCACACAACAGAAAAAGGCACCCCATCAACAGATGCAGTCCTTTCGACCTAATAAATACAAATGAGGTAAAGGCTCGTCCTTCCTCACTTCAAAGGGTAGAGGAAGGGGAAAGAAGTCGCCTGCAGGATCAGGCACCCAGGACCAAAAGTCCTCCCCCGCCTCTACCAAGTCCACCGCATGACGCTGGGGCTCCCCTGCGGGAGTCCGTGCCGGTGGGGGGCCATCTCCAGATCTTCAGTCAGATCTGGGTTCAATCAGCCCTGGATCCTTGGGTCTTAGACATAGTGTCCCAAGGGTACAAGCTGGAGTTTCAGGAGATGCCCCCCCGCCGCTTTTTCATTTTTGGCCTTGCCAGTAAATGCTGCGATACAAAAGTTGTGTCAACAGAGGGTCATTGTTCCCGTTCCCTCGTCCCAACGGGCGGAAGGGTTCTATTTGAGCCTCTTTGTCGTACCAAAGCCGGACGGTTCGGTTGAACCTAAAATCCCTCAATCCATACTTGAAAACTTTTAAGTTCAAGATGGAATCTCTTCGAGCTGTGATCTCCAGCCTAGAAGGGGGGGATTTTATGGCGTCAGTCGACATAAAGGATGCCTACTTACGCGTCCTGATTTATCCTCCGCATCAGGATTGTCATTACCAATTTCAGACGTTGCCGTTTGGGCTTTCCACGGCCCCGAGGGTTTTCACCAAGGTTATGGCAGAAATGATGGTACTCCTTCGCAAGTGAGGGGTCACAATTATCCCGTACTTGGACGATCTCCTGATAAATGCGAGGTCAAAGGAACAATTGTTAAAGAATGTGGAACTCTCCCTGACAGTTCTTCAACATCACGGTTGGATTTTAAATTTGCCAAAGTCTCAGTTAATTCCGACGGCTGCCTTTCCTGGGCATGATCCTAGACACGAATATTCAGAAAGTGTTTCTTCCGGAGGACAAAACTCTAGAAATACAGACCATGGTCAAGGAACTTTTGAGACCGACAAGTGTGTCGATTCATCAATGCACTCGGGTGCTAGGGAAGATGGTGGCGGCTTACGAGGCCATTCCGTTTGGCAGGTTTCATGCCAGGGTGTTTCAGTGGGACCTGCTGGACAAATGGTCTGGGTCTCACCTACACATGCACCGGAAAATAAGTCTATCTTCCAGGGCCATGATCTCTCTCCTGTGGTGGCTGCAAAGCTCTCACCTCCTAGAGGGACGCCGTTTCGGAATCCAGGACTGGGTCCTGCTGATCACAGATGCAAGTCTCCAAGGCTGGGGCGCAGTCGCGCAGGGAAGAAGTTTCCAGGGAAAATGGTCAAGCCAGGAATCTTCTCCCCACATAAATGTTCTCGAGGTAAGAGCCATTTACAACGGCCTCCTGCAAGCGAAGAACCTTCTTCAGGGTTTCCCTGTCCTGATCCAGTCGGACAACATCACAGCGGTGGCGTATGAAAACCGCCAGGGCGGAACAAGGAGCAGGGCAGCAATGGCGGAAGCCACAAGAATTCTCAGCTGGGCGGAACAGCACGTGAGCACTCTGTCAGCGGACTTCCTCCCGGCATGGACAACTGGGAAGCAGACTTCCTCAGCAGACACTATCTCCATCCAGGAGAGTGGGCTCTTCATCAAGAGGTATTTGCAGAAGTGACAAGGCGTTGGGGAATTCCTCAAAAAGACATGATGGCGTCTTGCCTCAACAAGAAGCTTCCGAGGTATTGTTCCAGGTCAAGGGACCCCCAAGCCTGTGCAGTGGACGCCCTGGTAACTCCGTGGGTGTTTCAGTCGGTGTATGTGTTCCCTCCGCTTCCTCTCATTCCAAAGGTGTTGAGGATCATAAGACGAACAAGGGTTCAGGCAATACTCGTCGTTCCAGATTAGCCGCGGAGGGCCTGGTATACGGATCTTCAGGAATTACTAGTGGAAGATCCCTGGCCGCTTCATCTAAGAGAGGAACTGTTACTGCAGGGGCTCTGCCTGTTTCCGGACTTACCGCTGCTGCGTTTGACGGCGTGAAAGTTGAACGCCAGATTTTAGCTCAGAAGGGTATTCCCGGGGAAGTCATCCCCACTCTCCTTAAGGCTAGGAAGGAGGTCACGGCGAAACATTATCACCGTATTTGGAGAAAATATGTGTCGTGGTGTGAAACCAAAGCAGCTCCTACGGAGGAGTTTCACTTGGGTTGTTTCCTCCATTTTTTGCAGGCAGGCGTGGATGCGGGCCTGAAATTGGATTCTGTCAAAGTGCAGATTTCGGCTTTATATATTTTCTTTCAGAAGGAATTGGCCGTCCTTCCTGAGGCAGACTTTCGTGAAGGGAGTGCTGCATATCCATCCTCCATGTGTGATCTTGAAGTGGTGTTGCTGTTTCTTGTGTCTCACTGGTTTGAGCCTTTGCGTAAGGTTGAGTTGAAGTTTCTCACTTGGAAAGTGGTTATACTTTTGGCTCTGGCGTCTGCCAGACGTGTGTCCGAGTTGGCGGCCTTTTCTCACAAGAGCCCATATTTGATCTTTCATTCGGATAGAGCGGAGGACTAGTCAACAATTTCTGCCAAAGGTGGTTTCTTCGTTTCACATAAACCGACCTATTGTGGTGCCTGTGGCTACGGATGCTGTGGCGGTCCCAAGATCTCTTGATGTTGTAAGAGCTTTGAAAATTTATGTCGCCAGAACGGCTCTTACTAGGAAGATAGAGGCTCTGTTTGTCCTGTATGCTTCCAACAAGATTGGAAATCCTGCTTCCAAGCAGACTATTGCACGCTGGATTTGTAATACGATTCAGCACGCTCATTCTTCGGCTGGGCTACCGTTGCCGAAGTCGGTAAAGGCCCACTCTACCAGGAAGGTGGGCTCATCTTGGGCGGCTGCCCGAGGGGTCTCGGCACTTCAACTTTGCCGAGCAGCTACGTGGTCGGTTCAAACACTTTTGCTAAGTTCTACAAGTTTTGATACCCTGGCTGATGAGGACCTCATGTTTGCTAAATCGGTGCTGCAGAGTTGTCCGCACTCTCCCGCCCGTTCTGGAGCTTTGGTATAGACATAGGTCCTTTTGGAGTCCCCAGCATCCTCTAGGATGTAAGAGAAAATAGGATTTCTCTAACGTCCTAGTGGATGCTGGGGACTCCGTAAGGACCATGGGGAATAGACTGGCTCCGCAGGAGACAGGGCACTCTAAGAAAGAATTAGGACTACTGGTGTGCACTGGCTCCTCCCTCTATGTCCCTCCTCCAGACCTCAGTTAGAATCTGTGCCCGGACGGAGCTGGGTGCATTTTAGTGAGCTCTCCTGAGCTTGCTAATAAGAAAGTATTTTATTAGGATTTTTTATTTTCAGAGAGATCTGCTGGCAACAGACTCTCTGCTACGTGGGACTGAGGGGAGAGAAGCAAACCTACTAACTGCGGCTAGGTTGCGCTTCTTAGGCTACTGGACACCATTAGCTCCAGAGGGATCGAACACAGGAACTCAACCTTTGTCGTCCGATCCCAGAGCCGCGCCGCCGTCCCCCTCACAGAGCCAGAAGACAGAAGCCAGCGAGTGAAGCAAGAAGACATCAAAATCGGCGGCAGAAGACTCCAGTCTTCACATGAGGTAGCGCACAGCACTGCAGCTGTGCGCCATTGCTCCCACACTAACCCACACACTCCGGTCACTGTAGGGTGCAGGGCGCAGGGGGGGGGGGCGCCCTTGGCAGCAATTGAGTACCTCCTGGCAAAATAGAGCATATATACAGCTGGGCACTGTATATATGCATGAGCCACCGCCATTATTTTACACAAAATCGCGGGACAGAAGCCCGCCGCTGAGGGGGCGGGGCTTCTTCCTCAGCACTCACCAGCGCCATTTTCTCTCCACAGCTCCGCTGAGAGGAAGCTCCCCAGGCTCTCCCCTGCAGAATCACGGTAGAAGAGGGTGAAAAGAGAGGGGGGGCACATAAATTTGGCGTAAAAACAATATATACAGCAGCTACTGGGTTAACACTATGTTACTGTGTGATTCCTGGGTCATATAGCGCTGTGGTGTGTGCTGGCATACTCTCTCTCTGTCTCTCCAAAAGGCCTTGTGGAGGAACTGTCTTCAAATAGAGCATCCCCTGTGTGTGGTGTGTCGGTACGTGTGTGTCGACATGTCTGAGGTAAAAGGCTCCCCTAAGGAGGAGATAGAGCAAATATGTGTGTGAGGGTGTCTCCGTCGACAATGCCGACACCTGTTTGGATATGTGTAATTAAGTGCTGAGGTGAATTTATTGCACAAAAGATTAGAAAACAGACAGGGAATCTACCCATGTCTGTCCCTATGTCGCAGAGACCTTCAGAGTCTCTCAATGATCACTATCCAAAATAATAGACACTGATATCGACACGGAGTCTGACTCCAGTGTCGACTACGATAATGCAAAGTTACAGCCAAAATGGCAGAAAAGTATTCAATATATGATTATTGTAATAAAAGATGATTTGCATATCACTGATGACTCATCTGTCCCTGACACAAGAGTACACATGTTTAAGGGGAAGAAAGTTGAGGTAAATTTCCCTCCTCTCATGAAGAAAAAGAGCGGGAATCTCCAGACAAGAGACTGCAGCTTCCCACAAAGATTTCTCAGGGAGTATCCTTTCCCCACTAGGGCCAGGATAGGATGGGAATCTTCCCCTAGGGTGTCACGTTTGCCCAAAAGGTAGCCCTGTCGTAACAGCTATTCTCAGGGATCCTGCAGATAGCGTGCACATTCTGGTACACTACTCAGACCGGCGATTGTGTCGGCATGGGTTTATAGCGCTGGGGCAGAGTGGACAGGTACCTTATCAGCAGAGATTGAGACCCTAGTATGTAGATATATATAGATATATGTATATATAGATATATATATATATATATATTAAAGATGCTGTTTTAAGAGATAGAGATATATATATATATATATATATATATATATATACAAATGGAAGAAAAGGACTGCGGCACTCAGGGACGTTTTGAAAAATCGCTGTATTAAATCCAATACATCATTGCATCGACGTTTCTGGGATTTTAACCCCTTCCTCAAGATGTGGTAGAGACAAGAAGAAAGAAAGAATCCCACTCACCTTTAAAGGAGAAAAACCCGCCACGACCCCCGTGCGTCCCGTTCCGAAATCCCATGTCCGGCGTGAGGGGTGCGACTGGAGATGACATGCCGTGACGTCCTTGCTGAGCGCGGACGCCCGTAGCCTGGCAACCGTAGACGCTGTACCCGCAGGCCGGAGACTGGAGGACGGAAAGAGAAAAGGGACATGAAACACAGCGCTGTACACTAAATACAAATAGCTTACTATAAAACACCGTGCTGTTACAAGCTAAAAATGTCAATGAGGCACCATCAATGCCTCTAACCCCAGAAAGACATGCATACTGAAGGTAGAAATGCCCTGCATGCAGAGTGCGGAGAGAGAAGAAAGTAAATAATCAAATGTTTATGTAGGTAAACCCGTGACCTTATACCATAAGGAAAGTAGCAACTGGGGGTGCCTCCTCCAGGTCCCCTTCTCCCAAATAATAAAGTCACTGTAATACTAAAGTTGATATAGGGAAAACCAATACAAAAAAAGTTTTTCCAAACAGAATAATGAATAAAAAAATGGAATCCAGAAAAAAAATATTCCAGAGAGTGCATAAATAACAAGTCCAAGCTGGAAGTGTCGACACACCCCCTGATACTATTTGGTCTGATGGCCATCCATATATACTCCGTATGTTAACACGTTAAAGGACCGGTCGACAACTATCCAAATATACTCCACACTACCTGCTCGTTGAGGCCTTTAGGATGGATCGTGTTAAGCCCATAGATCTAGCAGAAAATGGCATTCCGGATGAGGTTATTCCTACGCTAATAAAGGCTAGGAAGGACGTGATGGCTAAGCATTATCACCGTATATGGCGAAAATATGTTGCTTGGTGTGAGGCCAGAAATACCCCTACGGAGGAATTCCAGCTGGGCCGTTTCCTTCACTTCCTACAGTCGGGAGTGACTTTGGGCTTAAAATTGGGGTCCATTGAGGTCCAGATTTCAGCCCTATCCATTTTCTTTCAAAAGGAACTGGCTTCTCTTCCTGAAGTTCAGACGTTTGTAAAGGTAGTGCTGCATATTCAGCCCCTTTTGTGCCACCAGTGGCACCTTGGGATCTTAACGTGGTGTTGAGTTTCCTGAAATCACACTGGTTTGAGCCACTTAAAACCGTGGAGTTAAAATATCTCACGTGGAAGGTGGTCATGCTGTTGGCCTTAGCTTTGGCTAGGCGTGTGTCAGAATTGGCGGCTTTGTCACATAAAAGCCCCTATCTGGTTTTCCATATGGACAGGGCAGAATTACGGACTCGTCCGCACTTTCTGCCAAAAAGGGGTGTCATCTTTTCATTTGAACCAACCTATTGTGGTGCTTGCGGCTACTCGTGATTTGTAGGATGCCAAGTTACTAGAGGTAGTCAGGGCTTTGAAGGTTTATGTAGCCAGAACGGCTGGAGTCAGGAAAACTGAGTCGTTGTTTATCCTGTATGCATCCAACAAGCTGGGTGTTCCTGCTTCAAACCAAACTATTGCTCGCTGGATCTGTAACACGATTCAGCAGGCTCATTTTGCGGCTGGATTGCCGCCTCCAAAATCAGTAAAAGCCCATTCCACAAGGAAGGTGGGCTCTTCTTGGGTGGTTGCCCAAGGGGTCTCGGCATTACAGCTTTGCCGAGCAGCTACTTGGTCGGGTTCAAACATTTTTGCAAAATTCTACAAGTTTGATACCCTGGCTGAGGAGGACCTTGTGTTTGCTTATTCGGTGCTGCAGAGTCATCCGCACTCTCCCGCCCGTTTGGGAGCTTTGGTATAATCCCCATGGTCCTTACGGAGTCCCCAGCATCCACTAGGACGTTAGAGAAAATAAGATTTTACTTACCGGTAAATCTATTTCTCGTAGTCCGTAGTGGATGCTGGGCGCCCGTCCCAAGTGCGGACTTCTTCTGCAATGCTTGTATATAGTTATTGCTTACATAAGGGTTATGTTATGGTTGCATCAGGTTGGTCTGATGCTCTGTTGTTGTTCATACTGTTAACTGGGTAAGTTTATCACGAGTTATACGGTGTGATTGGTGTGGCTGGTATGAGTCTTACCCTGGATTCCAAAATCCTTTCCTTGTACTGTCAGCTCTTCCGGGCACAGTTTCCTTAACTGAGGTCTGGAGGAGGGACATAGAGGGAGGAGCCAGTGCACACCAGTAGTCCTAATTCTTTCTTAGAGTGGCCTGTCTTCTGCGGAGCCAGTCTATTCCCCATGGTCCTTACGGAGTCCCCAGCATCCACTACGGACTACGAGAAATAGATTTACCGGTGAGTAAAATCTTAATACCTACCGGTAAATCCTTTTCTCCTAGTCCGTAGAGGATGCTGGGCGCCCATCCTGATGCGGACTGTTCCTTGCAGCTGTATTGATACTGGTTACTTATGGTTACACGTGGTTTGTGTATCAGTTATGTACAGCTTGTTGCTGTTGTTAGTTCATACTGTTATCTGGTTTCATGCTACTCCAGTTGTACGGTATGTTTGTGGTGTGGGCTGGTATGTTTATCGCCCTTAGTTAACTAAAATCCTTTCCTCTAAATGTCCATCTCTCCTGGGCACAGTTCCTATAACTGAGATCTGGGGGAGGGGCATAGAGGGAGGAGCCAGTTCACACCCTGTTAAAGTCTTTTTAGTGTGCCCAAGCTACTGTGGATCCTGTCTATACCCCATGGTCCTTTTGGAGTCCCCAGCATCCTCTACGGACTAGGAGAAAAGGATTTACCGGTAGGTATTAAAATCCTATTATATTGTCCCTGGTGGTCTAGCAGTGACTAACCTGCTCCCTACCGCTTTAGCGGCTCCAACAGTGTCTTCTGGATACCACCGGTCTGTTATCTAGCCTAATCCTATCCTCTCCCTTGTGCCTAACCCTAATGTGGTGTTCATTCTAGCACCCTGCACCTGTCACATCCTGTGCAGTTCCTCTGTCCTTTCTGGGGTGTCGTTCTCTGCTCTGTTGCTTCCATCACACTCTGGTCTGTTTCTCCACACTGAGATACAGAGCAGAGTGTGATAGAAGCACCCGAGCAGGACAGAGGAACTGCACGAGTTGTTACAGGTGCCGGGTGCTTATGTTGGCATTCTGTCTAAGTCAGTATTTCACATCATCATCTTGAGAATGTCTTTATGTTGACTGTCAATATTGTGTTGTCAGCATTATGAATGTTACTGTGGTTATTGCCAACCTAGAAAATGCATGTCCTAAGATGCTGTTAAGTCGAACTCATGTGCAACCATGGCAGCCTGCTGACTGATTTATGCTAATGCTAGATTCTGCTTATGTGTGCTGAATATCAATGCATCTACATGTGGAAGTCCATCCCGCCCACTTATATTTGTGGCCATCGTCATTAGTTTCTCTTACGTCCTAGTGGATACTGGGGAATTCTAGATTACCATGGGGTATAGATCGAGTACACTGGAGCCTGGCACTTTAAAAAATGAGTGTGTGCTGGCTCCTCCCCTGTATGCCCCTCCTAACAGACTCAGTTTAGAAAATATGCCCAAGCAGCTGGGTGCATTCTATTGCTCTCCAGAGAGTTTTCTTCAGACATTTATTTTAGTTTATTATTTTCAGGCACACTGGTTGGCAGCCGGTCTGCCTGCGTCGTGGGACTTAAGGGGGAGGACCGAACCAACTTCCTTAGAGTTAATGGTTCGTCATCCCAGCTGACAGGACACTGAGCTCCTGAGGTGATGTTCTCACACTCCCAGAGGGTGAACCCACGCCGGCAGCATGCCGCCACCCCTTAACAGATGCTGAGGACAGAGGGACCACGTCGTGGTGCTGTGAGTGTTACATCGGGGAACCGGTTAGCGGTCCCCGGTGCGTGATGGCGGCATGAGGGACAGTGTCCACCCGACTCCAGGCCGCTGTGTACAGTGGACTACCCAGACTGGCAACAAGTAACTGGGGGCTCTGTGCTCTCGTTTTTACACTGATTATAGACAGCCAGTATAAAGAAATGATGAAGGGACCATGTGCCATTATGGGGACGGGGCTTCCCGGAGAGCGGGACCAGAAGGCAAATGGCGCCATTTGCTGCTCCTGCTTCACAGGCTGCACGCGGACACTGCTCCTCCAGGATCCACTGAATCGCCATTGTAAACTGGTACCAGGGGGTTATAGTGAGAGGGGAGCACTAGTTCAGTGGTTTTACCGCTGTGCGGAAAATTACACTAAGAGGTCACCCAGCGGGGCGCTGCTCAGTCTGTGGTGAAGTATGCTGTTTCCCATATCTCTCTCTGTGTCACTCCTTTCACGGTGGTCCGGGTTAGTGTGCTTATCTCACTAACATTGCTGTGTTTTTCATACTAATATGTGTACAAGCATGTCTGCAAATAAGTCTGTGTGTACTGTAACACTGTAGGGGTGCAGGGTGCCTTTTCCTGGGGAATATGGCAGCACGCAGCAGCTGAGGAACAACACAAGTCCAGTTTCTGGTACAACTGACCCCGGACAGTTTTATTGAAACAGAAAATAAAACAAACCCCAAAATAAAAACACCTTGCCTGTCCGGCACTAACTAAACATAAGATGTTCCTAACTGTCACTAAACAAAACACAGAGTTCTTCAGTACATACTGTATAGCTTACTTGCATCAGAAAGCGTGTCTCTCACACACAGATCCTGCAGCCTTCCCAGGCAGTCTGCCCATACTAATCAGGTTAGAAGCACTATATCACTCTTACACAGCTGAAACCCTGATTAGCCCTCTGTGAGGCCAAAGACCCGAACTGGGCCCAATGTCTAGAACTCGCCTTATCTCTCTCTCAGAGCCTTTACCCAGCTTTTACAGCAAACTGAAAAGGTTCAGACAAAACAAAAAGCATTTTTCCTAGAAGTTAAAAGTTTCTAAAACATGTAAGACAAGAACCTGGGACAAATATACCTGCCCTCAAACACTATCCCAGTGTTCTTGTCACATATCCCCCTCCCCTGTTTCGACCTAGGGGCCGGAACACTTGTAGCCCCCAAACAGAAGATGCGAGACAATGCATCTGCGTTGGCCAATTGTGTTCCCGGTCTATGTTCGACAGTAAACTTAAAGTCCTGCAACGCTAGAAACCATCTAGTTACACGAGCATTCTTGCCTCTATTTACATACATCCATTTTAAAGGGGCATGGTCTGTCACTAGTCTGAATTGTCTACCCAAGAGGTAATATCTCAAGGTATCTAGTGCCCACTTAATGGCCAAAGCCTCCTTTTCCACAATGGCATACCTTTTTTCATGCTCATTGAGTTTCCTACTCAAATAAATGATAGGGTGTTCGTCCCCATCTCTGGTTTGGGACAGCACAGCACCTATCCCTACCTCTGAGGCATCTGTCTGTACCACAAATTCTTTTGAAAAATCTGGTGTTATCAACACCGGTTGTGAACACAAAGCCACTTTTAACGCTTGGAACGCCTTTTCTGCATCAGGGTTCCATTTCACCACATTTGACTGCTTCCCTTTGGTAAGGTCTGACAACGGCACCGCTGTGGTCGCAAAATTAGGAATAAACCGTCTATAGTACCCAGTAATTCCCAAAAAAGCCCTTACCTGTTTTTTATTCACTGGACGAGGCCAGTTTTGAATAGCATCAACTTTATTCAATTGGGGCCTAATCAGACCTCTGCCTATGGTGAAGCCCAAGTATTTGACCTCCTCCATTGCGAGGCAGCACTTCTTTGGGTTAGCAGTTAACCCTGCCTCTCTGATTGAGTCCAGTACTGCTTGTACTTTAACCAAATGTGACCCCCAGTCTGTACTGTGAATTACCACATCATCCAAATAGGCAGCTGCATATTTTCTATGGGGCCTCAAAATTTTATCCATCGCCCGTTGAAAGGTTGCTGGAGCCCCATGCAACCCAAAGGGTAACATCTTATACTGGTACAGCCCCTCCGGAACCGAAAAGGCTGTTTTTTCTTTGGCGCTATCAGATAAAGGTATTTGCCAGTAACCTTTGGTCAGGTCCAATGTGGTGAGAAACCTGGCTGTTCCCAGCCTTTCTACAAGCTCATCCACACGGGGCATGGGGTATGCGTCAAACTTGGACACCTCATTTAACTTACGAAAGTCATTACAGAAGCGTATGCTACCGTCGGGCTTCGGGATGAGCACTATGGGACTGGACCACTCACTGTTAGACTCCTCTATGACTCCAAGTTCTAACATGGTTTTAACTTCCTTAGAAATAGCTTCTCGCTGAGCTTCAGGAATCCTATATGGCTTTAAATGAACCCTGACCCCTGGTTCTGTGACAATGTCATGTTTTATTATGGTCGTTCGGCCAGGCAGCTCTGAAAATACCTCCCTATTTTGGATGAGAAATTCTTTAACCTGATTGTTCTGATCAGCTGATAATGTCTCTGACACCTTCACTGCGGGAAGCAACCGGGGTGAAGACACCGAAGGGCAAGGCTCCGCTGACAGAGACAACCTATCTTTCCAGGGTTTGATTAAGTTAACATGGTAGATCTGTTCGGGTTTTCTCTTTCCCGGCTGGTATACTTTGTAATTAACCTCATTCACTTTTTCCCTAATCTCAAATGGACCCTGCCATTTAGCTAGGAATTTGCTTTCCACAGTGGGTACCAAAACAAGAACTCTATCGCCAGGAGCAAATTCCCGTATCTTGGCACTCCGGTTATAGACCCTCTGTTGAGCACTTTGGGCCTGTTCCATGTGCTCTCTGACAACAGGTACCACGGCTGCAATCCTATCCTGCATTTGTGTTACATGCTCAATAACGCTTCTATAAGGAGTGGGCTGTCCTTCCCACGTCTCTTTGGCAACATCCAACAGCCCTCTGGGGTGTCTACCATACAACAAATCAAATGGAGAAAACCCCGTAGAGGACTGAGGAACTTCTCTGATGGCCATTAACAAGTAGGGCAACAAACAATCCCAGTTTTTCCCATCTCTCTCAACAACCTTTTTTAACATACTTTTTAATGTTTTATTAAACCTTTCCACCAACCCGTCAGTTTGGGGATGGTAGATGGACGTCCTGAGGTGAGTGACCTTAAATAACTTGCATAATTCTTTCATGATCCTTGACATAAATGGAGTACCTTGGTCAGTCAAAATTTCTTTTGGTATTCCCACTCTACTAAATACCTGCACCAGCTCCCTAGCTATCGCCTTGGTTGTGATAGTGCGTAAAGGGACAGCCTCAGGATATCGAGTGGCATAGTCCATAATTACCAGGATATACTGATGGCCCCGAGCAGACTTTAACAAGGGCCCCACGAGATCCATGGCTATTCTGTCAAACGGGACCTCTATAATAGGCATGGGAACTAGTGGGCTCCTGAAATGGGGTCTAGGAGCATGATACTGGCATTCAGGACAGGAAGAACAATATTCAGACACTTCTTTATAAACCCCTGGCCAAAAGAACCTTTGTAAAACTCTTTCAGTGGTTTTTTCTGCCCCTAAATGTCCTGCGGTAACGTGACTATGAGCTAAATCTAGTACCGTTCTCCGATAAGGCTGGGGAACTACCAGCTGTTCCACCACATCCTCACCCCTTTTGACAATGTGGTACAAGAGCTCATTACAGATGGCCATGTGGGGATACGTAACCCTGTCACCTGGTACCACAGGTTCCCCATTAACAATCTTAACATTCTCTCTAGCCTTTATTAAGGTAGGATCCTTTAACTGTTCAGACGCAAACAGATCCTTCTTTACCTCCAGGTCAGGCACGCTTTCAGTTCTAACTACTATGTCTCTGTTCCCGGCAAGAGGGTCCTCACTGGACTCCCCATCTGTCACTTCCCCAGCCAAACTAGCAAAAGGCAAAGGGCCAGAAAGTTCCGAAGACCCACGTACATCCAAAAAATCACCGGTATTATCAACTGGCTTTTTACTTCTCACATCTGTTGATAACCGTGATTCCCACAGTTTCCAAAAATGAGGAAAATCCCTCCCTATTATGGCCTCATGCACCAAGGTAGGGACCAGTCCCACTTTAACCATTGCTGACCCACAACAAGTTTCTATATTCACCTCAGCAGTGGCATAATATTGGGTATCCCCATGTATGCAAGTTACCCCAATAGGTATTTGCTGGACCTTTAAGGGGTTCACTAACCCAGCTTTCACGAGGGTAACTAAACTTCCTGAATCTAGCAAGGCCTCTACCCGGTTACCTTCTAAGAACACATCACACATTTGTTTTTCCAGCTCAGGTGAAGGTACCACAGTACAGGCTAACCTAGCAAAGAAAGACATTCTGCGACATTCAAAGGCAGCATCACATTGCATGGGTTCTTGCGTGACTGGGCAATTGGCAATAACATGACCTGGCATACCACACCTAAAACATTTAACCACACGATTATCAACCCATTTGGGCAGCATAGACCGTTCTAGCCCCATTGGCCTGTTTCCAGGGCCAGTGTTTACAGTCTTCTCTTAACCGCCCAGCAACGTTTTCCCACGGAACAGTCTTACCAGTCTTTACTGAAGGGCGCTGTCGAGGATCTATGGGTTGCTGGGTGGTCATCAGTAGTTCCTCTGCTGCCAAATACCTCTCTACCATGTCCACTAATTGGTCAGCAGTACCCGGGTTTCCATGGCTCACCCACTTGCGCAGGACCATGGGCAAAGATCTCAAGTGGCGGTCCATGACGACTCTTTCCACCATCTGGGGACCAGTTAATGTCTCTGGCTGCAGCCATTTTTTTGTTAGCTGAATAAGGTCGTGCATCTGGGAGCGCGGAGGCTTCTCCATGGCGTACAGCCAACGGTGCACCCGTTGTGCTCGTACTGACAGCGTGACTCCCAGGCGGGTCAGGATCTCAGTCTTTAGTTTATCATAGTCCCGAGCCTCAGCAGTGCTTAAATCAAAGTAAGCTTTTTGGGGCTCACCTGACAGGAAAGGTGCCAGCAGACTGGCCCACTGTGCTTTCGGCCAGTTCTCACGCTCGGCAGTCCTTTCAAACGTGGTCAGATAGGCCTCCACATCATCAGCCTCTGTCATTTTCTGCAGGAAGTGACTGGCTCGTATAGAACTAGAGCTGGTTGGAGCACTGACGGCCACATCTCCAACCCGAGCTGCAAGTCTCTGCACCACTTCTGCTAAGGCCTCTCTATTCTGACGCTGTAGTCTCCAATTTTCCTCCATTGCCACCTGCTGCTGTCGGTTGGCCTCCTGCTGAGCCGCTGTAGCTTGCAGCAAGGCTTTAAGCAGATCCTCCATGTCAACAGATTTTTCAGGCGGCTTTGCAGCTGCTTTCACCCAGGACATATATCAAACCCTCAGGGGTGAGTCTCAGTAACTTCACACTGGGCTGTATCTGCATAAACCACCGTTTTCTGCAGGCCTCACAAAGCTGCTGCTTTCACTTATGCGCAGAACGGCCTGCTCGCATTCTCCACCAAGTTGTAACACTGTAGGGGTGCAAGGTGCCTTTTCCTGGGGAATATGGCAGCACGCAGCAGCTGAGGAACAACACAAGTCCAGTTTCTGGTACAACTGACCCCGGCCAGTTTTATTGAAACAGAAAATAAAACAAACCCCAAAATAAAAACACCTTGCCTGTCCGGCACTAACTAAACATAAGATGTTCCTAACTGTCACTAAACAAAACACAGAGTTCTTCAGTACATACTGTATAGCTTACTTGCATCAGAAAGCGTGTCTCTCACACACAGATCCTGCAGCCTTCCCAGGCAGTCTGCCCATACTAATCAGGTTAGAAGCACTATATCACTCTTACACAGCTGAAACCCTGATTAGCCCTCTGTGAGGCCAAAGACCCGAACTGGGCCCAATGTCTAGAACTCGCCTTATCTCTCTCTCAGAGCCTTTACCCAGCTTTTACAGCAAACTGAAAAGGTTCAGACAAAACAAAAAGCATTTTTCCTAGAAGTTAAAAGTTTCTAAAACATGTAAGACAAGAACCTGGGACAAATATACCTGCCCTCAAACACTATCCCAGTGTTCTTGTCACAGTACTTTATGCAAAGCTAGGTTTACACCTTCCTCACAAGGTTCACTTATGTGTACCCAATGCTCAGTTCCTTCACAGGGTAGTGAGTTGCAGGCACCAAAGTGGATGGAATCATTTAAAACTTGTATTTCCAATATTAATTCAGAGCTAGCTACGGCTAAGGAAGAAAGGCAAGCCCTGAAACAAACTGTGGACACGCTTATGGTAACTGCTACCTACCACAGACTGGCTCTTCAGCCCCCCTGTAGGTCTCTCACAAATGCACTCTTCCTCAATTGTTACAATCTGATTGACTGAGCGGTTGAGGAGGACGAGGATGATTCCCTGTCCCGGGGTGTTGAAGCCCTCATTTATGCCATTAGAGAGGTGCTAAACATCCCTAATAAAGAGGAAGAGCAGGCAGAGGAATCATATTTTAATGTGAAGCCTAAGTCCTCTGCAACCTTCCTGGTTTCTAAGGAATTAGATTCCCTGGCTAGAGCAGCATGGAATAATCCTGACAAGAAATGTATTACCCCCAATGGGTGTTAAATTCTTTCTCTTTCCCTGCAGAGGATAAGAAGGTCTGGGAAACCCCGCCGATGGTGGATAACTCTGTATCCAGGCTGTCACGTAAGATACCTGTACGGGGGCTGTTTCCCTTAAAGACTCAGCTGATTGCAAGATTGAAACCACTCTTAAATCAATTTATACTGCAGCAGGGGTTGCCCAATGCCCTACCATAGTATGCGGCTGGATTTCTAGAGCCATGGTAAAATGGTCTGATGAAATTTTGAAAGGGTTGCTCACACTACCTCAGGAAAAGATAGTTACGTTACTAGAACACCAAGATGCTGCAAACTTTGTGTGAGGCTGTTAAAGAACTTTGTATCATGAACGGCCTTACTACTGCTATGGCAGTATCGGCTCGTAGAGCCCTGTGGCTACGTCAATGGTCAGCAGATGCGGATTCCAAAAAAGGGGTTGAAAACCTTCCTTTCTCTGACGTCCTAAGTGGATGCTGGGACTCCGTAAGGACCATGGGGAATAGCGGCTCCGCAGGAGACTGGGCACAACTAAAGAAAGCTTTAGGACTACCTGGTGTGCACTGGCTCCTCCCACTATGACCCTCCTCCAGACCTCAGTTAGAATCTTGTGCCCGGCTGAGCTGGATGCACACTAGGGGCTCTCCTGAGCTCCTAGAAAAGAAAGTATACTTTTAGGTTTTTTATTTTCAGTGAGATCTGCTGGCAACAGACTCACTGCTACGAGGGACTAAGGGGAGAAGAAGTGAACCTACCTGCTTGCAGCTAGCTTGGGCTTCTTAGGCTACTGGACACCATTAGCTCCAGAGGGATCGAACACAGGCTCAGCCTCGGTCGTCCGGTCCCGGAGCCGCGCCGCCGTCCCCCTTACAGAGCCAGAAGCAAGAAGGTGGTCCTGGAAATCGGCGGCAGAAGACTTCTGTCTTCAACAAGGTAGCGCACAGCACTGCAGCTGTGCGCCATTGCTCCTCATGCACACCTCACACTCCGGTCACTGATGGGTGCAGAGCGCTGGTGGGGGGGGGGGGGGGCGCCCTGAGCAGCAATATTAAACACCTTGCTGGCATAAAACTCACATAATATAGTCTTAGAGGCTATATATGTGAAAAATACCCCTGCCAGATATCCATAAAAAAGCAAGAGAAGTCCGCCGAAAAAGGGGCGGAGCTATCTCCCTCTGCACACTGGCGCCATTTTTCCCTCACAGCTCCGCTGGAAGGATCGCTCCCAGGCTCTCCCCTGCAGTTTCAAGACTACAAAGGGTCAAAAAGAGAGGGGGGGCACTAAATTTAGGCGCAGTAGTATACATATAAGCAGCTATAAGGGAAAATCACTCAGTTATAGAGTTAATCCCTGTGTTATATAGCGCTCTGGTGTGTGCTGGCATACTCTCTCTCTGTCTCCCCAAAGGGCTTTGTGGGGTCCTGTCCTCAGTCAGAGCATTCCCTGTGTGTGTGGGGTGTGTCGGTACGGCTGTGTCGACATGTTTGATGAGGAGGCTTATGTGGAGGCGGAGCAGATGCCGATAAATGTGATGTCACGCCCTGCGGGGCCGACACCTGAGTGGATGGACTTGTGGAAGGAATTACGTGAAAGTGTCAACTCCTTACATAAAAGGTTTGACGACATAGCAGATGTGGGACAGCCGGCTTCTCAGCTCGTGCCTGCCCAACTGTCTCAAAAGCCATCAGGGGCTCTAAAACGCCCGCTACCTCAGATGGCAGACACAGATGTCGACACGGATACTGAATCCAGTGTCGACGACGATGAGACTAATGTAACTTCCAATAGGGCCACACGTTACATGATTGAGGCAATGAAAAATGTGTTGCACATTTCTGATGTTACCCCAGGTACCACAAAAAAGGGTATTATGTTTGGGGAGAAAAAACTACCAGTGGTTTTTCCCCCATCTGATGAATTAAATGAGGTGTGTGAAGAAGCGTGGGCTTCCCCCGATAAGAAACTGGTAATTTCTAAAAAGTTACTAATGGCGTACCCTTTCCCGCCAGAGGATAGGTCACGTTGGGAAACATCCCCTAGGGTGGATAAAGCGCTCACACGCCTGTCAAAGAAGGTGGCACTACCGTCTCCGGATACGGCCGCTCTGAAGGAGCCTGCTGATAGGAAGCAGGAGGCTATCCTGAAGTCTGTATATACACACTCAGGTATTATTTTAAGACCGGCTATTGCTTCAGCATGGATGTGCAGTGCTGCAGCTGAGTGGTCAGATTCCCTGTCGGAAAATATTGATACCCTTGACAGGGACACTGTATTGCTAACCATAGAGCATATAAAAGACGCAGTCTTATACATGAGAGATGCACAGAGGGATATTTGCCGGCTGGCATCTAAAATAAGTGCAATGTCCATTTCTGCCAGGAGAGGGTTATGGACTCGGCAGTGGACAGGGGATGCAGATTCTAAAAGGCATATGGAAGTTTTGCCTTATAAAGGTGAGGAGTTGTTTGGGGATGGTCTCTCGGACCTCGTTTCCACAGCGACAGCTGGGAAGTCGGCTTTTCTACCCCATGTTCCCTCACAACCAAAGAAAGCACCGTATTATCAGGTACAGTTCTTTCGGCCCCAAAAAGGCAAGCGGGTTAAAGGCGCGTCCTTTCTGCCCAGAGGCAGAGGTAGAGGGAAAAAGCTGCAGCATACAGCCAGTTCCCAGGAACAAAAGTCCTCCCCCGTTTCCTCTAAGTCCACCGCATGACGCTGGCGCTCCACAGGCGGAGCCAGGTACGGTGGGGGCCCGTCTCAAGAACTTCAGCAATCAGTGGGCTCGCTCACGGGTAGATCCCTGGATTCTTCAAGTGGTATCTCAGGGGTACAAGCTGGAATTCGAGACGTCTCCCCCTCGCCGTTTCCTCAAATCTGCCTTGCCAACAACTCCCTCAGACAGGGAGGCAGTGCTAGAGGCAATTCACAAGCTGTATTCCCAGCAGGTGATAGTCAAGGTGCCCCTCCTTCAACAAGGACGGGGTTACTATTCCACAATGTTTGTGGTACCGAAACCGGACGGTTCGGTGAGACCCATTTTAAATTTGAAATCCTTGAACACTTATATAAAAAAATTCAAGTTCAAGATGGAATCGCTCAGGGCGGTTATTTCAAGCCTGGATGAGGGGGATTACATGGTATCACTGGACATCAAGGATGCTTACCTGCATGTCCCCATTTACCATCCTCACCAGGAGTACCTCAGATTTGTGGTACAGGATTGTAATTACCAATTCCAGACGTTGCCGTTTGGTCTGTCCACGACACCGAGGGTGTTTACCAAGGTAATGGCCGAAATGATGATACTCCTTCGAAAAAAGGGATTTTTAATTATCCCGTACTTGGACGATCTCCTGATAAAGGCGAGGTCCAGGGAGCAGTTGTTGGTCGGGGTAGCACTATCTCGGGAGGTGCTACAACAGCACGGTTGGATTCTAAATATTCCAAAGTCACTGCTGGTCCCTACGACACGTCTACTGTTACTGGGGATGGTTCTGGACACAGAACAGAAAAAAGTGTTTCTCCCGGAGGAGAAAGCCAAGGAGCTGTCATCTCTAGTCAGAGGCCTCCTGAAACCAAAACAGGTGTCGGTGCATCACTGCACGCGAGTCCTGGGAAAAATAGTAGCTTCCTACGAAGCAATTCCATTCGGCAGGTTCCATGCAAGGACCTTTCAGTGGGACCTGTTGGTCAAATGGTCCGGATCGTATCTTCAGATGCATCGGCTGATAACCCTGTCTCCAAGGACCAGGGTGTCTCTGCTGTGGTGGCTGCAAAGTGCTCATCTTCAAGAGGGCCGCAGATTCGGCATACAGGACTGGGTCCTGGTGACCACGGATGCCAGCCTTCGAGGCTGGGGGGGGAGGCAGTCACACAGGGAAGAAACTTCCAGGGACTATGGTCAAGTCAGGAGACTTCCCTACACATAAATATTCTGGAACTGAGGGCCATTTACAATGCCCTAAGTCAGGCAAGACCCCTGCTTCAAAACCAGCCGGTACTGATTCAGTCAGACAACATCACGGCAGTCGCCAATGTAAACCGACAGGGCGGCACAAGAAGCAGGATGGCGATGGCTGAAGCCACAAGGATTCTCCGATGGGCGGAAAATCACGTGTTAGCACTGTCAGCAGTGTTCATTCCGGGAGTGGACAACTGGGAAGCAGACTTCCTCAGCAGGCACGACCTCCACCCGGGAGAGTGGGGACTTCATCCAGAAGTCTTCCAGCTGATTGTAAACCGTTGGTAACGGCCACAGGTGGACATGATGGCGTCCCGCCTAAACAAAAAGCTAGAAAGATATTGCGCCAGGTCGAGAGACCCTCAAGCAATAGCTGTGGACGCTATAGTGACACCGTGGGTGTACCAGTCGGTTTATGTGTTCCCTCCTCTTCCTCTCATACCCAAGGTACTGAGGATCATAAGAAAGAGAGGAGTAAGAACTATACTCATTGTTCCGGATTGGCCAAGAAGAGCTTGGTACCCGGAACTTCAAGAACTGATCTCAGAGGACCCATGGCCTCTGCCGCTCAGACAGGACCTGCTGCAGCATGGGCCCTGTCTGTTCCAAGACTTACCGCGGCTGCGTTTGACGGCATGGCGGTTGAACGCCGGATCCTGAAGGAAAAGGGCATTCCGGAGGAAGTCATCCCTACGCTGATTAAAGCTAGGAAAGAAGTGACCGCAAACCATTATCACCGCATATGGCGAAAATATGTTGCGTGGTGTGAGGCCAGGAAGGCCCCAACGGAGGAATTTCAGCTGGGCCGTTTTCTGCACTTCCTACAGTCAGGGGTGACTATGGGCCTAAAATTGGGTTCCATTAAGGTCCAGATTTCGGCTCTATCGATTTTTCTTCCAGAAAGAACTGGCTTCACTGCCTGAAGTTCAGACATTTGTTAAGGGAGTGCTGCATATTCAGCCCCCTTTTGTGCCTCCAGTGGCACCTTGGGATCTCAACGTGGTGTTGGATTTCCTAAAGTCGCATTGGTTTGAGCCACTTAAAACCGTGGATTTGAAATATTTCACGTGGAAAGTGGTCATGCTGTTGGCCTTGGCTTCGGCCAGGCGTGTGTCAGAATTGGCGGCTTTGTCATGTAAAAGCCCTTATCTGATTTTCCATATGGATAGGGCAGAATTGAGGACTCGTCCCCAGTTTCTCCCTAAGGTAGTATCAGCTTTTCATTTGAACCAACCTATTGTAGTGCCTGCGGCTACTAAAGACTTGGAGGATTCCAAGTTGTTGGACGTAGTCAGGGCCCTGAAAATTTATGTTTCCAGGACAGCTAGTGTCAGGAAAACTGACTCGCTATTTATCCTGTATGCACCCAACAAGCTGGGTGCTCCTGCTTCAAAGCAGACTATTGCTCGCTGGATCTGTAGTACGATTCAGCTTGCACATTCTGCGGCTGGACTGCCGCATCCTAGATCAGTGAAAGCCCATTCCACGAGGAAGGTGGGCTCTTCTTGGGCGGCTGAACGAGGGGTCTCGGCTTTACAACTTTGCCGAGCAGCTACTTGGTCGGGGTCGAACACATTTGCAAAATTCTACAAGTTTGATACTCTGGCTGAGGAGGACCTAGAGTTTGCTCATTCGGTGCTGCAGAGTCATCCGCACTCTCCCGCCCGTTTGGGAGCTTTGGTATAATCCCCATGGTCCTTACGGAGTCCCAGCATCAACTTAGAACGTCAGAGAAAATAAGATTTTACTCACCGGTAAATCTATTTCTCGTAGTCCGTAGTGGATGCTGGGCGCCCATCCCAAGTGCGGATTGTCTGCAATACTTGTATATAGTTATTGTTTAACTAAAGGGTTATTGTTGAGCCATCTGTTGAGAGGCTCAGTTATATTTCATACAGTTAACTGGGTATAGTATCACGAGTTATACGGTGTGATTGGTGTGGCTGGTATGAGTCTTACCCGGGATTCAAAATCCTTCCTTATTGTGTCAGCTCTTCCGGGCACAGTATCCTAACTGAGGTCTGGAGGAGGGTCATAGTGGGAGGAGCCAGTGCACACCAGGTAGTCCTAAAGCTTTCTTTAGTTGTGCCCAGTCTCCTGCGGAGCCGCTGTTCCCCATGGTCCTTATGGAGTCCCAGCATCCACTACGGACTACGAGAAATAGATTTACCGGTGAGTAAAATCTTATTTTTACAGATGTCTTGTTTGGGGAAGAACTGAACAAGTGGATATCTCGGGCAACTGCAGGTAAATCTGCGTATCTGCCGTCTGCTCCGCCACCTGCCAGGCCTCCCTATCCTGGACTCTCCCTGCAGTCCTTTCGGGTCGCCAGATTCAGAGGCAAAGCCAGAGGTACCTCCAATGCTGCTAGAGGCAGTCGTGGTAAGTCCCGTAAACCAGCAGCTGCTGGTCCCGCGGACCAGCCCTCAGGATCCTCTTCCATGTAGCCCTCCGCGTGACAGTTGGCCCCAGCAGCAAGGCGACTTTCAGGTAGGTGCTCGCCTTCAACACTTCGCCCACATATGGGCAGAGTCTTGCCGGGATTCCTGGAACTCCCTCCTCCCAGATTCTTCAGGTCAGTCTTACCAGCTTTACAGGAAGCAGGGGTTTTCTTACAGCAGGCAGTGCAAAAACTGTTTTCTACAGGAGTTACTGTTCCAGTGCCTCCTCAACAGCACACAAAGGGGTTTTCCTCAAGTCTCTTTGTGGTTCCGAAGCCGGACGGCTCGGTACGGCCTACCTTGAACCTCAAATCTCTGAACCCGTATCTTTGGGTGTTAAAATTCAAGATGGAGAGCAGTGAAAGCAAATCTGTAGGAGGGGGGGGGGGGTTTCTGGTGTCCCTGGATATAAAGGACGCATGCCTGCATATCCCAATTTGGCCCCCTCACCAGGCGTTCCTCAGGTTCGCGATTCTGGACCAACAGTTCCAGTTTCAGGCATTACCCTTTGGTCTCTTCACAGCCCCGAGGGTTTTCACAAAGGTCATGGCAGAAATGATGTTGCAGCTGTGCATGAGGGGTGTCCAAATAATTCCATACCTGGACGATCTCCTGATAAAGGTTGTGTCCAGGGAACAGCTACTGCACAGTATAGACTTGACTACCTGTCTGCTTACGGATCACGGATGGATACTCAATTTCCAGAAATCTCACTTGGAACCACCTCAGAGAATTCAGTTTCTGGGGATGATGTTCCTGGGGACACGGTGTCTCAGAAGGTTTACCTTCCTATGGACAAGGCCTCAACTATTCAGTCTATGGTCCGGTTGGTGCTGAAAACTTTACGTGGTCTCAATTCACCTTTTACATCCGTTTGCTGGGCAAGATGGTGGCTTCCTACGAGGTGATACAGTATGGCAGGTTCCATGCGCGACTGTTTCAACTGGATTTGTTGGACAAATGGTCGGGTTCTTACCTGCACATGCATCAGCTTATAGCCCTATCACCGAAAGTACGGATATCCCTGCTATGGTGGCTACAAGTTCCCATTCTGGTGGAGGGTCGAAGTTTCAGCATCCAGTCATGGACACTGTTAACAACGGATGCCTGCCTCCAGGGTTGGGGGGCTGTGACTCAATGTGCGCATTTCCAGGGGACTTGGTCCTTTCAGGAAGAAGCTCTTCCAATCAACATACTGGAACTCAGGGCAATTTACAATGCTCTAATATGAGCCTTATTCCTTTTTCGGAATCGGGCCATCCAGGTGCAGTCGGACAATACCATGGCAGTGGCATACATCAACCGACAGGGAGGAACCAGAAACAGGGCTGCAATGTGAGAGGTGTCAAGAATACTTCTCTGGGGGTGGAAGCCAACGCAAGGGCCATCTCCGCGGTGTACATTACAGGAGTGGACAACTGGGAAGCGGACTTCCTCAGCAGTCACGACCTCCATCTGGGAAAATGGGGCCTCCACCCTCAGGTGTTTCAACAACTGGTTCACCAGTGGGGTTTTCCACAGATAGACCTCATGGCTTCTCTGCTCAACAAGAAGCTCTGTCGTTACTGTTCCAGAATGAGGGCCCCCTCAAGCGGTGGCGGTGGACACTCTGACGACGCCGTGGACTTACCCGTTCGTTTACCTGTTTCCTCCAATTCCTCTAATCCCAAGAGTTCTCAAAAGACTCAAAAAGGAAAGAGTTCAGGCAATTTTCATTGCCCAGGATTGGCCTCGATGGGCCTGGCATGCGGACCTCCTGACCCTGTCGTTGAAGGATCCCTGGCCTCTGCCGCTTCTCAAGGACCTTCTTCAACAAGGACCATTCATCTATCCAGACTTACAGTGACTACGTTTGACGGGCTGGAAGTTGAGAGGGAAATTTTGACCAGGATGGGTCTTCTCTCCAAGGTGGTTTCCACTATGGTTCAGGCCCGTAAGGTGGTTAACTCCAAACATTACCACCGCATTCGGAAGAAATATGTTTCTTGGTGTCAGGGTTGAAAATGTTCTCCCGTGGAATTTTGTCTGGGCAGATTTCTTCTGTTCCTGCAAGCAGGTGTGGGTAAGGGCCTACGATTAGGCTCCATAAAGGTTCAGATTTTGTCTCTCTCCATCTTCTTCCAGAAGCAACTGGCAGTGCTTCCTGAAGTACAGACCTTTCTTAAGGGAGTGTTGCACATTCAGCTACCCTTTGTTCCTGCCACGGCTCCGTGGGATCTCTCTCTGGTCTTGACTTTTCTCCAGTCGGATTGGTTTGAACCTTTGCAAAGGATTGACTTAAAATACCTGACGTGGAAGACTGTTCTGTTATTGGCCTTGGCTTTGGCTAGGTGTGTGTCGGAATTGGGGGCCTTGTCCTGTAAGACCCCTTACTGGGTGTTTCACGAGGATAGGGCGGAGCTCTGAACTCGCTCACAGTTTTTGCCGAAAGTGGTATCCGCTTTTAATGTGAATCAACCTATTGTGGTTCCAGTCTTATCCGACACTTCAGTTGCTCCAAAGTGCCTGGTTGTTGTAAGGGCTTTGAGGATTTATATCAAAATGACAGCTCGTCACAGGAAGTTTGACTTGCTTTTCGTCCTTTATGATAAGAAAATTGTTCGTCCTGCCTCCAAGCAGTCCATTGCTCGTTGGATCAAATTGACTATCCAACAGGACTATACTTCAGCGGCTCTGCTGCTGCCGAGTTCTGTTCAGGCCCACTCCACGAGGTCCGTGGGTTCTTCTTGGGTGGCTGCCCAGGGTATCTCGACCTTACAGTTGTGCTGGGGGGGCAGCTACTTGGTCCGGTGTGAACACCTTTTAAGTTCTACACGTTTGACACCTTGGCCAAGGATGACCTTCAGTTTGGTCAGGCGGTTTTGCAGTGGTCTCGGCACTCTCCCACCCGTTCTTGGACGTCCCCATGGTAATCTAGAATTCCCCAGTATCCACTAGGATGTAATATAAAGTAGGAATTTAATACCTACCGGTAATTCCTTTTATCGTAGTCCGTAGTGAATACTGAGCGCCCCCCTCTGTACTTCGTTTTCCTGCTTACCTGGTTGTAAGTGTTATGGTTGGGTTTGCTGTGGCTTTCCCCGTTCCATGTTTGAATAGCACTGCTATCCTTCTGTAGTTAGCGTTGCTTTCCTCTGTTTTGGTTAGCTCTGCTATTTTATTGTTGTGTGTTGGTTCGTTACCTCACCGCTTTGTGTTATATCCTTCTCTCAAAGTATGTCCATCTCCTCGGACACAGTTTCCTAGACTGAGTCTGCTTGGAGGGGCATAGAGGTGAGGAGCCAGCACACACTATTAGTTTCTTAAAGTGCCAGGCTCCAGTGGACCCGATCTATACCCCATGGTAATCTAGAATTCCCCAGTATCCACTATGGACTACTCGAAAAGGAATTACTGGTAGGTATTAAATTCCTATTATCTGTACTTCCACCCACAAAAAGATTTGTCTGAAACAGACGTCCCACCTGCGTCCACACATAAGATGTAATACGGAAGTCTACTTACCTGTCCATGACACTTCCGCAAGATGGATTGGTTCTGTGCGTCTGTTGATGGACATATCAATGCTTACACACTTGCAGTGTTCGTCCGTGCGTTTACACTTTGCCTTCTGCATGCGGCAATTTTTATTCTGTGACGCATGCGCAGTAAGCAGGTATCCACAATATCCTTCAATACTACCGATTGTGCCCAAATTAGGCCCGCAATGGTCAGTCATTTTTATAGTAGTTGATTTCTTTCTTTGCATGCAACCTGTATATCCTAATCTACTGTATTACAGCTGTATGTTGTCAACCTAGTCCTGACATTCCCCTACCAGGACAGGTACAAAGCATGAGAAAACCCCAAGCATAAACTAGTTTCTTTAGGCTGAGCTCTTTATGCCCATATTGATGTTACATTTCACATGGAAATGAGTGAAGTACTGAAAGCAGGTGCTGGAGTTTATGTGGTTAGGAACTATGCAGACTAATGAATTGGTCACCTTCATGTGATGTACAAAATAATCACTGCGTACAAGAAAATGAACTACTGGAGCACACGTTGAGTTATTTTGCTGGGTTCTTGAACCTTATGGTGTCATCTGCCTGTGCTAGCCGCAGTAGATTTCACGTTTGAACCTTTTCCATTAATTGCTGTTACCTGTGTAAAAAGAGCATGCATGTTGTCACAGGGATCAGTGATCCCCAGGGCTGCTTATTTTCTTAGTTATTTATCTCTGTGTATATGCTCCCTATTAAAATGTAAACGAGACCAATGTAAACAATACCTTAGGCTCATTCATGTGAGCAGTTCACATAAGTTTTTTCCGAACAAAGATCCAAATGTGGTTTGTGTGTTGTGCTGATATACTCCTATAAAGGCACAGCTCTGTGCTACAATAGAGACCACAGTCTACTGGCTTATAAAATTTGATGAGCAAAATATAATTTTTTTTTTATGTTTGTGTGATTTTTGTTGGTGTCATTGACTTTCTTTGGTTCCTTATGTCAGCCAGAAACATTTATTCTGACACAAGGTTTTGAAACAGTCTATGGATACCCCCAATAATATGGTGTGACCGGACAGTTCCGTACGAAAGCTCTCACCACGATTCTGCTCTGTATGCGTCGACACGCTGTCTTTTCACCCCTGTGTGGTGTTGACAAATCCCCAATACTCACATGCCCAAGCATGGCACGGTAGCAGGTGCAAGGAGGAGCAGAAGACTTTTTTTTGCCCAAACAGTCTTAAAGTCTTCCCTATTGCTAGGGGCAACTACAATACAACTACATGATTACAGCAGAGTGATAGTGGTATAATACCCTTTTATAGGGCAGCAGACCTCCTTTTTATCCTACTCCAATACACAGTACCACAGGGGGTGTGCCCACCCTGTTGTTCTCAACCAATCATTGTTTACTCGTGTGCTGTGCATGCCTTGGCCACATGCACAGCTACAATTTTCCTCTATGGACAGTGGGGAGTGGTTACTCTCCTTTGACCGTCCCATCCTGGAGGATTGGTATCCGCCCTGGTGACGTTCAGTCTAGGCTGGGGGAAGTTTTCCCGCCTAAACTTCCAGGAATCTGCCCGGGACCCAGCTCACCATCTGCAGCCTGAATTCGGGCTCCAGAGATGGGCAGCCTAGATCCCAAGTCAGGGTTTCCTGCCCACTGAGGGTAATTCCTATGGAGCTCCAGAAAACCACTCAGCTTGTTTTAAAGCTGTGCTACCCCTCTCTCTCCTTATGCTAGTTAAATGTGGGAGGCTAGAGGGGAAGGCATTGTTTTTTGGGAAAAGGACTGAGGGAATCTAGCAGCCTGCACAGTAATGGATTCCCCTCTCCTTGGACACACAACCAAGTAAGTGCATTTCACCTTAAAATACATTTAAATACACTTTTTACATTGTTCCTTAAATACACAGTGTGCCTGTGCCCTGCACAGTCTCCACATACCCAGGCACTGCAGTGCCTCACAGCACAATATATATAATGTTGGGTTCCCTGCAGTGACCTCCTTGCCTATTTTTAAAGATAAGTCAGAACTCCTTACCTTTTACAAAGACCTTTATGTTTATATATTTTTATCAATACTTTGAAGTACTTTTTATGTTGTGATCCACTTTTATGTGATATTAAAGCTCGTTTGGATTATTATATATTTTTTGGCTTTTAAATCTTAAAATTTTAGCAATTGCATTTTAAACAACACAAGTCGCCGGTACCCTTATCCCCCCATTCTATACAATATATATTATTCCGTTGAAATACATTATTTTTTACATACTGTGCCCAGTGCTCGGTGCTGGGCTCCCATAGTCCTGCAGCCTGGCTACTAGGGCTCTCCCAGTGCTGGAGAGGTATGAGGGGCTGGCTTCCCCCGTCCTCCTGCCTGCCTGCACACCGGGCTGCCACTGGGGTCCAGGGAGCTGGCTCTCCCTGTTCCCCCGGTGCGGCACTTACTTGTTGGCCTTGCTGCAGCGTGCGGCGCACCCTCCCTTCAGCAGCCTGGCAGCACGGGACACTCGTCCTGGGCTCCGTGCCTCTGTAGTGTTGAGGCGCAGGGAGCATAGCTCCCGGACCCCAGCGCCCAATATCCTACACCCCCCCGCCGCATAGGGAGGCGGCTAGCCCAGTCCCTCATGAGCGGCACACATCCTGCAGCCCAGCAGCGGCTCCCTCCTCTGGCGCCGCACACCGTGATCCGGAGGTTCCAGGCTCCAAGCTGTGGCGCAGAGCAACACTCTCCTTCTAAAGCCCGGCAGCTCGGGACACCTGTCCCAGCTGCCACGGCTTTCTGACTCCTGGCAGTGCTGATGTTGGAGGCGCGGTCCCCAGCTGCTGACCTTCAGAGCCCTCCTCACCGCCGGCGCAGCATACCAGAAGCGAGGGGTTCCAGACTCCCAGCCGCTGCGCCGGGCGGCCACAGCAACCTCCTCCACCGCCGGCGCACCGGGGGTTACTACACTCTGCTGCTGGAGAGGTCCGGGACCGTGGTGCAGCAATTAAAATACATTTTAAAACGCACGGCGCCTTGCGCCCATAACGTTTAAAGATGCTACCTAGCCCCAGTGCACATTTTGAAACTGGCGCCAAGCACCTATTGTCCCGTAAAAAATGGCGCCGGGCAGCTGAGGGTTAACCCCTTCAGTGTTGTGGCCGCCATTGTCCACGTGGCAGGGGGGTCTCCAGCCACATATGGCTACTCAACTATACTGCACCATTGGACTGAATGGGGGTGATTCAATTGTTTTTTACTGGGCACTAAGTAATGGGTGCCCCATGAAGCAATTATTGTGCTTGTTGCACATTAAAACACTTGGTTTAGCCAGGTAAACTGGCTAAACCAGTCTAAAGTCCTTGTCAGGGTGCCCAAACTGCTGACTTTTAGCACGTCTGCTTGCCACCTCAGGAGGCTGTGAGTAGAAATGTGTACACCTGCAGCATTCACGCCCGGACAGAACAGAACAACAGTTGCTCAGTAAGGTGCCAAGTAATTAGCGCAGCGATAAAATAATTTAATTCATATCTAAGAACATTAGATCTTTGTTCTTTAACAGATAAATGAACAAAGCAGTTTTTAATCATATTTTTAAATATTTCCTTTGCGTCTCCCTCTGACCTATTTGCCAAAGGATACAACCTATCTTTTTAGTATCTGTGCACCCTCATCATGTAACTTGCAATCTACACTTATGATGGCAACATCTGGGCATCTAATAACCATTGTGACTGTGACATGTACAGCAGGCTTCCGGTCGTTGTATGGCCATGGCACTTGCACAGTCTGGTGAAACCATCTGGTGGGGGATTCTAATGAATCGGCCGCACTAACATACAGCACCACACAGCTCGCAGTTCAGAGACACGATTAAAGTCTCTTGTTTTGGTGCTAAGCTAAACACATCAGTGGGCTTGTTGCTGCTGGTCCTGGCTCTTAAAACAGTAGATTTTGGCACTCACTGATAAATCTATTTATCGGATTCAATAGGGGAAACTGGAGCTACGACAGTGGGTATAGACAGGTGGTGAGTGGAGCCGGCACTTTAAGAATTTAGAAGTGTGACTGGCTACTCCCCCTCTATGCCCCTGCCACCCTCAGTTATAGAAACTGGGTCCAAGAGGAGACTGAAAGGAGAAATCCTAAGAAAAGGAGGAAGAATAGAACAACAAGGAGTCAACCATTAGCCATTGGCCCACTAGATTATAGTAGTCCAGTCTGACTCTTCATAACGCAAGCCAGCTACAATGTTTCTTTGATGGAGGTAGTACTGCTGCAGAAGGACTTTAAAGGTAGAACCTACAACCTAACCAGACACTCAACAGGGTGGCTAAGACCTGAGCTCAGGCAGGTTTAGAAGCTTACCCGGCAGCTATGGGACCTGAACTGGTCACTGTTCCCTGGACACGTCCCTATCTTTGTGTGAAGTAGGAAACCTACCGCCCCTTGTATTCCCAGATGGTCTCCATACAAGTACTTAGCAGGCCTGACCCTGTTTAGCTTTCAACATCAGACAAGATCGAGCTTTCTTAGGAGAAAACCAAAGTACCTGGAGGAAACCTGTGCAACCAGGGAGAACATACAAACTCCAGGCTGTTAAGGGAACTGAACCACTGATCACAGTGCTATGCCATTTGTACTGTCCTTGGCAGAGAGGTCTGACATGAGATCTACTTGGGTAAAGAACCAAGACAGCGTAGAGTCCTGGATCAGAGGGACCGCATCCTGGATTCCCGACTAGTTTGAATTATGATGAAGCAGTTTCATCTGATGAAATGTGGCAAGAAGATTTGGAGGAGATTTCCAGTGAGGCATCTGGTGAAATTAAGGAAGAGGCTAGAATGTTTAATGTGGGATTAGTGAAAAGCATGCTAAAGAATATACAGGGTCTATCCAGAAAGTAATTAGACTACATCTGGGAAGAAGTTTTTTTTTATTGAACTTTCAGATACATAGGGTAAATCTTTAAAGTATGACCCTTGAGCATCGACACACTGTTGCCAGCGTGTCTGCCAAGCTTGGTACGCCTCCTGGAAGGCATTAACCGGAACGTCCTTGAGTGCACTTGTCGCGGCCGCTTCCACTTTATCTACGGTCTGAAAACTGTGTCCTTTCAGGCCGCATTGATCCGGAGGAACAAAAAGAAGTTAGCCAGGGCCAGATCTGGACTGTAAGGTGGTTGAGGCAGCATTGTCACATCGTGCTAGGCCAAAAACTTCCTCACTTGCAGCGATGTGTGACTTGGCACATTGTTGTGATGGAGAACCCAGGTAGTGGCAATCTCCTTGCGGACGTGGAGGACCCTGTTTCTCAACCAGTAGAGCACTCCAGTGTAAAATGCACCGTTGACCGCTTTGGCCGGTAGGTAGAAATTCCTTGTGGACCACACCCTTCGAGTCGAAAAAGACAATTCGCATGGATTTGGTCTTTGATTTGCTCATTTTGCCATTTTTGGGGTGAGGTGACGGTGGTGTTTGCCTTTTGATCTTTGGATCTTACTGAAAGATCCAAAGTTTCGTCACTTATCACTCAAAAATTAGGCTCACTTTGCACACGCTCCAAAAGTTTGTGGGAATTCGCCACATGCTTGTCTTTTTGATCATGAGCAAAACCTTGGGAACCAATCGGGCGCACACCTTTTGCATCGCTAATTAGTTTGTCAAGATCTCTTGCACAGTAGTTTTTGGAAGTCCCAACCTTTTTGCTACCATTCAAACACATCGCGCACTTTGTACACATTTTGCTCATTTTGGCTTGTTGAAGGTCGTCCAGAGCGTGGTTCGTCCTTAACGTCTTCTCTGCCCTCCTCAAAGAATTTAAACCAGCGGTAAACTTGCGCCTTGGACAAGAATTCCTCCCCGAAGGCCTTTTGAAGCATGGCAAGCGTCTCGATACCTGATTTCCAGAGTTTAACACAGAACTTGATCTCCTTTCGTTGCTCGATGGTACGCTCCATCTCGAACCTCGACCTAGGTAAAAAAGAATACTGCGTTTACAGCTCGATCTGTACACTGTAAAGGCTCACAGGCAACTGCCACCGCTGGGAATGTGCAGCTGAGACACCCGTCCACCCATCCCACCCTACAGCGCAGCCATGCGCCTGTTCTGCGTGGTATGAAAAATCAATCTCATTACTTTTCGGACAGACCCTGTATATAAAACAGTGAAATATAAAGAATCTGTGGAATCTGCATAGGAGCGGGATCTTTGGTTTGAGGATAGATCTAAGCAAGGAAGATGTTTCCTTGTACAGAAAGTAATGACATAGTTAATTATTAAAGAGTGGCAGAATCTGGATGAACTACATGGGAAGCTGTCTCCTTTGGAGCAAATGTATCCTATCAAGAATGAGCAATTTCTAAACTGGTGTACAGCGTCAAAGGTAGATTAGATAAGACTGTGGCGGAGTTAACATCTAGAACAACTATACTACTAGAGGATTGTGAATCTTTCCGTGATTCAATGGATAAGAAAATAGAAAACTCTCATAAACATTTACATATCTAATTTGCTGTGTGTTTGAAAGCTGGGGTAGCTGTAGCTTCGGTGTCAAGAACTCTTAGATTGTGAGGACCTATTATGCATAATGATCTTGAAGAGAGAATTTCTAAGCAATATATTCTAAGGAATCTGGACATTATGCAGCAGGTCATAGAATTCATGTGTGAATATTCGTTGGATGTTCTCTTTTGCAGCTAGATCTATGGCATCAGGGGTCACAGAGAGGAGAGCGTTATGGTTAAGAACATGAGCAGCGGACACCCATTCTAAAAATAGGTGCGCTACATTACCGTTCGAAGGTTCTTTGCTGTTTGGCATGAAGTTAGATGCCATGATTCACAAATTGACTGGTGGAAGATCAATAAGGTTGCTGCAAGATAAACAGAATTAATTTTCTCTTCCTGTATCTTCAAGACAGAAATTCAGGGAAGCCAAGAGCTACAGGCCTGGCAGGCAATACAACAGAAGATATTCTTCAGGACCATCTAGGCAATCCTTTCACTAGACACCTAGAAGAAATACAAGACAATGACTGCAACAGTACTCCTGCAGTGGGAGTAAGACTTTTGCATTTTACCCAAAGATGAAACCTTTCAATCCAGGACAAGTGGGTAAAAGATCTAATTCACAGCGGTTACCATTATAGAATTCATAGAGGTCTCAAAGGGAAACAGGTTTGTGACCTCAAAGATACCTGAAACAGATATCCAGTTAAAAGCTTTAGAGAAAAGTCTGAAACCGCTATTGACTTCTCAGGCAGTGGAGCTAGTCCCTCTGATGCAAAGGAAGAATGGCTTTTATTTCCGTTTATTTCTGGTACAGAAAAGTTCAGGAGGCTTCAGAACGATACTAGATCTTAGAGATCTTATCACCTTTTTGAAAGTGAAAAAATTTCACGTGGAAACATTAAAGTCAATCATGACAGGCCTAAGGATAGGAGATTTTATGGCATCAATCGATCTAAAGGATGTGTACTTCCATATACCTGTCAGTCAAGGAAGTCTGAGATTTGAGTTTCTGTATCCAGATCAGACACTTTCAGTTTACTTTTTTTTTTAGTCTCCCATTCGGTCTGACATAATTTCCAAGGGTATTTACCAAGGTTTTGATAACGTCATACAACAGAGTTCTTGCAGTATCACGGTTGGATTCTGAATTGGGAAAAAAGTCTGCTGATCCTGGTACAGAAAATAACATTTTTAGGAGTACAGATAAATTCACAGATCTACATAGTTTCCCTATCGGAGGAAAGATGAGCAAAGATTCAGAACCTTGCTGTTTGTTTGACACAAACCAAGAACATCTCTTTGAAAACAGGTCTTCTCGGCATGATGGCTTCTACAGTAAACATAGTTCCTTGGGCCCAATGGAGGATGAGATGCCTTCAATGGAATATTCTGCAGTACACCAGGGAAGGGTGTTTGTTATAAAAACTGGTGACACTTTACCAAGAGATTTTCTGGCCTGGGGGGCAAGCAGAAGGTTGAAGGAGAGAACAATGAGTCTCGATTAGCCACAATTTGTGGTGATGACAACAGACGTAAGCGCCTCAGGCTGGGGAGCTCATATTGCAGAAGAAATAGCACAAGAAAATTGGAACAGGAAAGAGGGTTCAGTGTCATCCAGTCTACGGGAGGCGACTGCGGTATGGAAGGCAATAAGCAGTTTTCAAGACCAGTTAATAAAGAAGCACTTCAGAATTTTTTTAGACAATGTAGCGGTAGTTGCACATTTAAACCATCAAGGAGGTATATGGAGCAGTTCTTTGAGGGGGGTGACAGCAAAGATAATGACATGGGTGGAAAAGAACTTGATATCGTTAACAACAATTCATGTGCCTGGGAAAGAAAACACGCTAGCAAAATTTCTCAGCAGGAGAGAGATCCATCCTTGAGAATAGGAGTTGAACGACGAAGTATTCCATCAGCTGGTGTGCAAGTTTAGTCAACCAGACATAGATTTAATGGTGACGAACACCAACAGAAAGGTGAAAACCTTCTTTTCCAGATATTGGGGGTAATTCTGAGTTGATCGCAGTAGGAACTTTATTAGCAGTTGGGCAATACCATGTGCACTGCAGGGGAGGCAGATATAACATGTGCAGAGAGTTAGGTTTGGGTGTGGTGTGTTCAATCGGCAATCTAAATTGCAGTGTAAAAATAAAGCAGCCAGTATTTACCCTGCACAGAAACAAAATAACCCACCCAAATCTAACTCTCTCTGCATGTTATATCTGACTCCCCTGCAGTGCACATGGTTTTTCCCAACTGCTAACAAAGTTCCTGCTGCGATCAACTCAGAATTACCCCCATTATCTACCCGGAACCAATGCAGTAGACGCACTATCAATACAATGGAATTGCCATCTAGGGTATGTATTCCCTCCATTTCCCTTGATAGCCAAGGTGTTTAAGAAGATACTGGAAGATCAGGTAGAAGTAGTGGCAATTCTCCCCTTTTGGCCAAGGAGAGCCTGGTTCTCAGCAGCCAGGAACTTGGCGACTCGGGAACCGTGGACACTACCGTTGAGACCAGACCTTCTATATGAGGGTCCAGTTTGTCATCCAAATCCTCAAACACTCTGCCTAAAGTCATGGAAATTTACCAGAAAATGCTGAGACATAAGGGTCTGTCAGATGAGAAGATTGAAACTATGATGCAAGCAAGCAAGAAAGTCTCCTGTGAGGCATATTATAAAATCTGGAGGAAGTTTATTGCTTGGAGAGGTTCGGAAGTAATATTACTACGCGACAAGTGCTACAATTTCCACAGATCGGGTTTTCTCAGAGTTTGGCGGTCTAAACAATTAGAGGGCAGATTTCAGCTGTGAGTATTTTATTAGATAGATAGATTGGCAGACAAAGGTCTAATAAGGAGATTTTGCCAAGCGATTAAGAGGATTCGTCCATCAATTAAATCTTTTTTTGTTTCTCCATGGGACTTTAATTTGGTTCTCAATGCGCTTATGATACAACCATTCGAACCTTTACATGAAATCCCCTTAAAGATGTTGAACTGGAAGATTGTGTTTCTAGTTGCCATCACTTAGGCAAGGATAGTAAGTCAGTTGCAAGCTCTGTGGGCAGAAGAACCCTACTTGAATATCTTACCAGAAAAAGTGATATTGAGAACAAACCCAGAGTTTTTGCCCAAGATGGTAACGTCTTTTCACCTGATTGAGGATATTTATACTGCCATCATTCCACCCTGAACATAAGGATGAGAAGGAGGCAAAGTGGCATATGCTGGATTTAATTAGATGTATCTCTATATATCTTGACAGAATGAAAGATCAGAAAATCTAAGCAGTTGTTTGTGATCCCAGAGGGAGTCGAAAAAGGAGATGCTTCCACAAAACAGACCATTTCGAGGTGGATCAGGGAGCTCATCAAGTTTGTGTACATGAAAGAAAGTCTCAGTGTTCCAGAAATAATTAAAGCACACTCAACTAGGCGACTTTATGGGCAAGGGAGGCTCAAGCATCAATCAAAGATATTTGTGAAGTGGCCACATGGTCCTCTAGTCACACATTTTTCCAAAACTTTATACATTAAATGTGTCTACTGCCCATTTTGGGACTCAAGTGTTGCAAGCGGTTCTTGCAGAATAAAAATTACATTTGCAGCACATGTATTCAGTATTATCTGTTACCCAACCCTATATTCTGCTCTGGTATATGATACTGATAATTCCATTTCTTCATAAAGACCCCATAGCAGCCTTCGAAATACCCTCCTCTTCTAGTGTTGTCCAGGGACCGGTATATGGAGACACTCGAAAACTAGGAGGAGGGGGAGGAGTATTGGTTATATACCCCCAGGTGGGCGGCCCCTTGAAAACGTCCCTTATGAACTAAAGGGAAGGGAGGTTAACCCATTGTTAGGCTGCCATGTGGTCTTTATGAAGAAATTGAATTATTGGTAAGTATAATTCGCTGATTTTTCTTTCTTGAGGAAAAAATACAGTAAACAACATAAACACGCCAGGCAAAATAATATGGAATGCAGAAAGACAAAGTGGTATAAGTTCAGTGACGCGGGCCGTGAACATGCGTGTAGATGGTGATGCTAAAACTATTGGATGATAATTGTAAATGTCTGAGGTATTGATACAGTGCGAATTTGTCAAGATATTGGACCTTATTCAGCTTCAGTTGCAATTTTGCTAATGTAGCAAAACTAAAGTGGTGATGTAATGCCATATTAACGTCTAATGTGAGCATTCCATATTAATTTGTATAATTTGTTTTGAGAAGCAATTGGAACCATATTGTACAGTACATTTGTTTTTTCATTTAACCATACTTTTTAGCAAGAAAACAAATTCACAGTTAAAATACTGTTCCATGATAATAAGGCAATTGTTATGTTGCAGATGCATGATGTCCACTCAAGTTGACATGTGTATACCCTCTTTAGTTTAAGAGGTTAAAAAAAAAACCCTGAACACTAAAAAGAACATCTTGCATATGGTTATCATAATTCATGCATGAAAGGTTTAACCCATGTTAAGCAATCATTTATCAGCCAACGTGTGGCTAATTGAACTGACTCCTTATATTAAATACGAGGATGCATGCTAAACAAAATTAAACTTTTTTTTTTTTTTTCATTTTGTTTTACCCCTTGGTCATTATATACCGTTTCTGGATGTATATAGAATTTTTTTCACTGATAAAATATATTAGTAGGATAGCCTTTGTGTGACAGCAGGGATGTTATTGTGCACTGGTCCCAACTAACATTCGATAAGGAAATCGTAAATTGGCATTCCAGTTCAATCCGACCCCAAGAATCTAGCACAAAAAATTAGACCACAGCCGCTTTCACTGACTGCATGCTGTCAACGATACCCGGGAGGTAGCTGAACGGCGCGCTGACTGAGCAAGTCAGCACAGCAGCGCGGGCTCCCAGCACCTGCCGGGGAAGGATATAAGAAGGTAAGAGCTCTAGAGGAGAGCCGCGCTTCCACACAGCAGACCAGCGCTGTGCATTTTGGGCTATACACACTCTGCGATCAGCAGCTTTAGCTCCAAGAGAAGGATCTCTGTGAGCACTGCACTATGCTCTATGGATCCAGGCACTTCTAATAGGGAATGGTAGGGACACAGCTGCTGCAGCACCTGCTTTTTCCCCCATATACTGACAGTGAAGCGCCTGCCAACTCTTCCTAAAGTACCTATACATATTACCACTGTGTGTGTCATTTATGATATTTGATGTGTTTGTTTCATGCTGCTGTTTAGGTATATGTTATTTTAGCACCACTTCATACTGTAGTGATTCATAAGTTGTATTTATAATCTAGGAAGCTATTAAAGTGGCTTCATATTCTAGGGAGAGCGCTGGTTTATATTGTTTTACAAGAGGAGTGTATATGCGGTCGGTACACTGTGTTTATGGTGGTGTGTGCTGCTGTTGTAAACTTTGCACTCCGCCTCCTCCTCCCTCCTCCCATATACTATACCTGGGGTCAGTAATACGGGTGTGGTTCATCAAATCGACAGTGTCTAGGTCGACAATGTTTAGGTCGACCACTATAGGTCGACAGTCACTAGGTCGACATGGATGGAAGGTCGACAGGGTTTCTAGGTCGACATGTGCTAGGTCGACAGGTCTAAAGGTCGACATGAGGATTTTTTTTTTTTTTTTGGTGTAGTTTTCTTCGTAGAGTGACCGGGATCCCAAATTAGTGCACCGCGTCCCCTCGCATGGCTCGCTACGCTCGCCATGCTTCGGGCATGGTGCCTTCGCTCCGCTACCGCTTCGCTCGGCACACTTTACCGTTCCAATCGTAGTCCACGTGGATCGTTAAGTATGAAAAAATCCCCCCAAAAAAATAAAATTTGAAAAACTCATGTCGACCTTTAGACCTAGAAACCCTGTCGACCTTCCATCCATGTCGACCTAGTGACTGTCGACCTATAGTGGTCGACCTAAACATTGTCGACCTAGACACTGTCGATCTTCAGACCGGATCCCCAGTAATACACCTACTGTGTGGCATAACGTGTATAAGGGGCAGTTCTGTATGGTGTAGCTTGAATAAGGGGCACTTCTGTGTGGTTTAATGTGAAAAAGGCTGCAATACAGAGTGGAGTAATTTTATATTGGGGGGTGGGGGGTTCGTCGCTGCCAAATTGACAAAAATACTAGTTTCGATCCTGATGTAGTGGTGATGTTTATAGCAAAAGTCACATAGCTGTCAGAAGCATATACATTATTATACTGTATTCTGTGAATTACGTAATGGCCATATGTGGGGGATGGGGGGCACAGATATATCCGTGTACCGGGCCCCAAGATTTCTGTTCCCAGCCCTGCATATACTGCCCCCTCCATGCTGCTGGGAGGACATACTGCAGTGACTCCTGAGAGAAACTCAAGATGATGAGTCACTGTCACAAGTTTCAGGATTCTCTGTGTCAGTTATTTTTAAAGGTCCCAGGTAGGTCCATAGTGAGATGTGATGGTTTAGTTATAAAGTAGATGCCTATTTTTTAAAGTGAACTAGTTCCCTTTGTGGATCTTTGTCTAGTGACTACATTGTCCTATAAAGTTCTGCATCATAACCATTGAAATTGTTGAGATTCTGGCTGGCGGAGCGTGAAGGGAAATGTAGTCCAGCAACAGATGAAGTGCTGAATATTTTCCTTGCTTGGTCCACAGCTATCCTGTTATTTTCAGTCATCAATCATGCACGAATATCCCGAGACAGGAAAGTGATACCTTTTCTTCATATCATATAGAACACAAGAGTTATTTCAGCTGAGAGAAGCAGCTTATTAATTTATTGCATTGCTTTCTGCTTGCTTTGAATTTTTCCCCTTTAAAACCTGTATGCATATAGGCAAGCATTTTTTTGCCGTTTGATGCAGCACATAGCTGCTGCTCTGGGTAGCGCTGTTATGTACCCAATGTAGAAAGCAACGTAGGGCAGTGTCATGTCCAAGCCTAATGGAAATAAACAACTCTAAGATAAGACACAGCTGATGATCACAGCAGTATGAAATATAAGGGCAGAGGGAGATTACATGCCAACCAATCAGCATCTGTCACTTTACAGGCTGTGTTTGAAAAATGACAGGTGATTCGTTGATGTTTTCTCTCTCCAAGCTTTGCTATCTCTCCCCATAATTCTTAAAACGAATGAAGTGTCCTGTTCAGGTTAATTTCCCTATCATTGGTTGACATTTTATATTTCTTCTACATGTAGTTTGCTATTGTGGGTGGCTGGTGAACAGATCGCAAATCCCCCATTTGAAAAAAGGTCATGTGATCCTATTGTATCATATCGGGGTCCAAGTACCTGTTACTGGGTGTGGTGGTGTCACCTTACTGTCATCTGTGACCCTACTCTCCACCTGCATCCTTGGAACCTCTGGTCACTCATCTCTGAATTTCGCTGTGTCACACTCCTGCCAGTTTCCGTGGTGTCCGGAGTATAGAGCTACAGTCAATAGGTCTACCACTAATGGTAGACATTCATTAGGTTGACATGTAAAAGGTAGACAGTTTAATGTGTCGACAGGGTCAAAATGTTTACATGGCCAAAAGGTCGACACATATGGTCGACACAAGTTTTTTCTTTTCTTCAAATGTTTCATACTTTCACCATCCACGTGGACTTCGATTGGGAATAGTAAACTGTGCCGATTACACAGGTAGCAGAGCGAGGCACCTTGCCCGAAGCATGGTGAGTGAACGTGGTACACTAATGTGGCTTGTTTGTTGCAGAAAAGTATCAAAAGACCCCTCCACCCCCCCCCCCAAAAAAAATCTACCTTTTTTGTGTCGACCATTTACATGTTGACATTTTGACCCTGTTGACCTTTTGTGCTGTCAACCTGTTCTGTGTCGACCTTTTGACCTAATGCATGTCTACCATTAGTGGTAGACCTATTGACTGTAGACTTTTTTAGTGTAGATCTAATAATCCACACCCAGTTTCCTTTGTTCTGCATTATGGATGCCACCATCTTGGACAGTGACGATGATACGCTTTGTCAAACTAGTCTCCAGCAACTTTGCCCACATTATTCACACAGCCTATCAGTTCTAAAGATGCCCTATTTAAACAAGGAACTGCTGACAACATATTGCCAGTACAACTTCTCTCCCTGAAGATCAGTCCCTTGGCTCCTGGTTCTGTTCTGTATTCCTACATTGTGTACCAGTTATAGGTGTAGCCATGCTCACCGTGGCTACATCTGACTGGGACGTGCACTCCGGCCCAACCTCTTGAAGGGTTAATGGTCCCGTTCCCCGCTGACAGGACACTGAGCTCCTGAGGGAACTATTCGCAAGCCCCACCACGGCGACCGTACATTCCTGCAGCACGCCGCCACCCCTAACAGAGCCAGAAGATTGAAGAGTGGTGAGTACTAATCCTACTTCCCAATCCTACTTCTGCCACTAGTTGCCTGCTATTGTCTTTTTTTTTTTTCTCTTCATTGCTCGCTTCCACCCCACCATGTGTTTTTCCTGTAATGTTTACCTCCACTGACTGCGCACACTTTTCCATTGTGCCCTACATGCAGGGTACATCATACTACTACATAAGCGTCAGTCTTCCCATATATGAACTTGGCCCTTGTATGGCTCACCTCCCACAGTGTAACCTTCAAAGTGCGCCCAACATGGCTGCCCCATGTGGTACACTTGTGGATGGGATGAAAAATACATAGGCCTGATGGTTTTGATGGAACCCTACTCTGAACTGTAGGACTCTGAAATCACCCCCATTTTGTGTCATCTTTTCTAGGGGTGGACTATTCCACCCTGGGTAATCCTACGCTGAGCGCCCAAGATGGCTGCCGCACCTGTTACCTTGTGAGGGTGGAATACACAACCCTTTGAAGTTATTACCCAAAATGCCTACACCAATCCTGCATTATGCTTTCTGTGTGCTTAAGGTTTTTTTTTATGTCGGTGTTGCTTGTCTATTGTTGTATTACTCAAATCCTCTGTATCATGTGCATTGTTTTTGATATCTGTAAAGCGCCTTGAGTCCTGTTGGAGAAAGAGCGCTATATAAATAAAATTATTATTATTATTATTACTAAGCCGGCGTCCCAGCTAGCGGGTCACTGTCCATTATGGCGGCATGAGCATATGGAGACGCACGGCTTCTAAATGGGGCGGAATGCATCTCCAGACACAGTACACAGCTGCGTCTCAGTACACTGTACACAGTACCCGCACTGGCAAAATCAGGATTAAAACGTTTTTTTTTTTCCATTTTAAACAGCAGATTCTCTCAGCCAGTATAAAAAAATGGGAAGACCGCGCGCCATTGAAGGGGTGGGGCCTTCACTATGAGCGGATCCAGCAGCTCACCAGCACCATTTTCCCTCTGAACTGGACACAGACGCTGACTGACTGGGACGCGCAGCTCCTCCGAAGAGACTCCAGATTACCTCAGCGGTACCAGGGGGTCATAACAGGGGGAAAGTGATTATTAGTGTACTAAGTCCCCTATAAGGGTACTTAGTTTGCGACCCGGCTAAGCTTAGCATTTGCAATAAGGGCGCGGTGGGGGCTGGCTCCAAATAAATCTGTGTCTCCCTGAAGGGCTCTTTGTGGGTTAATTGTGCTGTCACACATTTACATTATTATTACATTTACATTGTCATGCAAAGAGTGTGTTTCTTGTACAGCGCAGTGTTCTTCTTCACCAGGGGGCTCACTACTGGGTACTCAGGGCAGTGCACCTTCCCAGAATAGCGGTGCTGAACCGGAATGGGTTAATTCCATTAAGGGAATGATCTCAAATATTTCTACAAAGCTATCCCACAATGAGAAAGAGACGCAATACTTAAGACAGACTGTGGATGAGTTTATGAATAGAGACTCTGTCCCCAAACCAGCGTCTCAATCCCCTCCCATTTGTCCGCAAAAACGATCTCTGGCCCATATCCTGCAGTCTGACTCTGACGGGTCAGACATGGAGGAGTGTGAGATGGATTTTGAGGGGTGGTGGATGCTACTCTGTCTCAGGGAATTGAGGCTCTTATAAAGGCTATCAGAGAGGTTCTGCAAATTCCTGATAAGGTGTCATAGCAGTGTGAGGAATCTTATTTTAATATAAAAAAAAGTCCTCCGTCATTTTTCCTGCGTCAAAGGAATTTAATACCCTGTTTGAAGAACACTGGGTTAATCCTGATAAGAAATTTCAAATCCCTAAAAGGTTACTCTCATCTTTTCCTTTTCCTCTGGAGGATAGGAAAAAATGGGAAAATCCACAGATAGTGGACGCATAAGTCTCTAGGCTGTCACGAAAAAATTGTATTGCCTGTCCCTGGTGCAGCCTTCCTAAAAAATATGGCTGATCGTAAAATTGAGACTACACTTAAATCATTGTACACAGCTCCTGGGTTGGCCCACAAAAGCCATTGCTAAATGGTCAGGTAACCTAATTGAGGGGTTAGATTTCTTATCTAGGGGGAATGTTGTTTTACTCCTGCAGCATATACCGGACTTGGCAGTGTCAGCACTCAGGGGGTTGTGGCTACACCAGTGGAATGCTGATGCGGACTCCAGGAAAGGATTGGAAGGCCTACCATTCACAGGAGAGGCCTTGTTTGGAGGTGAACTAGACAAATGGATCTCCAAAGCAACTGTGGGTAAGTCTACGTATCTTCCTTCCGCATCTCCCCCAGCCAGAAAAGCTTTTTCAGCTTCAAATTTACAGTCCTTTCGGACAGCCAAGTTTAAGGGAAAATCTAGAGGTGCTTCTACGGCCTCCAGAGGTGCAAGAGGTAAACCACGCAAACCAGCAACTGCAGGTGCTCAGGAACAGAGCTCAGGCTCTGCTTCCTCAAAGCCTTCAGCAAGACGGTGGATCATGATGCCTGGAGGACTGTCAGGCGGGAGCCCAACTAAACTTCTTCAGTCACATCTGGTCATGTTCGTGCCGGGATCCCTGGGTCATAGATTTTATTTCCCAGGGCTACAGACTGGAGTTCCGAGAGCTCCCACCTCACAGATTCTTCATATCAGGCTTATCAGCTTCACAGGAGGCAAGTATAACTTTACAGCAGGCCATCCAAAACTGGTACAGACTCATTGTCATTGTTCCAGTTCCACCTCATATGCACAATAAGGGGTACTATTCCAACTTGTTTGTAGTGCCGAAACCAGACTGGTCGGTACTGCCAATTCTGAACCTCAAGTTCTTGAACCCGTTCTTAAGAGTGTTCAAGGTCAAGAGGGAGTCTGAGAGCGGTATCTCTTGTCTGGAGGAAGGGGAACTCCTAGTGTTTCTGGATATCAAGGTTGCGTACCTTCACATACGATCTGGCTGCCTCATCAGGCTTATCTACAGTTTGCACTGCAGGACTGTCACTACCAGTTCCAGGCCCTGCCATTTGGTCTCTCCCTGGCACCGAGGGTGTTCACCAAAGTGATGGCAGAGATGATGTTTATACGACGCAAGTAGGGAGTTAACATAATTCCGTTCTGATAAAGGTGCCGACCAGGGAGAGGCTGCTGGACAGCATTGGTCTCTCAACCAAACTTCTGCAGGATCACGGGTGGATTCTGAACCTTCCGTAATATCACCTAGAGCCAACATGGAGGCTCCCATTCCTGGGATGATACTGGACACGGAGTCGCAGACAGTGTTCCTTCCGTTGAAAAAGGCATTGGTAATCCAGTCGATGGTTCGGGATATCCTGAGCCAACCCGGATATCGGTGCATCTATGCATTTGCCTTCTGGGGAAAATGGTGTCCTCTTACGAGGTGCTTCAATACGGAAGTTTTCATGCAAGACCCTTCCAGCTTGATCTGATGGACAAATGGTCCGGATCGCACCTTCACATGCACCAGAGGATCCGTCTGTCTCCAAAAGCCAGGATCTCCCTTAAGTGGTGGCTACAGATTTCTCACCTCGTCATGGGTCGGAGGTTCGGAATTCAGGACTGGATCCTGTTAACCATGGACGCAAGCCTCAGAGGTTGGGGTGCAGTTTCAAGGAAGATGGTCAAGTCAGGAAGTCATCCTTCCAATCAACATTCTGGATCTCAGGGCCATATACAACGCCCTTCTGCAGGCCTCTTACCTTCTTCATGATCGGGCCATTCAGGTCCAGTTGGACAATGTGATGGCAGTGACATACATAAACCGACAGGCCGGCACGAGTAGCAGAGCAGCAATGTCGGAGGTGTCAAGAATTCTCCTCTGGGCAGAAAATATCGCTGTGGCGTTGTCAGCGGTCTTCATTCCGGGAGTAGACAACTGGGAAGCAGACTTCCTCAGCACACATGACCTGCACCCGGGGGAGTGGGGACTTCACCCGGAGGTGTTCAGGTGCTTGACACGTCGGTGGGGAGTTCCACAATTCATCATGATGGCCTCTCATCTCAATAAGAAGCTCAAGCGGTATTGTTCCAGGGCTAGGAAGCACAATATGCACTTGGGTCAAAAACTGGTTAGATAATAGGAAGCAGCGCGTTGTGGTTAATGGATCTTTTTCAACTTGGACTGAAGTGCTAAGTGGTGTGCCGCAAGGCTCAGTATTAGGACCGCTATTGTTCAATATTTTCATTAACAACCTAACAGAAGGTCTAGAGAGCATGGTGTCAATTTTTGCAGATGATACCAAATTGTGTAAGGCTATAAATACAGGGGAGGATGCCGAGTCTCTTCAGAACGACTTAGTTAAATTAGAAGCATGGGCAGCCAAATGGAGAATGCGCTTCAACACAGACAAGTGTAAGGTAATGCACTGTGGTAACAAGAACAAAAATTACACCTACCTACTAAATGGGGTAAAATTAGGGGATTCTGTACTGGAAAAGGACTTGGGTGTCCTCATAGATAGCAAGCTAAGCAGTAGTACCCAAAGTAGTACTGCAGCAAAGAAGGCTAATAAGATATTAGCATGCATAAAACGGGGTATTGATGCTAGGGACGAGAGTATTATACTCCCGTTATATAAATCACTAGTGAGGCCACACCTTGAATACTGTGTACAGTTCTGGGCACCGTACTACAAAAAGGATATCCTGGAGCTTGAAAAGGTACAGAGGAGGGCGACCAAACTAATTAAGGGCATGGAGACGATGGAATACAAGGAAAGGCTTGAAAGACTAGGCATGTTTACATTGGAAAAGCGGAGACTAAGAGGGGATATGATCAACATCTACAAATATATAAGGGGACAATACACAGAGCTTGCGCGGGACCTGTTTTTGGTTAGATCAACACAGAGGACTCGTGGACACTCGCTCAGGTTAGAGGAAAGGAGATTCCGCACAATACGGCGTAAAGGCTTTTTCACGGTAAGGACAATACGTGTTTGGAATTCCCTGCCCGAGGGAGTTGTAATGGCGGAATCTGTCAACACCTTTAAGAATGGGTTAGATAAATTCCTATTGGATAAGGATATCCAGGGGTATGGTGCATAGTCATGCATTATAGTTACTATAAATAGGGATAAAATGCAATGGCTGACAGCAGCATCAGTCAGAAATTTTAGTCAAATCATCATGCATAGGACACCACAAATAGGTTGAACTCGATGGACAATTGTCTTTTTTCAACCTCAGATACTATGTTACTATGTTACTATGAGAGAACCACAGGCGGTGGCGGTAAATTCCCTGGAGACTCCATGGGTCTATTAGATGGTGTACGTGTTTCCTCCACTTCCTCTGATCCCTAGAATTCTCAAAAGAATAAAAAGGGAAAAGGTTCAAGCAATACTCATTGCTCTTGACTGGCCAAGAAGGGCCTGGTACGCGGACCTTCTGGAGATGCTCCTCGAAGATCCGTGGCCTCTTCTTCTTCACGAGGATCTTCTGAAACAGGGCCCGTTCGTCTGTCAGGACTTACCGTGGCTACGTTTGACAGCGAGGAAGTTGAACTGCTGATTCTAGCCAGAAGAGGGATCCCTAACAAAGTTATCCCGACTATAAACCAAGCCATGAAGGGGGTAACGTCTAAACATTACCACCGTATTTTGAAGAAATACGTCTCTTGGTGTGTGAACAGAATTTTTTCTGCATTGGAATTTCACTTTGGACGTTTCCTGCTTTTTCTGCAGGCAGGTGTGGATGTGTGCCTATGTCTGGGCTCCATAAAAGTCCAGATTTCGGCCTTGTCCATTTTCTTTCAAAAACAATTGGCTTCTCTCCCTGAGGTCCAGATGTTTTTGAAATGTGTTCTGCGAATCCAACCTCCTTTTGTGCCTCCCATGGCACCTTGGGATCTCAATTTGGTGCTGCAGTTCCTCCCTATCTCCTTACACTCTGATTTACTAGAATTCCTCCACTAAGGATCTAATTATCTCTCAATATGCAATTCTAGCTAGATATTCCCACTAATCTCTCTGTACTATTGTGTATACATGCATCCATAGACCTAATATATTGACAGAGGATCTCTGCATATGACCTACAGTATATACTATCTGACATAATCACTCAACCAAGCTAGTTATTTTCATTTGAATTTTTTGCATGTTATTGCAATTGCATTCTAGACTATCAGCGACAACTGGTACTATTTACCTTTTAAAGGCTATTTAACAGCTGTTACATAGAATTAGAGCAATTAAGATTTGCAGGTTAGGTGGACGTCCACACAACTTAATGGTGGACTTCTGCCTATGTAGTTAGATACCGGGGTGATTTATATACACCAAGTCAGTGCTAACAAAAAATAAGAATTTACTTACCGATAATTCTATTTCTCGTAGTCCGTAGTGGATGCTGGGGACTCCGTCAGGACCATGGGGAATAGCGGCTCCGCAGGAGACAGGGCACAAAAATAAAGCTTTAGGATTAGGTGGTGTGTACTGGCTCCTCCCCCTATGACCCTCCTCCAAGCCTCAGTTAGGATACTGTGCCCGGACGAGCGTACACAATAAGGAAGGATATTGAATCCCGGGTAAGACTCATACCAGCCACACCAATCACACCGTATAACTTGTGATCTGAACCCAGTTAACAGTATGACAAACGTAGGAGCCTCTGAACAGACGGCTCACAACAATAACAACCCGAATTTGTTTGTAACAATAACTATGTACAAGTATTGCAGACAATCCGCACTTGGGATGGGCGCCCAGCATCCACTACGGACTACGAGAAATAGAATTATCGGTAAGTAAATTCTTATTTTCTCTAACGTCCTAAGTGGATGCTGGGGACTCCGTCAGGACCATGGGGATTATACCAAAGCTCCCAAACGGGCGGGAGAGTGCGGATGACTCTGCAGCACCGAATGAGAGAACTCAAGGTCCTCCTCAGCCAGGGTATCAAATTTGTAGAATTTTGCAAACGTGTTTTCCCCTGACCAAGTAGCAGCTCGGCAGAGTTGTAATGCCGAGACCCCCCGGGCAGCCGCCCAGGATGAGCCCACTTTCCTTGTGGAATGGGCCTTGACAGATTTAGGTTGTGGCAAGCCTGCCACAGAATGTGCAAGTTGAATTGTGCTACAAATCCAACGAGCAATCGTCTGCTTAGAAGCAGGAGCACCCATCTTGTTGGGTGCATACAATATAAACAGTGAGTCAGACTTTCTGACTACCGCCGTTCTTGAAATATATATTTTCAATGCCCGGACCACGTCCAACAACTTGGAATCCTCCAAATCGTTAGTAGCCGCAGGCACCACAATAGGCTGGTTCAGGTGAAACGCTGACACCACCTTAGGCAGAAAATGAGGACGCGTCCGCAGTTCTGCCCTGTCCGTATGGAGAATCAGATATGGGCTCTTATATGATAAAGCCGCCAATTCTGATACTCTCCTGGCTGAAGCCAGGGCCAGTAGCATGGTTACTTTCCATGTAAGATACTTCAACTCCACCGATTTGAGCGGCTCAAACCAATGGGATTTGAGAAAATCCAAGACTACATTAAGATCCCACGGTGCCACTGGGGGCACAACCGGGGGCTGTATATGTAGTACTCCTTTTACAAAAGTCTGGACTTCAGGAACTGAAGCCAATTCTTTCTGGAAGAAAATCGACAGGGCCGAAATTTGAACCTTAATGGACCCCAATTTGAGGCCCATAGACAATCCTGTTTGCAGGAAATGTAGGAATCGACCCAGTTGAAATTCCTCCGTGGGGGCCTTCCTGGCCTCACACCACGCAACATATTTCCTCCAAATGCGGTGATAATGTTGTGCAGTCACCTCCTTCCTGGCTTTTACCAGTGTAGGAATGACCTCTTCCGGAATGCCTTTTTCCCTTAGAATTCGGCGTTCAACCGCCATGCCGTCAAACGCAGCCGCGGTAAGTCTTGGAATAGACACGGTCCCTGCTGAAGCAGGTCCCGTCTTAGAGGTAGAGGCCACGGAGGCCACGGATCCTCCGTGAGCATCTCTTGAAGTTCCGGGTACCAAGTTCTTCTTGGCCAATCCGGAGCCACTAGTATCGTTCTTACTCCCTTTTGCCGTATAATTCTCAGTACTTTTGGTATGAGAGGCAGAGGAGGGAACACATACACTGACTGGAACACCCACGGTGTTACCAGAGCGTCCACAGCTATTGCCTGAGGGTCTCTTGACCTGGCGCAATACCTGTCCAGTTTTTTGTTGAGGCGGGACGCCATCATATCCACCATTGGTTTTTCCCAACGGTTCACAATCATGTGGAAGACTTCTGGATGAAGTCCCCACTCTCCCGGGTGTAGATCGTGTCTGCTGAGGAAGTCTGTTTCCCAGTTGTCCACTCCCAGAATGAATACTGCTGACAGTGCTATCACATGATCTTCCGCCCAGCGAAGAATCCTTGCAGCTTCTGCCATTGCTGTCCTGCTTCTTGTGCCGCCCTGTCTGTTTACGTGGGCGACTGCCGTGATGTTGTCCGACTGGATCAACACCGGCTGACCCTGAAGCAGGGGTTTTGCCAGACTTAGAGCATTGTAAATCGCTCTTAGCTCCAGTATATTTATGTGAAGAGACATCTCCAGGCTTGACCATACTCCCTGGAAGTTTCTTCCCTGTGTGACCGCTCCCCAGCCTCTCAGACTGGCATCCGTGGTCACCAGGACCCAGTCCTGTATGCCGAATCTGCGGCCCTCTAACAGATGAGCACTCTGCAACCACCACAGAAGAGACACCCTTGTCCGTGGCGATAAGGTTATCCGCTGATGCATCTGCAGATGTGATCCGGACCATTTGTCCAGCAGATACCACTGAAAAGTTCGTGCGTGGAATCTGCCGAATGGAATCGCTTCGTAAGAAGCCACCATCTTTCCCAGGACTCTTGTGCATTGATGCACAGACACTTTCCCTGGTTTTAGGAGGTTCCTGACAAGTTCGGATAACTCCCTGGCTTTCTCCTCCGGAAGAAACACCTTTTTCTGAACCGTGTCCAGAATCATTCCCAGGAACAGCAGACGTGTCGTCGGGGTCAACTGAGATTTTGGAAAATTCAGAATCCACCCGTGTTGTTGCAGCACTAGTCGGGTTAGTGCTACTCCGTCCTCCAGCTGTTCTCTGGACCTTGCCCTTATCAGGAGATCGTCCAAGTAAGGGATAATTAATACGCCTCTTCTTCGCAGAAGAATCATCATTTCGGCCATTACCTTGGTAAAGACCCGAGGTGCCGTGGACAATCCAAACGGCAACGTCTGAAACTGATAATGACAGTTTTGCACCACGAACCTGAGGTACCCTTGATGTGAAGGGCAAATTGGGACATGCAGGTAAGCATCCTTTATGTCCAGGGACACCATAAAGTCCCCTTCTTCCAGATTCGCTATCACTGCTCTGAGTGACTCCATCTTGAACTTGAATTTTTGTATGTACAGGTTCAAAGATTTCAGATTTAGAATAGGTCTTACCGAGCCGTCCGGCTTCGGTACCACAAATAGCGTGGAGTAATACCCCTTTCCCTGTTGTAGGAGGGGTACCTTGACTATCACCTGCTGAGAAAACAGCTTGTGAATGGCTTCCAATACCGTCGCCCTGTCTGAGGGAGACGTTGGCAAAGCAGACTTTAGGAACCTGCGAGGGGGAGACTTCTCGAATTCCAACCTGTAACCCTGAGATACTACCTGCAGGATCCAGGGGTCCACCTGTGAGCAAGCCCACTGTGCGCTGAAATTCTTGAGTCGACCCCCCACCGCTCCTGAGTCCGCTTGTAAGGCCCCAGCGTCATGCTGAGGGCTTTGCAGAACCCTGAGAGGGCTTCTGTTCCTGGGCAGGGGCTGCTTGCTGCCCTCTCTTACCCCTTCCTCTGCCCCGAGGCAGATATGACTGTCCTTTTGTCCGCTTGTTCTTATAGGACCGAAAGGACTGCGGCTGAAAAGACGGTGTCTTTTTCTGTTGGGAGGGGGTCTGAGGTAAAAAGGTGGATTTTCCGGCAGTTGCCGTGGCCACCAGATCCGATAGACCGACGCCAAATAATTCCTCCCCTTTATACGGCAATACTTCCATATGTCGTTTGGAATCCGCATCACCTGACCACTGTCGCGTCCATAAACTCCTTCTGGCAGATATGGACATCGCATTTACTCTCGATGCCAGAGTGCAAATATCTCTCTGAGCATCTCGCATATAAAGGAAAGCATCCTTTAATTGCTCTATAGTCAATAAAATACTGTCCCTATCCAGGGTATCAATATTTTCAGTCAGGGAATCCAACCAGACGACCCCAGCACTGCACATCCAGGCTGAGGCGATGGCTGGTCGCAGTAGAACACCAGTATGTGTGTATATACTTTTTAGGGTAGTTTCCAGTCTCCTATCAGCTGGATCCCTGAGGGCGGCCGTATCAGGAGACTGTAACGCCACTTGTTTTGATAAGCGCGTGAGCGCCTTATCCACCCTAGGGGGTGTTTCCCAGCGCGCCCTAACCTCTGGCGGGAAAGGGTATAATGCTAATAACTTTTTTGAAATTAGCACTTTTCTATCTGGGTTAACCCACGCTTCATCACATACATCATTTAATTCCTCTGATTCAGGAAAAACTACAGGTAGTTTTTTCACCCCCCACATAATACCCCTTTTTGTGGTACTTGCAGTATCAGAGATATGCAAAGCCTCCTTCATTGCCGTGATCATATAACGTGTGGCCCTACTTGAAAATACGTTTGTTTCATCACCGTCGACACTAGATTCAGTGTCTGTGTCTGGGTCTGTGTCGACCGACTGAGGTAAAGGGCGCTTTACAGCCCCTGACGGTGTCTGAGACGCCTGGGCAGGTACTAACTGGTTTGCCGGCCGTCTCATGTCGTCAACTGATTTTTGTAATGTGCTGACATTATCACGTAATTCCATAAACAAAGCCATCCATTCCGGTGTCTACTCCCTGGGGGGTGACATCACCATTATCGGCAATTGCTCTGCCTCCACACCAACATCGTCCTCATACATGTCGACACACACGTACCGACACACAGCAGACACACAGGGAATGCTCTTATCGAAGACAGGACCCCACTAGCCCTTTGGGGAGACAGAGGGAGAGTTTGCCAGCACACACCCAAGCGCTATAATATATATGGGAACAACCTTATATAAGTGTTGTTCCTTATAGCAGCTTAAATATATCAAAATATCGCCAAAAAATGCCCCCCCTCTCTGTTTTACCCTGTTTCTGTAGTGCAGTGCAGGGGAGAGTCCTGGGAGCCTTCCTCACAGCGGAGCTGAGCAGGAAAATGGCGCTGTGTGCTGAGGAGAATAAGCCCCGCCCCCTATTTCGGCGGGCTTTTCTCCCGGAGTTTTAGATATCTGGCCTGGGTTAAATATATACATATAGCCTCAATGGCTATATGTGATGTATTCTTTTGCCATAAAGGTATTAAATATTGCTGCCCAGGGCGCCCCCAGCAGCGCCCTGCACCCTCCGTGACCGCTTGGTGTGAAGTGTGTGACAACAATGGCGCACAGCTGCAGTGCTGTGCGCTACCTTCATGAAGACTGAAGAGCCTTCTGCCGCCTGTTTCCGGACCTTCAATCTTCAGCATCTGTAAGGGGGGTTGGCGGCGCGGCTCCGGGACGAACCCCAGGGTGAGACCTGTGTTCCGACTCCCTCTGGAGCTAATGGTGTCCAGTAGCCTAAGAATCCAATCCATCCTGCACGCAAGTGAGTTGAAATTCTCTCCCCTAAGTCCCTCGATGCAGTGAGCCTGTTGCCAGCAGGACTCACTGAAAATAAAAAACCTAAAAACTTTTTCTAAACAGCTCTTTAGGAGAGCCACCTAGATTGCACCCTGCTCGGACGGGCACAAAAACCTAACTGAGGCTTGGAGGAGGGTCATAGGGGGAGGAGCCAGTACACACCACCTAATCCTAAAGCTTTATTTTTGTGCCCTGTCTCCTGCGGAGCCGCTATTCCCCATGGTCCTGACGGAGTCCCCAGCATCCACTTAGGACGTTAGAGAAACTTTATCTAACAGCTGTTTCTAGATTGCTTGCCCACACGACTGATTGGTGAGTAGCAAAGCAGAAGAATTACTCCTCAGCTAAATAATTTTAAGAAAAAGGGAGTACGTATAAACTCCAACAAAAAAACACTTGAGCTCATTGGTGTTTCTTTCTTCTTCTGTTTTGGTTTTGATGGTGAGAGGTGATGAATAGGATGATCAGACCATTATAATTAAATTTATTCATAGAGAAATTTGAGGTCTCCGGATACCGTTTGAGAAATATATATTGTTATTTGATATTTTCGCTAGAGCTGAATATTAGACATATGGTGTGTTAATATACATTACCAGAATAGCAGGGTATGCCACAAAACTTGGTGTAAAAATTGTTATATTCACAATTTTTTTAAAAATGAATTAAAAGTTAATTTTTAATCATGTAAAAAATTCATAATTTTATAAGTGTGCCCCAGAAAAGGCATTGTAGTCCCCTTTTTTCCTTTTTTTTGCATTCTCTTGTGAAAAAAACCCTTTTGTGTTGAGTCTATTTGGACTAGTTATCTGGGAGCACCACCAACCAAGAGCTGATAGCAATTAATTTGGCAGTAACAGCTAGTATGTTGGTTTACAAACTATTTATTTATCTGTAATAGGTCCTGTGCGGTTTCAATTCAAATGTGTTGCAGTTCCTCCAATCGGACTGGTTTGAACCATTACAGGAGGTGGACGTAAAATATCTTACGTGGAATACAGTCACACTGTTGGCCTTGGCTTCATCAAGACGTGTGTCGGAGCTGGGGGCTTTGTCTCCCAAGAGCCCTTATTTAATTTTCCATGAGGACAGAACTGAACTCAGAACTCGTCAGCAATTTCTTCTGAAAGTGGTGTCTGCGTTTCACATCAACCAACCTATTGTGGTTCCGGTGATCACCGACACTTACGTTACATTAAAGTCCTTAGATGTTGTGATGGCTTTGAAGGTATACATAAAGAGGACATCTCGTCACAGGACATCCGACTCTTTTCATTCTATATAATCCCAATATTGTGTGTCCTGCTTCAAAGCAGACAATTGCATGCTGGATCAGGTTCACTATCCAGCATACTTATTCCATGGCAGGTTTGCCGGTTCCAATATCTGTACAGGCCCACTCTACTAGGTCGGTGGGTTCTTCCTGGGCGGCTGACCCGGGGTGTCTCGGCTTTACAGCTCTGCCGAGTGGCTACTTGGTCTAGTTCAAACACGTTTGCTAAGTTCTACAAGATCGATACTTTGTCCTCTGAGGACCTTCAATTTGGTCATTTCTGCAGGAACTTCTGCACTCTCCCACCCGGTTTGGGAGCTGTGGCACATCCCCATGGTACTTAATGGCACCCTAGTATCCTCTACAATGTAAGAGAAAATAGGAACCTCGGCACTCTCCCACCCGGTTTGGGAGCTTTGGTACATCCCCATGGTACTAAATGGAACCCTAGTATCCTCTACGACGTAAGAGAAAATAGAATTTTAATTACCTGCCGGTAAGTCCTTTTCTCGTAGTCGGTAGAGGATACTGGGCGCCCGCCTAGTGCTTCGTTCTTCCTGCACTTTTACTTGGTTAAGTAATGTTGGTTCAGCTGTTGATGTTCCTGTTTAAAGTTGGGTTACCATAGATTTCCTCTGTTTGTGTGTGCTGGTTTGGAATCTCACCGCTATGTTTATCTATTCTTCTCTCAAAGTATGTCCGTCTCCTCGCGCACAGTTTCCTAGACTGAGTCTGGTAGGAGGGGCATAGAGGGAGCATCCAGCCCACACTATTAAATTCTTGAAGTGCCCATGGCTCCTAGTGGACCCGTCTATACCCCATGGTACTAAATGTAACCCCAGTATCCTCTACGGACTACGAGAAAAGGATTTACCAGTAGGTAATTAAAATCCTATTAAACCAGTATGCTGCCTACCCCTATTTCATGCAATATAACGAATAGGGAAAATTATTTCTAATTACTTAAAGACAATCAAATCTACAAAAAACGTACAAATTAAAATAATTAATAATACTTAATTATGCATACACTAGGAAGACGATATAGTTTCTACAGGGTCCAGAAATTCTTTAATTTGAACAATATTTCACAGTATGCTATGGGTGGCAAATAAGTAGCTACTATAGTAACTTAATAGTAACAGTTGCAACAATCTCCTATATAATAGCCCAGATCTGTAACTCTGTGCCTGTGTGTCTAACACTGGACGTGGCTAGGAGCTCTCATTGATTTAGCTGCAGGTCTATCACACCCAGTCCTCAGGTGATTGGTCGAGAATCGCCCTCCCACACAGGTTACATCCAATGGGAGGCTCTTCCGTTTGGCTGCTGTGTGTTCCCAGAGCAGGATTAACAATGGGGCTGATGGAGCTGCAGCTCCAGGTCCACACCTCAAAATAGGCCCACTGCATCTGCAGCAACATACCCACACAAAAATCGCTTCAAATTCGAAAAGGGGGCTTGGCCACGGGTACAGTGATGTGGCCATTCCCCTTTTCCTATACTTTCAATGAAAGTTTGGAGAGCCAGAAATCGGTACAGACCATAAAAAAAAGGTACTGTACCTGCCAAAAAGGTACAGCTGGAGGGTATTCCAGTGCATCTGCAGCAAGTCTGCGCTTTAGATAGAGAAAAAAAATCCTTTTACTGCAGTGTCCTATGTCCTGCTGCCAGTCCGCCTGCCCCCTCCTGCATCAACAATCCCCACTCCCTAGCCATGGCGCAGGAGGAACAAAAGCTGCTGCGGCCACCGGCATAGATGTGCATGAAAGCGGTGCAGCGGAAGACTTTCATAGCCCTCCCTGCGCCGCATACTCTCTGAGCCCTGGAGCCTCCTCTGCTCGTGAGGTCACAGAAGTGCCTCCGCGCCACAGCCATGCCCAGGTCCCCAGAGGCCCTGACTCCGCAACACAGCACCTGTGCTGCCGCTTTGGAACCCCCAAGATGGCTAATGTAACGGGTAGAGTGGGTGATATCACGGAGGGTAATGTCTGGACTCTGAATCAATGTGAAAGGTGACTCTGCTGTGCAGTGCAGTGTCACTGACACTGACTCTCACCTTTTACATTGATTCAGCAAGTCAGTCACTTCTGCCAGCCAGTCACTATTGTTAGCGCCGGTGTCCCAACGCGCCGCATTAGTAGACGCACTAAATAAACTAGAGCTCCCAGTAGCCCTTAGTGCTGAAGCTTTCCGGCGCTAAGGGCTGCTGGGAACTGTAGTTTTTATTAAGTGCATCTTTTTCCCTGTAATGTGCCGCGTTGGGACTCCGGCACTAGCAACAGTGACTGGCACTGTGCGAGTCTCCGGGAGACCCACTGCTTCCAGGAGGAGAGGCAGGAGAAGCATTACCCGCCCCTCCCCTCCCTCACTTGCAGTACCTCCGGGCCCCATCTGCGGTACCTCCCCTCCCGCTCCACCACCCGCGGTGGCTCTGGACCCCCTCCACCACTCTCTGCACCTCCGCACTAGCCCCTCCCACCACCGCACCCACCTGCTCCTCCCCCACCCGCGGTGGCTCTGGACCCCCACCTGTGGCACCCCTGCACCTGCCCCTCCCCGACACGCGTTACCCACGGACCCCCTCGCACATCCGTGTCTCCCCCGAACTCGCCACTTCCCCAACCACAGCACGTACTAGGTGATTACTCACTAGGTGATTTATCAGGCCCTGTGTGGGCTGTTCACGCTGTTGCAAGGGGCTACGACCCCTTAACCATTGCACGCCCTTTGACCGTGCAATACTTAAACACTCACACAATTATGATTGGATGTAATACTTCATATAATACAAATATTGCATGCCACAAGGGCGTGCAAGGGTTAAGGAGGTGTAGCGGGCGCGATGAATCACCTGGTAGAATATATGCATACTGTACTATTACAAGGAGAACAAAGTGTTAAGCATTCTGTAGAACCTCTGTTCATTTGAATGTCTGTTTCAGAGAATTTTGAAAGTATATCATTCTGTACAGTACATACAGTGCATATGATCAATTATAAGTAGGTTTAAGTATGTCAAAACCTATCACTATATACAAATGTATTATTTATGTTGATACTTGAAATGTCATTATATTTGTAACATATGCATGAATTTGTTAATGAGTGTCCATATAACTTTGTAACGTCTGTATTCTGACCACCGGGATCCCGACGATCGGTATGCTAACCGAATACCGTTATTCAGTATTTAAATTCAGAGAATAATAAATCATTACATAGTGAAATGCATTGTATCACAAAAAGAGATAAAAAGTAACAGAAAAGATATATAGGGTGATATTCAGTTGTTTAGCTCTGCCTTTCTACCATCTAAAGTGACGGGAGATTGCAGGGCACAAATCAGTATTTCTGCGCCACTCGTGCCCATAAAGGTCGGGTTTAGCAGCGTAAAGCAGTTAAACCTGACAAAAGTACTGGGTGCGATCGTGAAGAGTGCCGTTTGGGCGACCAAACGGGTCACTTTTTTGCGCATCTAAGCTCGCCACCCCTGGGGGGTGCGCGCTGAAATGCATACGATGGCAGCCCTTCGTGCCTGAACGGAGCTCCAATTGAATAGCTCCATTGGGCGCAAAGTTCTTGCTGCCGACAGGCAGAACAATTGAATGCTGTCTTTAGTGTGTACCAGGCTTCTACTTTTAACCGTCTAAAGCAGGGTACACACTAAATGATTTGGATCGTGGCCAGCGGCACGACCGACAGAACAATATGTTGGTCAGCCATACACCCTTAACCACTTAACTGGCATGGTCAGATCACATGCGACCGGGCTGCACCACTGTGTCCCCCAGTATTTGATGAGGAGATCCGTTCTGCAGATGTGCGTGATGTAATATTTAAATATTTTAAAAAAAAATACTTTTTCAATTACATTAAATACATTTTTTTACATAAACAATGTTATGAACGTTTTTGAGGGGAAAAATCGTTAGTTAAGTGGTTAACGATATATTGGACGATTTGACGTTCCAATTTGGCTCAAAACAACAAATCTTCCAATTTATTGTCTAGTATGTACTCGGCTGTAGGGTTTATGAGAGTACAGATGAAATGCTATTTATTATTGGGTGCTGTACACCAATAATACATTAAGCATATATGATTGCTAGCAGAGGCGTCTGAACAGGGTGGGTGCAAGGGGGGCAGCTAGCTCCCCCAAACAAAAGAGGTGCCGATGTGCAGGAGGAGTGATGTTCGGTCTGTTATAACACCGCACATCACAACCATTGAGGCCAATGTATATGTAGTTGTTTTTTTCCTGTGGAGGCCAATGTATGCGTTTCCCCCCCCCATAGAGGCCAATGTGTGTGTGTGTGTCCTGTCTGTTCCTGCATCCCTGCTACCCCTCTCTCTCTTCCTGCTGCCTCTCTATCTCTCTTTCTATGCCCCTGTTGGCTCTCTCTGTGCCTTTGCCCCTGTTGGCTCTCTCTGTGCCTTTGCCCCTGTTGGCTCTCTCTGTGCCTCTGCCCCTGTTGACTCTTTCTGTGCCTCTGCTCCTGCCGGCTCTCTCTGTGCCTCTGCCCGCTCTCTCTGTGCCTCTGCCCCTGCCGGCTCTCTCTGTGCATATGCCCCTGCCGGCTCTCTCTGTGCCTATGTCCCTGCTGCCCCCCTCTCTGTCCTTAAGTCCCAGCAACCCCTCCCTCTGTCCCTGCTGCCCCTCACTCTGGGGCAGATTTATTAAGCCTGGTGAAGTGATAAAGTGGAAGGTGATAAATTACCAGCCAATCAGCTCCTAACTGCCATGTCACAGGCTGGGTTGAAAAATGACAGTTAGGAGCTGACTGGCTGGTGCTTTATTACCTTCCACTTTATCACTTCACCAGGATTAATAAATCTGTCCCTACGTCCCTGTTTCCTCTATCTGTTCCTACTTCCCTGCTGCCTCTCTTTGTCCCTACTGCGTCTTCCTAAGTCTCTGCTACCTCTCTATCTGTCCCTATGTCTTTTCTGCCTTTCTATCTGTACCTACGTCCCTGCTGCCTCTTTGTTTCTATGCACCTGCTGCCTCTTTCTGTCCCTAATTCCCTGCTGCCTATCTTTGTCCCTATGTCTTTGTCTGCACTCTCTCTCTCTTTCTGTCCCTGCAGCCACTCTCTCTTGAGTTGGGGGGCCCCTTAAACATTTTTCTATGGGGCCCACAAAGTTCTAGTTCACAGGGGCTATACGTTACCCCCCAGCTTACCAGGGACGACGTCCAGCTCCAGAGCACTCAGCACTGCTGCGAATCACGGCTGTTTAGGGGGTGTGGCCTAATGCTGGGAAGCCCCACCCTCATGAAAGACCTGTAGCTGTGCTGTTCTGGTAGCGTCTCTCTCTCTCCCTGACACTCTTTCCCTCTTTCTCCCTGACACCTCTTATTCTCTGTCTCTCTCTCTCTCTCTGTATCTCCATCTTTGTTTCCCTAACACTCTTTCTTGCTCACCTCTCTTTCTCTCTCCCTCCCTCTGAGAGGGTTGGAATTAATTTGCTGGTGGCCGGGATGCCAGTGGTCAGGTCGCGGCATCCCGATAGTTAGAATCCTGACAGTGGAAGGTAAGTTTACTTACCTTCTCCCCTCTGGCCTAAACCTACACATCCCCCACGCCCCCTTCCTGCAGCCTAACCCTAATCCTCCCAGGTAGCAGCTAAACCTAACCCCCCCTCCACGCAGCCTAACCCTTACCACCCCAGGGCGCAACCTAACTGTAACCCTCCCCCATAGCCTATCCCCTTGCCCCACGGCTTACCTCTCCGGCATGGCGGTGGATGAGTGTTCCTGATCCTGCTGTCGGGATTCCAGGTTCGGGCTGGAGAACCTATTCAAGATGCCGGTGTCTGCATTCCGAGTAGTGTTGGTATTCCGGCTTCGGTATTCTGACTGCCAGGCTCTCGACCTGGATCCCCTCTGATACCGTCTCTCTCACTCTTACACTTTTTCTCTCTCGCTCCTCTCTTTCTCCCTGATACCCTCTCTCTCTCATTCTCCCTTCTTTCGCTCACTCATTCACCCTCTCTCTCTCTTCTTGACACCCTCTTTGTTTCTCTTACGTCCTAGAGGATGCTGGGGTCCACATTAGTACCATGGGGTATAGACAGGTCCACTAGGAGCCATTGGCAATTTAAGAGTTTGAGATTGTGGGCTGGCTCCTCCCTCTTTGCCCCTCCTACCAGACTCGGTTTAGAAAATGTGCCCGGAGGAGCCGGTCACAGCTAGGGGAGCTCTCCAGAGTTTCCCTAGTAAAGTTTATTTTTAGAGTTTATTATTTTACAGGGAGGCTGCTGGCAACAGCCTCCCTGCTTCGTGGGACTAAGGGGGGGAGTAGTGTCCGCCCTGCGGGGTCCGAGCCACTATCTCCGCTGACAGGACACTGAGCTCCTGAGGGTGATGATCGTTAGCCGCCCTAGGCAACCGCTCACTCCCGCAGCATGCCGCCACCCCCTTACAGAGCCAGAAGATCAGAAGATGGCGAGATATATGGCGGCACAAGGGTAGGAGCGCAGCTCTGAATGGCCGCGCTCTGGGAAGGCTCATCGGCAGTGTTGGCGCTTTGAGGGGCGTCCTGAACCAGCGTCCAAATACCCTACACTGGTCACAGACGCTAACCGGAATCCCCAGGCTAGCGTCAGATTCCTCCATACACAGACGCTCACAGGGGACGGAATCCCCCGCCTAGCGACGGAATCCTCAGGCCAGTATAAAGATTTTGTGCGGGAAGAGGCACCATCTTCAACGGGCGGAGCTTCTCCTCAGAGCGGACCCAGCAGCGTTCAGTGCCATTTTCCTGCCTGCAGTTCCTGTACACAGACACTGACAGAGCTGTCCCTTCAAGCAACTCCAGCTATCCTGTGTGGTACCAGGGGGTTGTAGAATGGAGGGGAGGCGGTGAATTAGTCTGTGTACCCTATTACAGTACACAGTGTGCGCTGATAAGGGGTGTCCTTTATCTTACAAGCGCTGTGTGTGGGTTGGCTCCAAACTCTGTGTCTCTCTTGCTATCCTTGGGGGTGAAACTCTGTCTGATCTCCCCTGTGTGTGTGTGTGTTTGGAGTCTCAATTTAGCTATGTCTAGGGACTTTGTGTCATATGCTGCAGAGGATTTGTCCTCTCAGGATAATCTCATTCCAGGTACTCAAGATTGCACTGTTTTAGCGCAGATACCAGCAAGGGAGCCTGAATGGTTTTCCTCTTTCAAATCTATGATGGGATGAGATTTCTACTAGGGTTGCACATAATCAGGAGCGGATCTTGGTGCGGGCAAGCAGTGCCTTTTGCCCGGGGCGCTGCGGCCTGGGGGCGCGGCCGCAGTCACCCCGAAGGCACCGCCACCTGCCCGCACTCCGCTCCCCGCTCCACGGCTGCAGCAGACGCCGTTGGCTGTGTGGGCGTCCGCTGCAGCCGGCTCCAGGCACAGACACTAGAGGTCGTTATTGACCTCTAGTGTCTGTGCGGCGCTATGGGAGAGACGTCATTGACGTCTCTCCCATAGAGAGGAGCGGGCAGCCCGACTGACGGAGCAGCAGAAGAAGCAGGAGCGGGGCAGTGGTAAGTATTGTTTTTATTATTTTGTGTGTGTGTTTGTAAGCGGGGGGCACAGCGAAAGGGGGCAAATAAAGGGGGCACAGTGACAGAGGGCAAATAAAGAGGGGGCACAGCGACGGGGAAAATAAAGAGGGGGCACAGCAACAGGGGGCAAATAAAGAGGGGGCACAGCAACAGGGGGCAAATAAAGAGGGGGCACAGCAACAGGGCAAATAAAGAGGGGGTACAGCGACAGGGGGCAAATAAAGAGGGGGCACAGCAACAGGGGGCAAATAAAGAGGGGGCACAGCAACAGGGGGCAAATAAAGAGGGGGCACAGCGACAGGGGGCAAATAAACTGGGGGGCACAGCTACTGGGAGCATAACTGGCCACGCCCCTCCCCTATGAAGCCCCCAACCGCACACTAACTGTTTTGCCATGGGGGGGGCTCCAGTGGAAACTCTCGCACTGGGCGCCACAAGGGGTAGAACCGGCCCTGCACATAATGAATCTGCAACTCTGGTTTTACAGAACTTTATGGCAGTTTAGTCAGGTTCTGTTACCTCAGGGCCTCCCTCTGTAGGTTCCCATAAACATGCTCTTGCCCAGATTATGCAAGATGACACAGATACCGACTCTGATACGGCAGATGGTGATGGGGATTTGCTCAGGGGGACCGCATCTCTTGCTAAAGGGGTGCAATTGATGATAGAGGCTATAAGGGATGTGTTGCATATTACTGATACAACACCTGAGCAGGTTGAGGAGGCTTACTTCACAGACAGTAAGAAAGCCTTGCTAACCTTCCCTGCGTCTAAAGAATTGAATGCTACCTTTGAAAAAGCGTGGGAAAACCCGGAGAAAAGATTCCATATCCCTAAAAGGGTTCTGTTTGCTTTTTCCTTTCCGGAGGAGGATAGAAAAAAATGGGAAAACCCACCCATAGTGGACGCGTCTGTATCCAGACTCTCCAAAAAGTTGGTTTTGCTGGTTTCAGGATCTACTGCTTAAAGGAGCCGGATGAACGCAAAGTTGATGCTACGCTCAAATCCATATACACGGCTTCAGGGGCGATACTACGTCCTACTATTGCCTGTGCATGGATTTCCAAAGCTATAGCAAAGTGGTCAGGTACTTTACTTGAGGATTTGGATACAATGGATAAAAGTGACGTTGATTTGTTTTTACGTAACATTCAGGATTCTGCAGGAATAATGGTGGAATCCATGAAGGAGCTGGGTTCAATGGCTGCAGGAATTTCTTCCATGTCTGTCTCAGCTCGCAGAGGACTGTGGCTGCGCCAGTGGTCTGCCGACGCGGAATCCCAGAAAGGTGTGGAGACCCTACCTTACACAGGTCAGGCTCTCTTTGGGGAAGCGTTGGATGCATGGATATCCACGGCTACAGCGGGTAAGTCACCTTTTCTCCCCTTAGCTGCACCTGCTACGAAGAGGCCTTTTTCTTCAGCTGCTTCACAGTCCTTTCGGGTTACTAAAGCAAGAAAGGCCAAACCGTCCAACACCTTTAGAGGAGGTCGACCAGAATCCAAGAAACCTGCTGCTGCGGGATCCCAGGAACAGAAACTTGCTTCAAGTCCTCTGCACGACGGTGGACCGCGCGGCCTGGAGGTAGGTCCAGTGGGTGCGAGACTCAGACATTTCAGTCACGTTTGGGTGTCGTCCGGCCTGGATCCTTGGGTACAACATATTGTGTCCCAGGGATACCGACTGGAATTTCAAGATCTCCCTCCTCACCGGTTCTTCAAATCAGGCTTGCCGGCTTTGCTGGCAGACAGGGCTATCCTACAGGGTGCCATTCAGAAGTTGGTGGAGGTGCAGGTTATTGTACCGGTTCCTCCACAGATGCAAAACATGGGTTACTATGCAAACCTTTTCGTGGTACCGAAACCGGATGGTTCGGTCAGGCCCATTCTGAACTTAAAATCACTAAACCCTTTTCTGAGTGAGTTCAAGTTCAAAATGGAGTCTCTAAGGGCGGTGATATCAGGTCTGGAGGAGGGGGAATTCCTGGTTTCCCTGGATATCAAGGATGCATACCTCCACATTTCGATTTGGCTGCCGCATCAAGCTTATCTCCGATTCGCACTGTTGGACTGTCACTATCAGCTCCAGGCCCTACCATTCGGCCTCTCCACAGCAACGAGGGTATTCACCAAGGTGATGGCGGAAATTATGGTTCTCCGCAGACAGGGGGTGAAAATAATTCCTTATCTGGACGATCTGCTGATAAAGGCATCGTCCAGGGAGAAGCTGTTGCAGTCCATTCTTCTCCCGACCCACCTGCTCAGGGAACACGGTTGGAACCAACCAGGAGGTTGTCCTTTCTGCGAATGATCCTCAACACGGAAGTGCAGAGGATATTTCTTCCAGAGGAAAAAGCGGTGGTGATACAAACAATGGTCCGGGATGTCCTGAAGCCAGCCCGGGTGTCGGTTCATCAGTGCATTCACCTTCTAGGAAATATGGTGGCCTCTTACGAGGCTCTGCAGTACGGGAGGTTTCATGCTCTGTCCTTCCAACTGGATCTCCTGGACAAGTGGTCGGGTTCCCATCTATATATGCACCAGAGAATACATCTGTCGCCAAAAGCCAGGATTTCACTCCTCTGGTGGATGCAACTGCCTCACCTTCTGGAGTGCCGCAGGTTCGGGATTCAAGACTGGATCCTTCTAACCACGGAGGAAAGCCTCCCGGGCTGGGGCGCAGTCACTCGAGGGGAGACTTTTTAAGGAAGGTGGTGAAGTATGGATGCCGGCCTGCCGATAAACATTCTAGAACTAAGAGCCGTCTACAACGGTCTTCTCCAGGCGGCCCATCTTCTGAGAAATTGGGCCATTTAAGTGCAGTCGGACAATGTAACGACAGTGGCTTGCATAAACCGACGGGGCGGAACGAAGAGCAGAGCTGCAATGTCAGAGGTAACCAGAATCATCCCCATGGCAGAAAAACACGCGTTGGCGCTGTCAGCAATCTTTATTCCGGGAGTAGACAACCGGGAAGCGGACTTCCTCAGCAGACACTATCTCCATCCAGGAAAGTGGGGTCTCCATCCGGAGGTGTTCAAGGAGGTAACAGATCTTTGGGGTGTACCTCAAATAGACATGATGGCCTCTCATCTCAACAAGAAGCTTCGGCGTTATTGTTCCAGGTCGAGGGACCCGCAAGCAATGGTAATGGACGCCCTAGTGACTCTGTGGGTTTTCCAGTCGGTGTATGTGTTTCCACTACTCCCAGTCATTCCAAGAGTGCTAAAGTTCATAAGGAGAACAAGGGTTCAAGCGATCCTCATTGCTCCAAACTGGCCAAGAAGGTCTTCGTACGCGGATCTACTGCTAGAAGACCCGAGACCTCTTTCTCTTCGGGAGGACCTGCTGCAGCAGGGGCCGTTCACCTATCAAGACTTATCGCGGCTGCGTTTGACGGCATGGAGGTTGAACGCCAGATACTAGCTCGAAAGGGCATTCCGAACAAGGTTATTCCTACCCTGATTCAGGCTAGGAAAGGAGTAACGTCTAAACATTACCATCGTATTTGGAAAAAATATGTATCTTGGTGTGAGTCTAAGAAGTTTCCTACGGTGGAGTTTCAACTGGGATGTTTTCTCCTCTTCGTGCAAGCAGATGTGGATATGGGCCTGAGGTTGGGATCCATAAAGGTCCAAATTTCGTCCCTATCCATTTTCTCCCAAAAATAGTTGGCTGCCCTCCCTGAGGTTCAGACTTTTTTGAAGGGAGTTCTGCACATCCAACCTCCTTTGTATTGCCTACGGCGCCCTGGGATCTTAACTAGTTTGAACCTCTACAGGAGGTTGAGGTCAAGTTTCTCACGTGGAATGCTGTCACTTTGTTGGCCTTAGCTTCTGCTAGACGTGTGTCGGAGTTGGGGGCTTTGTCATGTAAAAGCCCATACTTGATCTTCCATGAAGATAGAGCTGAGCTTCGGACGCGTCGGCAGTTTCTTCCGAAGGTTGTGTCGGCATTTCATATCAACCAACCTATTGTGTTGCCAGTTGCTACGGACTCCTCAATTTCATCAAAGTCCTTAGATGTTGTAAGGGCTCTAAAAATCTATGTGAGGAGGACTGCTCGTCACAGAAAATCAGACTCTGTTTGTCCTGTATGTGATCCCAAGAAAATTGGGTGTCCTGCTTCTAAGCAGACGATATCTCGCTGGATCAGGTTCACTATCCAGCATGCGTATTCTACGGCAGGCTTGCCGTGTCCTACGTCTGTTAAGGCCCACTCTACTTGTAAGGTGTGTTCTAACTGTGTGGCTGCCCGGGGTGTCTCGGCTTTGCAACTCTGCTGAGCAGCTACTTGGTCGGGGTCGAACACGTTCGCAAGGTTCTACAAGTTCGATACTTTGGCCTCTGAGGACCTTAAGTTTGATCAATTGGTTCTGCAGGATCCTCCGCGCTATCCCTCCCGTTCTGGGAGCTTTGGTACATTCCCATGGTACTAATGTGGACCCCCCAGCATCCTCTAGGACAGTGGTTCTCAAACTCGGCCCTCAGGACCCCACACAGTGCATGTTTTGCAGGTAACCCAGCAAGTGCACAGGTGTATTAATTACTCACTGACACATTTTAAAAGGTCCACAGGTGGAGCTAATTATTTCACTTGTGATTCTGTGAGGAGACCTGCAAAACATGCACTGTGTGGGGTCCTGAGGACCGAGTTTGAGAACCTGTGCTCTAGGACGTAAGAGAAAAATAGGATTTGAATTACCTACCGGTAAATACTTTTCTCTTACGTCCTAGAGGATGCTGGGGACTCCGTAAGGACCATGAGGTATAGACGGGCTCTGCAGGAGACATGGGCACTCTACAGACTTTAGAATGGGTGTGCACTGGCTCCTCCCTCTATGCCCCTCCTCCAGACCTCAGTTAGATCCTGTGCCCAGAGGAGACTGGGTGCACTGCAGGGGAGCTCTACTGAGTTTCTCTGAAAAATACTTTTGGTTAGGTTTTTTATTTTCAGGGAGCACTGCTGGCAACAGGCTCCCTGCATCGAGGGACTGAGGGGAGAGAAGCAGACTTACTTAAATGATAGGCTCTGCTTCTTAGGCTACTGGACACCATTAGCTCCAGAGGGTCGGAACGCAGGTCTCACCCTTGCCGTTCGTCCCGGAGCCGGAAGATTGAAGCCGGGTGAGTATTAAGAAGAAAGAAGACTTCAAAGGCGGCAGGAGACTTCAGATCTTCACTGAGGTAACGCGCAGCGGTAACGCTGCACGCCATTGCTCCCTCACATACACACACAGCGGGCACTGTAAGGGTGCAGGGCAGCAATATTAATCTCAAGGGACACTGGCATAGAGATTAGATATGGCAGAGGCGGTATATGGAAAAACCCCGCCAGTATAAATTATTTGAGCGGGACCGAAGCCCGCCGCTGAGGGGGCGGGGCTTGATCCTCCAGCACTAACCAGCGCCATTTTCTCCACAGCACACTGCAGAGAAGCTGGCTCCCCGGACTCTCCCCTGCTGAACACGGTTACAGAGGGCAAAAAAAGAGGGGAGGGGGCACATTTAATTGGCGCAGTGAGTGTAATTATATATATTTATATAAAAGCACTGTACTACTGGGATTTTATTCCGGTGTCCGGTGGCGCTGGGTGTGTGCTGGCATACTCTCTCTCTGTCTCTCCAAAGGGCCTTATTGAGGGACTGTCTCCATATAGATATATCCCTGAGTGTGTGGGGGTGTCGGTACGTGTGTGTCGGCATTTCTGAAGCGGAAGGCTCATCTAAGGAGGAGGTGGAGCAGATGATTGTGGTGTCTCCGTCGGAAACGCCGACACCTGATTGGTTGGATATGTGGAATGTTTTAAATTCAAACGTGTCTTTATTACATAAGAGGTTGGACAAAGCAGAGTCCAGGGATAGAACAGGGAGTCAATCCATGGCTTTGACTGTGTCACAGGGCCCTTCAGGGTCTCAGAAAAGTCCACTGTCCCTAGTAGCAGACACTGATACCGACACGGATTCTGACTCCAGTGTCGACTACGATGAGGCGAGGTTACACCCAATCCAATCAATCCATGGCTTTGACTGTGTCACAGGGCCCTTCAGGGTCTCAGAAACGTCCACTGTCCCTAGTAGCAGACACTGATACCGACACGGATTCTGACTCCAGTGTCGACTACGATGAGGCGAGGTTACACCCAAGGGTGGCCAAAAGTATTCATTATATGATTATTGCAATAAAAGATGTTTTGCATATCACAGATGACCCCACTGTCCCTGACACGAGGGTATGCTTGTTTAAGGAAAAGAAACCTGAGGTAACATTTCCCCCATCTCATGAGCTGAATGAGTTATTTGAAAAAGCTTGGGAAACTCCAGACAAGAAACTGCAGATTCCCAAGAGAATTCTTATGGTGTATCCTTTCCCGGCACAGGACAGGTTACGGTGGGAATCCTCGCCCAGGGTGGACAAGGCTTTATCGCGCTTGTCCAAAAAGGTGGCGCTACCGTCTCCAGACACGGCGGCCCTCAAGGATCCTGCTGATCGCAGACAGGAGACTACCTTAAAATCAATTTATACACATACGGGTGCCTTGCTCAGACCGGCAATAGCGTCGGCTTGGGTTTGTAGCACTGTAGCAGCATGGACAGATACCTTGTCAGCTGACATTGATACCCTAGATAGGGATACCATTTTGTTGACCTTAGGTCACATTAAAGACGCAGTCCTATATATGAGAGACGCTCAGAGAGACGTTGGGCTGCTAGGTTCGAGAGCCAACGCCATGGCGATTTCTGCTAGGCGAGCCCTGTGGGCCCGCCAATGGACGGGTGATGCCGACTCAAAGAGACATGGAAGTTTTGCCTTACAAGGGTGAGGTATTATTTGGGGAAGGTCTCACGGACCTGTTTCCACAGCTACCGCGGGTAAATCTACTTTTTTACCTTATGTTCCCCCACAGCAAAAGAAAACACCTCAATATCAGATGCAGTCCTTTCGGTCGCATAAGTCCAGAAGAGGTTGGGGCTCTTCCTTCCTCGCCAGTGGTAAGGGTAGAGGGAAAAGAATGCCTGCTACGGCTAGTACCCAGGAGCAGAAGTACTCCCCGGCTTCTACTAAATTCACCGCATGACGCTGGGGCTCCACTGAGGGAGTCCGCCCCGGTGGGGGCACGTCTTCGACTCTTCAGCCACGTCTGGGTTCAATCAGACGTGGATCCTTGGGCGATGGAAATTGTATCCCAAGGATACAAGCTGGAATTCGAAGAGGTGCCTCCGCGCCAATTTTTCAAATCGGCTTTACCGGCGTTTCCCCCAGAGAGGGAGATAGTTTTAGCTGCAATTCAAAAGCTGTATCAACAGCACGTGATTGTCAAGGTTCCCCTAGTTCAACAGGGGAAGGGGTACTATTCAACCCTGTTTGTGGTTCCAAAACCGGATGGCTCAGTCAAGCCCATTCTAAATCTAAAATCCCTTAACCTGTACTTGAAAAAGTTCAAATTCAAGATGGAATCGCTCCGGGCGGTTATCTCCAGCCTGGAAGAGGGGGATTTTATGGTGTCACTAGACATAAAGGATGCATACCTTCATGTCCCCATATATCGCCCTCATCAGGCGTACCTGAGATTCGCTGTACAGGACTGTCATTACCAGTTTCAGACGTTGCCGTTTGGGCTTTCCACGGCCCCGAGGATTTTCACCAAGGTAATGGCGGAAATGATGGTGATCCTGCGCAGGCAGGGAATCACAATTATCCCGTACTTGGACGATCTCCTGATAAAAGCGAGATCGAGAGATTAGTTGCTGAAAAGCGTGTCGCTCTCACTGAGAGTGCTGCAGCAACATGGCTGGATTCTAAGTCTACCAAAGTCACAGTTGGTTCCAACTACTCGGCTATCTTTCTTAGGCATGATTCTGGACACGGAACAAAAGAGGGTTTTTCTCCCGATAGAAAAAGCCCAGGAACTCCAGAACATGGTCAGAGACCTGTTCAAACCGAAAAGGGTGTCGGTCCATCAATACACTCGTGTACTGGGAAAAATGGTGGCGACCTACGAGGCCATCCCCTTCGGCAGGTTTCATGCGAGGACATTTCAGTGGGACCTTCTGGACAAGTGGTCCGGGTCCCATCTTCAAATTCATCAGAAAATAAGCCTGTCCCCCAGGGCCAGGGTGTCTCTCCTGTGGTGGCTCCAGAGTGCTCACGTTCTAGAGGGTCACAGGTTAGGCATTCAAGACTGGGTTCTGGTGACCACGGATGCGAGCCTCCGAGGATGGGGAGCAGTCACACAAGGAAGAAATTTTCAGGGAACATGGTCAAGCCAGGAGGCTTGTCTACACATCAACATACTGGAATTAAGGGCAATGGCCTACGACAAGCGGAGAATCTCTTCGCGACCTTCTGGTTCTGATTCAATCAGACAACGTCACAGCCGTGGCTCATGTAAACCGCAGTGGCAATGGCGGAAGCCACAAGGATTCTGCGCTGGGCGGAAAATCACGTAAGCGCTCTGTCAGCAGTCTTCATTCCGGGAGTGGACAACTGAGAAGCAGACTTCCTCAGCAGACACGATCTCCATCCAGGAGAGTGGGGACTTCATCAAGAAGTTTTTGCAGAGATAACAAGTCTTTGGGGACTTCCTCAAATAGACATGATGGCGTCACGCCTCAACAAGAAGCTTCGGAAGTATTGTGCCAGGTCAAGGGACCCTTAGGCAGTAGCGGTAGACGCCCTGGTGACACCATGGGTGTTTCAGTCGGTCTATATATTCCCTCCTCTTCCTCTCATCTCCAAAATATTGAGAATCATAAGAAGAAAAAGAGTGCAGACAATACTCGTTGTTCCAGATTGGCCTCGAAGGGACTGGTATTCAGATCTTCAGGAGATGCTCACAGAAGTTCCATGGCCTCTTCCTCTCAGGGAGGACTTGTTGCAGCAGGGGCCCTGCGTGTTCCAAGACTTACTGCGGTTACGTTTGACGGCATGGCGGTTGAACACCGAATCCTAGCTGGGAAAGGTATTCCGGAGGAAGTCATCCCTACTAAGGGCTAGGAAGGAGGTGACGGCGAAACATTATCACCGTATCTGGAGGAAGTATGTTTCTTGGTGTGAAGCCAAGAATGCTCCTACGGAAGATTTCCACCTGGGCCGTGTTCTCCACTTCCTACAGACAGGAGTGGATATGGGCCTGAAGTTAGGCTCCATTAAGGTACAGATTTCGGCCCTATCTATATTCTTTCAGAAGGAATTGGCTTCTCTCCCAGAAGTCCAGACTTTTGTAAAGGGAGTGCTGCACATCCAGCCTCTTTTTGTGCCCCCAGTGGCACCATGGGACCTTAACGTGGTGTTACAGTTCCTTAAGTCACACTGGTTTGAACCTCTTCAAACTGTTGAGTTGAAATTTCTCACTTGGAAAGCTGTCATGTTGTTGGCCTTGGCATCTGCGAGGCGAGTGTCCGAATTGGCGGCTTTGTCTCACAATAGCCCCTATCTGATTTTCCATGTGGACAGAATTTCTTCCTAAAGTGGTTTCATCGTTTCATATGAACCAACCTATTGTGATGCCTGTGGCTACGGGGGACTTGGAGGATTCCAAGTCTCTTGATGTAGTCAGGGCCTTAAAAGTTTATGTAGCCAGGACGGCTCGAGTTAGGATAACAGAGGCACTGTTTGTCCTGTATGCAGCCAACAAGGTTGGCGCCCCTGCTTCTAAGCAGACTATTGCCCGCTGGATCTGTAACACGATTCAGCAGGCTCATACTACGGCTGGATTGCCGGTACCGAATTCGGTAAAGGCCCATTCCACTAGGAAGGTGGGCTCTTCTTGGGCGGCTTCCCGAGGTGTCTCGGCATTGCAACTTTGCCGAGCGGCTACTTGGTCGGGTTCAAACACTTTTGCTAAATTCTACAAGTTTGATTCCTTGGCTGAGGAGGACCTCATGTTTGCTCAATCAGTCATCCGCACTCTCCCGCCTGGTCTGGATCTTTGGTATAATCCCCATGGTCCTTACGGAGTCCCCAGCATCCTCTAGGACGTAAGAGAAAATAAGATTTTAAACCTACCGGTAAATCTTTTTCTCCTAGTCCGTAGAGGATGCTGGGCGCCCGTCCCAGTGCGGACAAAATTCTGCAAGACTTGTATATAGTTACTGCCTACATAAGGGTTATGTCACAGTTTTGATCATTCTCGGGCTGATGCTGTTTTGTTTCATACTGTTAACTGGTTCGTATATTCCATGTTATACGGTGTGGATGGTGTGGGCTGGTATGAATCTTGCCCTTAGATTAACAAAAATCCTTTCCTCGTACTGTCCGTCTCCTCTGGGCACAGTTTCTCTAACTGAGGTCTGGAGGAGGGGCATAGAGGGAGGAGCCAGTGCACACCCATTCTAAAGTCTTTAGAGTGCCCATGTCTCCTGCGGAGCCCGTCTATACCCCATGGTCCTTACGGAGTCCCCAGCATCCTCTACGGACTAGGAGAAAAAGATTTACCGGTAGGTTTAAAATCTTATTTTTCTCTTAGTCCGTAGAGGATGCCGGGCGCCCGCCCAGTGCTTCGTTTTCCTGCAGTGGTTATCTGGTTCAGTACAACTTTTGTTTTTAGTTGAGTACTGCATTATTACTTGGTAAGTAATGTTTCAGCCGTTGCTGTGTTTCAAGCTAGTTAGCTTGGTTTGCCTTGTATGTATGAGCTGGTGTTACACTCACCGCTATCTGTGTATAATCCCTCACTCGAAGATGTCCGTCTCCTCGGGCACAGTTCTAGACTGAGTCTGGTAGGAGGGGCATAGAGGGAGGAGCCAGCCCACACTCTCAAACTCTTAAAGTGCCAGTGACTCCTAGTGGAGCCGTCTTTACCCCATGGTACTAATGTGGACCCCAGCATCCTCTACGGACCACGAGAAAAGGATTTACCGGTAGATAATTAAAATCCTATTCTCTCCCCTCACTCTCTCTCCTGCTCCCCTAAGGGGCATTGTAGTGACGGTGACGAGAGGTGATGTGTGGGTGCGGGAGTCGCGGTGGAGTGTTTGCACAGAGATGTATCCTCCCCACCGAAGTGCGGCCTCCTTTTCGTCCTGGTAGTACTACCGACTTCTCCCTGGTGGCTCCGCCCACAGGGTGCCAAAATGAGGATCTATCTTGCCACCCCTAACCTATAAATGTTCTTATGCCCCTGATTGCTAGACAGGTATAGACCAGCTTGAAAAAAGAGCTCCTTTAATATGTGTCTGATATCTACTTTTGACCATTTGTACCTTATACAGTGAACGGCCAATGAGAGTGTCAGAAAAATATACCACAGAGCATAGTGTGCTTTTGGTTTTGAGTTGGCTACCGATGTAATATATCTTGATGCTTGCTGTGTTCTGATGAAAGGGCAAGAAAAGAATATGTCTTGATTGGTGTACTTGCTCTGACGAGAAATAAGGATGCTTGTTGGGGACCATGTATGCATATTACAGCAGTTCCAAGATCAGTGTGATTGTTAGTGACGTGCGTTTCGGGTGAAAATTTTTCCTGTTTAAAGGTTCTAGAGTCACTGAATGACACATTTTTCTGTATAGCTGTTTTAAAATATTTTCACTCTTATAACCTTAATCTGCATTATGCAAAAGTTCCTACCATGCTACCCCCTATGTTTTCTGCTTACATGAGGTATAGTTAGGATACCGCTCTTTCATAAGTGACCATCAGTGCATTTCAGGGTGGATTACAATATGTTTTACTGAGCTGCATTCACTATGCTGGGTCAAACTGCGTATTAGTAGAACAGTATTTGTAAAATTGACCCTTTCTATTAATTAATTTTTACTTGACCATATCTAGGTATGAGACACTGTTATAGGCCCTACACACTGGCCGATTTTTTGAAAGATATGAACGATCTCGTTCATAAATGAACGAGAACTCGTTCATATCTTTCAGTGTGGAGGCTCCAGCGATGAACGATGTGCGGTCCCGCGCTCGTTCATCGCTGGTCCCCCGTCGGCTGTGCATGCAGGCTAATATGGACGATCTCGTCCATATTTGCCTGCAGTTCTATGGAGCCGCGTGACGGGGGGAGTGAAGAAACTACACTCCCCCCGTCACTGCCCCCCCGCCGCCGGGTCGCTCGTCGGCCATATCCGCCGTCGGGCAGCTCGGCGGCGGGTCGGCCTGTGAGTAGGGCCCATTAGAGTGAATGATATACTACAGGTCATTGATCTCTTTACATAAATGATGCTTTTAATCCTCACAATAATCCTTTCTATAATAAATAAACAATTCATTTAATGCTAGCTTTAGGAAAAGCTTAAAGCTAAGTTTTACAGATTAGTTATCTATGAGACATACTCCATAAGGTAAAATTCAAAATGGTGCCCTCTGAGGTCCAACTTCATTCTAATACATGTTGTTTTCTTTTTCTAGCTGGCTTACTTCTGTCCAGATGGGTTTACATGAACGGAGCTACACATTTGTGACATCACACATAAGGTGAGGTCTTTGACTTAAGATTGCCAAATTGATTTCTCACAAATATTTAAAATGCCCGCTCTAATATATATTGCAGACGCCAGGCGCATCTTATTACCATATATGATAAAAGTGCGCTGTACATCGCAAAACACTGTATCCCATAAGAGAAAACAAAATACCCACACATTATCGGAGTTCCAAAGCTCATTGATGTATATATTTGTTATTAAAAAGGATATGGATTCAATATATATTACAAAGTACAGTATACCTATAGTTACATGATTACAACTCACACAGTAAGCAGTTAATGCATAAAGTTACATACATTTACATGCCAGCATACAATACCATTATCCTTAAGTTATATAAATTCGTCTTTCCATATCACTCTCTCTCTCTGTAAAGTAATACTGGGACTCCATCTTCCTCTGAGACCAAAACAGGAACTGAGCTGGCAATAACTCCATCATCATCTCAAACCTTACAGCAACTCTGAGACCAAAACATGAACTACCTTCCTGTGTGATCAGCTATGTGTTATCTAGTTTCTGGGGGTGGGATTCACGATGAGTCACCAGTTCCTTTGTATATGCTGAACAGGTTCAGCCTTGGGGACGTCCAAAGGGCTGGCCTGAGTTTCCTGTTCATTACCTGTTTGGAATATCTATTGTTCTAATAAAAGTGATTTTAGCTTTTATACATTTAGGGGTATATGCAATTGCGGTCGAATTCACGAAAATGTCAAATAACGGGACATTTTCGCCCAAAAAAAATCGACAATGCAATTCAGTACTTTTCGTCAAAAAAACGGACTTTCCAAATTCGACTTTTTGAAATTCGACATTTGACAAATTCGACATTTCTGCAATGGTACAAATGCGGCATTTCGACAAAAGTATATTCAATTGAAGATTGTAAATTCGACAACAGTGTTTTTAGACAGTAAATTCGTCATTTTCAATCCGCCTCACTTTGCTGGCGGAATCTAATAAAAATTTTTATAAACATGTTTTTTTTTGTGTTTTTTTTATTGGTAATAGCATATCTATTTATATTAGAAGGGCTTAGGTACTTGGTTTGTCTATTTAGGAGGCACAAGTATTTTTTATATATATTTTTTTAAATATATATATATATTTTTTTCTGGAATGGGTTAAAGATCAGAAAAAAAAATGTGTGGGGTCCCCCCTCCTAAGCATAACCAGCCTCGGGCTCTTTGAGCCGGTCCTGGTTGTAAAAATACGGGGAAAAAATGACGGGATCCCCCGTATTTTTAGAACCAGCACCGGGCTCTGCGTCCGGTCCTGGTGCCAAAAATACGGTGGACAAAAAGCGTAGGGGCCCCCCGTATTTTTGGAACCAGCATCGGGCCCCACTAGCTGGGGAGATAATGCCATAGCCGGGGGACACTTTGATATCGGTCCCTGCGGCCGTGCCTTTAAAACCCCAACTAGTCACCCCTGGCTGGGGTACCCTGGAGGAGTGGGGACCCCTTCAATCAAGGGGTCCCCCCCCCCTCCAGCCACCCAAGGGCCAGGGGTGAAGACCGAGGCTGCCCCCCCCCCCCCCATCCATGGGCTGCGGATGGGAGGCTGATAGCCTTTTGTGAAATGAAAGAATATTGTTTTTTGCAGCAGAACTTCCAAGTCCCAGCAAGCCTCCCCCGCAAGCTGGTACTTGGAGAACCACAAGTACCAGCATGCGGGGGAAAACGGGCCCGCTGGTACCCAAATAAAAACAGGACACGCACACCTTGAAAGTACAACTTTATTACATACATGTCGACACACACACATACTTACCTATGTTGACACGACGTTCGGTCCACTTGTCCAAGTAGAATCCACGGGGTGTACCTGAAAATAAAATGATACTCACCTAAATCCAGTGTCCAGTGATATTTGTAATCCTCGTACTTGGCAAAATAAAAAAACGCATTTACCCGATCCACACGGACTGAAAGGGGTCCCATGTTTACACATGGGACCCCTTTCCCCGAATGCTGAGACCCCCTGTGACTCCTGTCACAGAAGGTCCCTTCAGGCAATCAGGTAGCGCCACGTCCTGGCACTCCTGATTCCCTATGCGCGTCTGAGCTGGCAGACAGCGCATCGCACAGCACCTTTATTAGTTTCAATGGTGGGAACTTTGCGGTCAGCGGTGGGGTTACCCGCGGTCAGCCGCTGACCGCGGGTGACCTCACCGCTGACCGCAAAGTTCCCACCATTGAAGATAATAGAGGGGGCTGTGCGATGCGCGTCTGACAGCTCCGACGCGCATACAGCCAATCAGGAGAGTGCCACGACGTGGCGCTCCCTGATTGGCTGAAGGGACCTTCTGTGACAGCAGTCACGGGGGGTCTCTGCATTCGGGGAAAGGGGTCCCATGTGTAAACATGGGACCCCTTTCAGTCCGTCTGGATCGGCTATGCGGTTTTTTTTTTGTGTGCCAAGTATGAGGATTACAATAAAAGAACCGGACACTGGATCAGGTGAGTATATAATTTTATTTTCAGGTACCCCGGACGTCGACAGACGGAGACGTGGCCAGAGTCGGCGTGTCAACATAGGTAAGTATGTATGTGTCGGCATGTATGTAATAAAGTTTTACTTTCAAGGTGTGTGTGTCCTGTTTTTATTTGGGTATTTTTTTTGCAGAAGAACTACAGGTACCAGCGGGCCCCTGTCCTCCCCGCATGCTGGTACTTGTGGTTCTCCAAGTACCATCTTGCGGGGGAGGCTTGCTGGGACTTGTAGTTCTTCTGCAAAAACCAATATTCTTTCATTTTTACACATGGCTATCAGCCCCCCATCCGCAGCCCTTGGATGGGGGAGACAGCCTCGGGCTTCACCCCTGGCCCTTGGGTGTCTGGGGGGGGGATCCCTTGATTGAAGGGGTCCCCACTCCTCCAGGGTACCCCAGCCAGGGGTGACTAATTTGGTATTTAATGCCACGGCCGCAGGGAGCGGTATAAAAGTGTCCCCCGGCTGTGGCATTATCTGTCCAGCTAGTGGAGCCTGGTGCTGGTACAAAAAATACAGGGGACCCCTACTCTTTTTGTCCCCCATATTTTTTGCACCAGGACCAGGCGCAGATCCCGGTCCTGGTTGTTAAAATACGGGGGATCCCCTGTAATTTTTTTTCCCGTATTTTGGCAACCAGGACCGGCTCAAAGAGCCCGAGGCTGGTTATGCTTAGGAGGGGGGACCCCACGCAATTTTTTTTTTGTTTTTTTACAGTTTTTTTTACATTTTTAAAAATCGAATCAAAATCCGTCAATTCAGCCGTTTTTCGACAGCGGGACTGTCTAATCCGTTTTTTATTGAATATGTCGAATTCCGGCACCCACCTGCCGGAATTCGACGGTCGAATTGTGTGGAATTTAAAAATGGGCGAAAAAGTGCCGCAATTCGCCCGGAATTGCATATACCACTTAATCATAATTCCGTGTTGCAATGTCCTACAACTTAATAACAAGTATCAAATGAATCTACACATTAATCTGGTTGCTTCAATAGTAAACATGACAGGTCTATCTGGTTCCGTTCAAATAATACACATACATGACACCACTCCATCATATACAATTCTAAATCATCTTGATGTCTGGCGCTTGATATTATTATAATTATGTACTGTATGAAATAAGTGTCGAATCCATCTCTGTGGCATGTCCATGTAAATGTCCATGTCCATGTACCATATATTGCTGTGCTCGCTGCGCGTATTTGCAAGTATAGCGACTTATATGTGTGTAGTTTGTATGTTCTCTTTATGTAATATTTTTTTGACTTCGACAGACTGTTTTCCATTGCATATTTTTTGTCTGTTTATAACCTTTTCCAATGCTTCTGTACCTAGCCTGTTTTTGATGGTCACAACAATATGGTTTAATTTCAAAAATTGTTTGTATGGTGTACCCACAAACGCCATAGTGTACCTTATTTCCAGCTGACTCTTCAGAAAATACCATTTATCTTTACGGGGCATAGAAATTTCTGGCCAAAAAGTTGCTTAACATGAGTTAAAAACCTGCACTCCACCGTATTGCTATCCAATTTAGTCCACATTAAGTTAACAATGGGTCTCAGTGGGAGTTAAGGCAAGTTTTAGTTCACAGATTAAACAGATAAAAATCCTTATTTTAAAGCAATAACATTGCAGTACATTAACAGGACACCCCTCTTACAGAATAATAATGTATTTGTAGGTTTTTAAATAGGAAATCATTAGCAATAAAGACATTTCCCTAATTAATTTTGTCTAGAAAGCCAAAATAAAATGTTTTGATGTGACACATGTAATTTGGGTGTTATATTGATGAGAAAAAGGATTTTGAACTTGCACATGGGAGTTACAAAGTTTATTTTTTTTTTTTTTAAACTTCTTACAAACTTGTGCATGTACACACGTAAAAATCACTATAGAGACATTTTCATTTACCCCAAAATATTGTAGACACTGTTATTTGCTAAAAGGTAATGGTAGCCAATAATTTGCCACAAACAGCCTTTATACACTGTCCTGTTTATCTTATTTGCCCCCCCTTTTTTTTTTTTTTTTGGGTGGAGGTTTTCAAGGTGATTTCTCCTCTCTTTCATACACTTCTCATATGTCCAGAATTAACCCACGACACCTGTGACATGCAGCTTCTAATTGAATTGCAAAGGAGTAGGGATAGTGCATTATGAAAATATCCTGCAATATGTGCATAATGTTAACCGATAAGCATAGGGCACTGAACACATGGTTATTTAGTTGGCCTCAAGAAATATGTTTGAATAATATAGTATCCAAACAAAACATTTTGAAAATGAAATAAATGATGTGCTGCAACTAGTAATCTTATACCTTTACTGTGTAGCGTTTCTGTAGGGAATGCTGCTGGTCCAGAGTCCCGGCACTTGGTCTTTCTGAATTCCGGTGCCAGGCAGGTGATCCTATTCGGGAGTGGCGTCTGGATCCTGGAGCCGGTATTTCCTGCAGGGTCTTGAGTGGATTCCCTGTGTAGTAGTGCATGTCACTTACTGTATTTAAGTTTTTCAAATAGATTCGACAATGTAGACTAGGACAATGTAATGTACAGGTATGTTTAGCAGCTTGCCCCTTGACACGGACTCCTATTCTGAGGAGTTGCTGATTTGAGCCACAGGTTGCTGGGTGGTGTTGTAGTGTTACCAGTATGAGTGGCCAAAATGTGCCCACACTGAGCTAAATCTCACCACAGAGATGGGAATTGCTACGTTGTTACACTTATGGAGAGTGTTGTAGCCTAGAAATCTCTTTCCGTTTATTTAGACTTCTTTTCCGGGTAGGTCTTATATACACTATATGGACAAAAGTATTGCGATGCCTCCATCCAACACTTGGAATCGGACTTGATGATGTGAGGCTTGCATTCAGCTACTCGGCCATCGAAACCCATTCCATTAAGCTCCCGCTGCACAGTTTTGTGCTTACATTAATGCCATCGAAGTGCAGAACTCTTCAGCTATGGAATCAGCAGAGCATCGGCGACTTTTACACAACGTGCACCTTGGCAGTCATTGACCCCGCTCTGTGATTTTACGTGGTCTTCCGCTTTGTGGTTGAGCTGCTGCTGTTCCTAAACACTTCCACTTTCTAATAATATCACTTACAGTTGGCCGTGGCATCCAGCAGGGATGAAATCTCACAAACAGTGTTGATGCATAGGTGGCATCCTAACACAGTACCAGGCTTGAAGTCACTGAGCTCTTCAGAATGATCAATTTGTATCACAAATGTTTGCAAATGGCTGGGTGCTTGATTTTATACACCTGTGGCAAAGGGTCTAAATGAAAAACCTGAATTTGATAATTAACAGGTGGGGCCAAATACTTTTTCTCGAACGTCCTAGTGGATACTGGGGTGACTTTAGTACCATGGAGTATAGATCGGGTCCATTGGAGCCTGGGCACTTAAAAAAAAATCAATAGTGTGTGTGCTGGCTCCTCCCCTCTATGCCTCTCCTGCAGACTCAGTTTAGAAAAATGTGCATTCCTCTGGAGCTCCAGAGAGTTTAATACAAGACTTTTATTTATTTTATTTTCAGGTAGTACTGGTTGGCAACCTCCCTAGGATTAATGGTTCGTAATCCCACCTGACAGGACATTAAGCTCCTGAGGCGCTGTTTCACATACCACACTGTGTGTGCACACGCCGACAGCATGCCGCCACCCCTAACAGATGCTGAAGTAGACACTGGTGCGGTGAGTGATCACACCGGGGTCCCGGTTAGCGGGTCCCCGATGACGAGTGGCGGCATTAGCGCTGAAATAAGATTGTTGATTTTTTTTTTTAACTTCCTTTACATAGAGGGGGGTTTTATAACTAACTTGGTAACATTACAGCCAATTTAAAACAGTAAGGGACCGCGCGCCACTGAATGGGCGTGGCTTCCCAGAGAGCGGGACCAGGTCCTTAAAGGTGCCATTTCCTGCTGCTGCTGACTGAAAGGCTGCTCCTCCACAGACCCTGCTGAACCAATTGTACTGGTACCAGGGGGTTTTATAGAAAGGTGGGAGCACATCAGCAGTGGTGACACTGCTGTAATACAAAATTGATATATATTGAATATACCCAGAGAGTGTTGCTTTGCGTGGGTATTGTGTGCTGGCCCCAATCCTCTCAGTGTCACTCCATACACGCTGTCTGGGGTTGCTGTGCTTTCTCACTATTTGTGTTGTAACTGCACTGTATTTATTCACATAACCATACCTCCCAACTGTCCCGATTTTTCGCGGGACAGTCCCGTTTTTTGGGGACTGTCCCACCCGCGGGCCACAGTGTCCCGCGTTGGGGGGGAGGCAGTTGGGAGGCTCAAGCACTCGCTACCCTGCCTAGCAGAGCAGCGGTGAGTCAGAGGGAGAGGGGGCATGCCAGCGGCACACAGAGTGCTGGACATGCCCCCTCAGTGATGAAAATGGGGGCATGGCTCGCGATCGCAGGTCCTCCCGCTAAGCCACATCCTCTTTTATTAGGCCACACCACTTTTTCGGGAGCGCGCGCGTGTCCCTCTTTGTACAAAAGTAAAGTTGGGAGGTATGACCTAACTCTGTGTTTCTGCAATAGAATGTCTGGGGAAAAGACTGTGTGTCCTTCATGTAACAATAGGTTTACACCTTCACCAGAAGGGTCTCTCTTACGTAACCAGTGTTCTATACTCTCTCAGGGTAGTAGTCTGCAGGAACTTGAATGGCTAGAATCATTCAAAAGCATGATTAATACTATTAATACAGTGTTAGCTACAGCCAGACAGGAAAGGCAGACCCTTAAACAATCTATAGATAATCTTTTTGTTAAGGCTGCTGACCACAGACCGGCTCATAAACGCATGCTCCCACAGGTACTCCAGTCTGACTCTGAGACTGAATTACCAGACCTGGATAAAGGGGAGGGTGACATGGAGGATAAGTCTCTGTCCCCGGGGGTTGAGGCCCTGATTTATGCTATTAGGGAGGTCCTCAACATACCGGTTAAGAAGACAGCACCAGAAGAGGAATTGTTTTTCAATGTAAAACCAAAATCCTCTGCCAGTTTTCCTATATCTAAGGAATTAGCTCAAAGGCCTACTAAAGCTTGCGGCTGTATTTCCAGAGCCATGGTAAAATGGTCCGATAATATAATAAATGGGTTTGACTCCCTACCTCAAGAAGAGATCATTACACTGCTACATCATATTCAGGATGCTGCAAATTTTATGAGTGAGTCCGTTAAAGATTTAATGTCTCATCAATGGCCGTACCCCTGCTATGGCAGTCTCTGCTCGCAGAGCTCTGTGGCTGCGACAACGTTCAGCGTTTGCTGACTCCAAGAAAGGTGTGGAGAATCTTCCTTTTACAAGAGATGCCTTGTTTGGGGAAGTACTGAACAAGTGCATTTCACAGGCGACGATGGGTAAGTCTACCTGCCCTCGGCTGCACCTCCTGTTAGACGTCCTTATTCTGGGCCCTCTCTGCAGTCCTTTCGTGTGGCCACATTCAGAGGCAGAGCCAGAGGCGCCTCAAATGCTGCTAGAGGAAACCGCGGTAAGTGCCGTAAACCAGCGGCTGCTGTATCTCTAGACCAGACCTCCAGGTCCTCTTCCACAAAGCCCTCTGTGTGTTTCAGCAGGGCGACTTTCAGGTAGGTGCTCGTCTCCAACACTTTGCCCACGTGTGGGCACAGTCCTGCCGTCCCCTTGGGTGAGGGACCTCATATCTCAAGGGTATCGGTTAGAATTTCAAGCACCACCTCCTCTCACATTCTTCAAGTCCAGCTTACCAGCTTCACCCGTAGCAAGGGTTACCTTACAAGATGCCATTCTGAAATGGCTACAAACGGAAGTTGTTGTCCCAGTATCTTCTCCGTTACACAACAGGAGTTTTTACTCCAGTCTTTTTGTTGTACAGAAACCGGACGTTGAGTACGGCCCATCTTGAACCTAAAATCATTGAACCCATATCTACGAGTTTTCAAATTCAAGATGGAGTCCCTGAGGGTGGTGGTCTCCGGTCTGGAGGAGGGGGAGTTCCTAGTACCACTGGATGTCAAGGATGCTTATACACATATCCCCATATGGCCTCCTTATCAGGCTTACCTCCGGTTTGCTATACTGGATCACCACTTCCAGTTTCAGGCCTTACCCTTTGGTCTTTCCACAGCCCCAAGGGTATTCACAAAAGTCAATGCAGAGATGATGCTGCAGTTACACAGTTTGGGAGTCAACACAGTCCCCTATTTGGACGATCTCCTGATAAAGGCGGTGAATGTCTGCTACACAGCATCAACTTCACTACTCGCCTGCTTACGGACCATGGGTGGATCCTAAATTTCACGTAGTCTCACCTGTAACCATAACAAAGAATTCAGGTTTAGGAATGATACTGGACACGGTGTCTCAGAAGGTATTCCTTCCAATGGACAAGGCCTTGACTATCCAGGCTATGGTCCGCTCGCTGCTCAGACCCCGCAAGATCTCACTTCATCTCTGCATCCGCCTACTGGGCTAGATGGTAGCCTCATATGAGGCAATCCAGTACGGCAGATTTCATGCCCGTCTGTTCCAGCTGGACCTACTGGACAAGTGGTCAGGGTCTCGCCTGCACATGCACCAGAGTATAACTGTCGCCAAAAGCACGGATCTCTCTGTTATGGTGGCTACAAGTCCCTCACCTTGTGGAAGGTCGGAGTTTCAGTACCCATTCCTGGACTCTACTGACTACAAATGCCAGCCTCCGAGGTCGGGGTGCTGTGACCCAGGGGGGTTCAGTTCCAGGGGAATTGGTTGAGTCAGGAATCCACACTCCCGCTCAATGTTCTGGAACTCAGGGCGATTTACAATGCTCTTCTACAAGTCACCTATCTTTTCCGAAATCAAGCCATCCAAGTACAGTCGAACAACGCCACGGCGGTGGCGTACATAAACCGGCAAGGAGGAACAAATAGCAGGGCCGCAATGCAAGAGGTGTCGCGGATACTCCTCTGGGCAGAGGCAAACGCAAGGGCCATCTCAGCCATATTCATTCCAGGAGCGGACAATTGGGAGGCGGACTTCCTCAGCAGGCACGCCCTCCATCCGTTAGAATGGCCCCTTCATCCTCCGGTGTTTCAACAACTTGTTCACCGGTGGGGCTGTCCGCAGACAGACCTCATGGCTTCTCATCTCAACAATAATCTTCGCCATTACTGTTCCAGAACAAAGGATCCGCAGGCTGCAGTAGTGTACGCTCTGACGGAGCCGTGGTCTTACCAGTTCGTAAACCAGTTTCCTCCAATCTCTCTCATTCCAAGAGTTCTAAAAAGACTACACAGGGAAAGAGTTTAGGCAATTCTAATTGCCCCGAATTGGCCTCGATGGGTACGCAGACCTCCTGACCCTGTCTCTGGAGGAACCCTGGCCTCTTCTGCTTCGCAAGGACCTTCTGCTACAAGGACCGTTCGTTTATCCAGACTTACTGCGGCTACGTTTGACGGCTTGGAAGTTGAGAGGAAGATTCTAGCCAGAAAAGGTCTCCCACCTAAGGTTGTTTCCACTATGGTCCAGGCCCGTAAGGTGGTTACGTCAAAACATTACCACCGCACCTGGAAGAAATACGTTTCTTGGTGTGAGGATAGAAAATATTCTCCTGTGGAGTTTCATCTTGGCAGGTTTCTGCTCTTCCTACAAGCAGGCGTGGATATGGGCCTCTATCAAGGTTCAGATTTCGTCTCTCTCCATCTTCTTCCAGAAACAATTGGTGGTCCTACCGGAAGTACAGACTTTCCTGAAGAAAGTTCTTCGCATTCAACCGCCCTTTGTCCCTCCCACGGCTCCGTGGGATCTCTCTGTGGTCTTGACTTTTCTCCAGTAAGACTGGTTTGAACCTTTACACAAGGTGGACTTGAAATATCTTACCTGGAACACTGTCATGCTGCTGGCTCTAGCCTTTGCTAGACGTGTGTCAGAATTGGGGGCCCTAGCTTGTAAGATTTCATCCACAGACCCCCTTACTTTTACCTGCAAGGGCTCCCGTGTATGCAAAAAGGGCGCCGGTACTTACTGAAAAAAGGAGATTTATAAAAAGATGCTGCTGCTCTCAGTTTATAAGGATAACTGCATTCCTTACAAAAGACAACAAATGAAACTTACCGGGATAAAAAGCCCTATGTCAAACAAAGAGCGCTGCCATCGCTCATCAATACCACAATAAGTAATTATAGAACTTCATATACTCAGTTTCACAATGGATCTTTTTAATATATCTTTTATTCCCAAAAAGAGTTTCAATAAAAATATATAATGCTGCAGCATATGTAAAATACAATTTACATATATTCAACATACATTAAGATTCCCTAGAGGCTTGCCAGTATTCCTTATGATATCCCAATCAGTGTTTAGACCACAGATGGGTCCATTACCTTATTCAATTGAAGAGTGTCCACAGATAATAAATAACTCCCAATGGACCATATAGGGATTACTTGTTTGACTCTCACATATAGAGCCAATTCCAGTATCTCATGATCCCAATTGGTGGCTATTAGATTAATTAATTTAAGTTCCAAAAGAAGTCCCAAGTTCACATAAATGGCTTAAACCACAGGTTCTGAAACTCGATCCTCAGGACCCCACACGGTGCATGTTTTGCAGGTCTCCTCACAGAATCACAAGTGAAATAATTAGCTCCACCTGTGGATCTTTTAAAATGTGTTAGTGAGTAATTAATACACCTGTGCATCTGCTGGGTTACCTGCAAAACATGCACTGTGTGGGGTCCTGAGGACCGAGTTTGAGAACCTGTGGCTTAAATTGTTATCAGTTTGGTCTAAAATTTACTGGACAATGCCATCGAACACAGGTGACATTTCTGGACATAGCACTTAAGGTTGAGAACGAGAAAATAATAACGGAAACTTATGTAAAAGAGGTGGATCAGAGCAGGCACTTTCACTATAAGAGTAGCCACCTTCAAAGGTGGAAAAATAATATATACAATTGAATATCTTTCTATGCTTTGCTGTGGTTTACATAATTGGAATAAAGCTTGCTTATAAGAGATAAAGATATAAACTCTCTCATGTGCATCACTGTAAACTGCATCACTCACGGACATAGATGTTGATAAAAGAAAATGCCTTTTGACTGGTTTTCTAGCTTTGTCCTGTGCAGGCTGTTTGCGAATAGTGATGTGGGTATCAGGACAAGAATGTAAGTGTTTCCTGTATGGAGGAGGCGCTGTCATTTTTGTAGGTTTAACCTATAATACAACTTATGGGAAACTATTAAATACTGCTTGGTTGAGGCACTTTGAATAGGTGGGCTTTGATATTCAGAAAAATACATCCTATCAATTCACTAAGAACCAGTGATATAAGCACAGTTGGTGTAATGTTAGCATTTTACTGCCTCACAACACTGATGTCTCCCACCGCAACCTTAAATGTTTGTAACTTTAATTTTATTCCCGTGCTTGCGCATGTTTCTTCCCCCAACCCAAAATTATTACAGTAGTTTAATTGGTTCCTGATAGAAAAAAAAAAAAAATAACCGTAGGGGGCAATTCAATTTAGGGTGGGGAATTCCAAACCTTTTGCTATTCAATTAGAAGAGAGAAAATTGTTTCTGAAGACATCACTGTAAGTCCGATTTTTTCCCCCTAAAATCATCAAATAATCACTGGGACTTGCCCTGCCACTCCGACGATAGTCCCGCTTAGAACTAATTAAGCATTTGGAAGCTGAAAACCTTGCAACCTTTTTTTTAATTGGATACTACAGGTATCGGGAGCACGCATACTTGCAGTAATCAAAAATTGGGCACGAGGCCCACAAGGTTTTATACCTCGCTAAACCTCACACCCAATTGACTTCCACCTTTTAGTGTGCATGTGTGTGTACATGTAGCAGGGGATATACAGTAGATTGTAAGTTTCACTGGGGCATGGACTAATGTGACTAGCCAAATATTTTCTATATAGCACTACGAAATATGTATGCACTTATAAATAACTGTTAACAAAAATAATAAATGTAACTGAGGTACTGTTGTATTCAGTCTTAAAAACCAGCGACATCACAGGCATACAGTGGATTTAATGTACTAGAATACTTTCCAACCTATTTGTCTGGTCACTTTAGGATCCTTGAATGTGTCTTTTGGGGTCCGTCAACACAGCATTCCCCATTGTTTTTTATGGACTGCGATCCTTTTGAATGTATCAAGCGTATCTTTCTGGAGCTTGGTCCCGATAGCTAACACCCTCTTTAGAGGGTGTTATATCTATTGCAGCCTATAAGTTACTATAGGGTCTATTTACTAAGCCTTGGATGAAGATAAAGTGCATTGAGATAAAGTACCAGCCAATCAGCTCCTAACTACCATGTCACAGACTGGGTTTGAAAAATGACAGGATCCGATTGGCTGGTACTTTATCTCCATGCACTTTATCTCCATCCAAGGCTTTGTAAAATAGGGCTCTATTTACTAAATGGCTGAGTTAGAAACCTGTAAGTGAAACCCGTCTTAAGACAGTTGAATATCAGGGAGCTGTCTTGGCATGATTTACATATTGTTTCTCAGCGGACACATGCCTGTAAGGCATCTATGATCAGGGAAAATGATCGTAATAAAATTTACATTTATTTACATATGTACCCACCTAGTAATTTTCTAAACGCGTTGTTCTTGTTTTTTTTTTTAAATAGTGTAGCTATTTCTTGACACGTTTCTTTATTTCTTTCAGATTAAACATTGGTCATCTCTTCATTTGGAAATCATAAAGTTACAGTACCTGGATATATCTACATTTGTTTTTGTTTTTTCCACTTGGAAGCACCGTATAAATATACAGATATATAAACTGAAACATAAAAAAATGACTTCAGAACTGGAGAGCAGCCTCACCTCTATGGACTGGCTTCCCCAGCTCACAGTGAGAGCTGCCATTCAAAATACAGACTCTGTCCAGAATACCCATGGATCTGGGATCTCCAAGAAGAGTGCCCTCATTGACCCCAACACCACACTGGACCAGGAAGAAGTACAACAGCACAAAGACGGGAAGCCTCCATATAGTTACGCCAGTCTCATTACATTTGCAATCAATAGCTCACCAAAAAAGAAAATGACTCTTAGTGAGATTTACCAGTGGATCTGTGATAATTTCCCCTATTATAAGGAGGCCGGAAGTGGCTGGAAGGTAAGGACTTACTTCATTATGGTACTCTGCATGTTTTACACTACACCGACTTCTGTAGTAATGCACTTCTAAAAAAGAAGTAACCTCCAAGCTTCCTAGCAGAATTCTGTGTAAGTCGGGCAGTAAATAACTGTTCCCATAGGACTCTATTGTGCATTAATCATACATTTAACATTTTTGATTGCTGCTGGCAAAAAGAACAGTTGTCTTAAAGTTTTTATGTACAGGTCCATTTAGCTTACTTTAGCTTTTTAATCCTAAGCACCAGTGTGCAGTGCTTGTTGAATACCCATGACCAAATAAATGCTCATGTGGCTTGCTTACAAGACCAGGCTACATTTATAGTGTATTTCTCTGACGTCCTAGTGGATGCTGGGAACTCCGTAAGGACCATGGGGAATAGCGGCTCCGCAGGAGACTGGGCACAACTAAAGAAAGCTTTAGGACTACCTGGTGTGCACTGGCTCCTCCCTCTATGACCCTCCTCCAGACCTCAGTTAGAATTTTGTGCCCGGCTGAGCTGGATGCACACTAGGGGCTCTCCTGAGCTCTTAGAAAAGAAAGTTATATTTAGGTTTTTTATTTTCAGTGAGATCTGCTGGCAACAGACTCACTGCTACGAGGGACTTAGGGGAGAGAAGCGGACCTACCTGCTTGCAGCTAGCTTGGGCTTCTTAGGCTACTGGACACCATTAGCTCCAGAGGGATCGAACACAGGCCCAGCCTCGGTCGTCCGGTCCCGGAGCCACGCCGCCGTCCCCCTTGCAAAGCCAGAAGCAAGAAGATGTTCCTGAAAATCGGCGGCAGAAGACTTCGGTCTTCATTAAGGTAGCGCACAGCACTGCAGCTGTGCGCCATTGCTCCCCATGCACACCACACACTCCGGTCACTGATGGGTGCAGGGCGCTGGGGGGGGCGCCCTGGGGCTGCAATAAGAGTACCTTACTGGCAAAAGAACACATAATATAGTCATTAAGACTATATATGTGTAAAATCCCCTGCCATATATTCCATAAAAAAGCGGGAGAAGCCCGCCGAGAAAGGGGCGGGGCTATCTCCCTCAGCACACTGGCGCCATTTCCTCTCACAGCTCCGCTGGAAGGACGCTCCCAAGGCTCTCCCCTGCAGTTTCCAGACTTCATAGGGTAAAAAAGAGAGGGGGGGCACTAAATTTAGGCGCAGTATCTGTATATTAATAGCAGCTATAAGGGAAAAATCACTGTATGTATAGTGTGAATCCCTACATTATATATAGCGCTCTGGTGTGTGCTGGCATACTCTCTCTCTGTCTCCCCAAAGGACTTTGTGGGGTCCTGTCCTCAGTCAGAGCATTCCCTGTGTGTGTGCGGTGTGTCGGTACGGCTGTGTCGACATGTTTGATGAGGAGGCTTATGTGGAGGCGGAGCAGGTGCCGATAAATGTGATGTCACCCCCTGCGGGGTCGACACCTGAGTGGATGGTTATGTGGAAGGAATTACGCGACAGTGTCAACTCCTTACATAAAAGGTTTGACGACATAGCAGATGTGGGACAGCCGGCTTCTCAGCCTGTGCCTGCCCAGACGTCTCTAAAGCCATCAGGGGCTCTAAAACGCCCGCTACCTCAGATGGCAGACACAGATGTCGACACGGATACTGACTCCAGTGTCGACGATGATGAGACTAGTGTACATTCCAATAGAGCCACCCGTTACATGATTACGGCAATGAAAAATGTGTTGCATATTTCTGATATTACCCCAGGTACCACAAAAAGGGGTATTATGTTTGGGGAGAAAAAACTACCAGTGGTTTTTCCCCCATCTGATGAATTAAATGAAGTGTGTGAAGAAGCGTGGGCTTCCCCCGATAAGAAACTGGTAATTTCTAAAAAGTTACTAATGGCGTACCCTTTCCCGCCAGAGGACAGGTCACGTTGGGAGACATCCCCTAGGGTGGATAAAGCGCTCACACGTCTGTCAAAAAAGGTGGCACTACCGTCTCCGGACACGGCCGCCCTAAAGGAGCCTGCAGATAGAAAGCAGGAGGCTATCCTGAAGTCTGTATATACACACTCAGGTATTATACTGAGACCGGCTATTGCTTCAGCATGGATGTGCAGTGCTGCAGCTGCGTGGTCATATTCCCTGTCGGAAAACATTGATACCCTAGACAGGGACACTATATTGCTAACCGTAGAGCATATTAAAGACGCTGTCTTGTACATGAGAGATGCACAGAGGGATATTTGCCGGCTGGCATCTAAGATAAACGCAATGTCCATTTCTGCCAGGAGAGGATTGTGGACTCGGCAGTGGACAGGAGATGCAGATTCTAAAAGGCACATGGAAGTATTGCCTTACAAGGGTGAGGAGTTGTTTGGGGATGGTCTCTCGGACCTCGTTTCCACAGCGACAGCTGGGAAGTCAGCATTTTTACCCCATGTTCCCTCACAGCCAAAGAAAGCACCGTATTATCAGGTACAGTCCTTTCGGCCCCAGAAAGGCAAGCGGGTTAGAGGCGCGTCCTTTCTGCCCAGAGGCAGAGGTAGAGGGAAAAAGCTGCAACATACAGCCAGTTCCCAGGAACAAAAGTCCTCCCCCGCTTCCTCTAAGTCCACCGCATGACGCTGGGGCTCCACAGGCGGAGCCAGGTACGGTGGGGGCCCGTCTCAAGAACTTCAGCGACCAGTGGGCTCGCTCACGGGTGGATCCCTGGATTCTACAAGTAGTATCTCAGGGGTACAAGCTGGAATTCGAGACGTCTCCCCCTCGCCGTTTCCTCAAATCTGCCTTACCGACAGCTCCCCCGGACAGGGAGGCAGTGCTGGAGGCGATTCACAAGCTGTATTCTCAGCAGGTGATAATCAAGGTACCCCTCCTTCAACAAGGACGGGGTTACTATTCCACAATGTTTGTAGTACCGAAACCGGACGGTTAGGTGAGACCCATTTTAAATTTAAAATCCTTGAACACTTATATAAGAAGGTTCAAGTTCAAGATGGAATCGCTCAGGGCGGTGATTGCAAGCCTGGACGAGGGGGATTCCATGGTATCACTGGACATCAAGGATGCTTACCTGCATGTCCCCATTTACCCTCCTCACCAGGAGTACCTCAGATTTGTGGTACAGGAGTGTCATTACCAATTCCAGACGTTGCCGTTTGGTCTGTCCACGGCACCGAGGGTATTTACCAAGGTAATGGCCGAAATGATGATACTCCTTCGGAGAAAGGGAGTTTTAATTATCCCGTACTTGGACGATCTCCTTATAAAGGCGAGGTCCAGGGAACAGTTGTTGATCGGTGTAGCACTAGCTCGGGAAGTGCTACAACAGCACGGCTGGATCCTGAATATTCCAAAGTCGCAGCTGGTTCCTACAACGCGTCTACTGTTCCTGGGGATGGTTCTGGACACAGAACAGAAAAAAGTATTTCTCCCGGAGGAGAAGGCCAAGGAGTTGTCATCTCTAGTCAGAGACCTCCTAAAACCAAAACAGGTGTCGGTGCACCACTGCACGCGAGTCCTGGGAAAGATGGTGGCTTCTTACGAGCAATTCCATTCGGAAGGTTCCATGCAAGGATCTTTCAGTGGGATCTGTTGGACAAGTGGTCCGGATCGCATCTTCAGATGCATCAGCTGATAACCCTGTCTCCAAGGACCAGGGTGTCGCTGTTGTGGTGGCTGCAGAGTGCTCATCTTCTAGAGGGCCGCAGATTCGGCATACAGGACTGGGTCCTGGTGACCACGGATGCCAGCCTTCGAGGTTGGGGGGCAGTCACACAGGGAAGAAACTTCCAGGGACTATGGACAAGTCAGGAGACTTCCCTACACATAAATATTCTGGAACTAAGGGCCATTTACAATGCCCTAAGTCAGGCAAGACCCCTGCTTCAACACCAGCCGGTGCTGATGCAGTCAGACAACATCACGGCGGTCGCCCATGTAAACCGACAGGGCGGCACAAGAAGCAGGATGGCAATGGCAGAAGCCACAAGGATTCTCCGATGGGCGGAAAATCATGTGTTAGCACTGTCAGCAGTGTTCATTCCCGGAGTGGACAACTGGGAAGCAGACTTTCTCAGCAGACACGACCTCCACCCGGGAGACTGGGGACTTCATCCAGAAGTCTTCCAAATGATTGTACACCAGTGGGAAAGGCAACAGGTGGACATGATGGCGTCCCGCCTCAACAAAAAGCTAAAAAGATATTGCGCCAGGTCAAGGGACCCTCAGGCGATAGCTGTGGACGCTCTGGTAACACCGTGGGTGTACCGGTCGGTGTATGTGTTCCCTCCTCTGCCTCTCATACCCAAGGTACTGAGACTAATAAGAAGGAGAGGAGTAAGAACTATACTCATTGTTCCAGATTGGCCAAGAAGAGCTTGGTACCCAGAACTTCAAGAAATGATCTCAGAGGACCCATGGCCTCTGCCGCTCAGTCAGGACCTGCTGCAGCAGGGGCCCTGTCTGTTCCAAGACTTACCGCGGCTACGTTTGACGGCATGGCGGTTGAACGCCGGATCCTGAAGGAAAAGGGCATTCCGGAGGAAGTTATCACTATGCTTATTAAAGCTAGGAAAGAAGTGACCGCAAACCATTATCACCGCATATGGCGGAAATATGTTGCGTGGTGTGAGGCCAGGAAGGCCCCAACGGAGGAATTTCAGCTAAGTCGATTTCTGCACTTCCTACAGTCAGGGGTGACTATGGGCCTAAAATTGGGTTCCATTAAGGTCCAGATTTCGGCTCTATCGATTTTCTTCCAAAAAGAACTGGCTTCACTACCTTAAGTTCAGACATTTGTTAAGGGAGTGCTGCATATTCAGCCCCCTTTTGTGCCCCCAGTGGCACCTTGGGATCTCAACGTGGTGTTGGATTTCCTAAAGTCGCATTGGTTTGAACCACTTAAAACCGTGGAACTAAAATATCTCACGTGGAAAGTGGTCATGCTGTTGGCCTTGGCTTCGGCCAGGCGTGTATCAGAATTGGCGGCTTTGTCTTGTAAAAGCCCTTATCTGATTTTCCATATGGATAGGGCGGAATTGAGGACTCGTCCCCAATTTCTCCCATAGGTGGTTTCAGCGTTTCATTTGAACCAGCCTATTGTGGTGCCTGCGGCTACTCGTGACTTGGAGGACTCCAAGTTGCTGGACGTAGTCCGGGCCCTAAAAATCTATGTTTCCAGGACAGCTGGAGTCTTCAAAGCAGACTATTGCTCGCTGGATCTGTAGCACGATTCAACTTGCACATTCTGCGGCTGGACTGTCGCATCCTAAATCTGTAAAAGCCCATTCCACGAGGAAGGTGGGCTCTTCTTGGGCGGCTGCCCGAGGGGTCTCGGCTTTACAACTTTGCCGAGCAGCTGCTTGGTCGGGGTCAAACACATTTGCTAAATTCTACAAGTTTGATACCCTGGCTGAGGAGGACCTAGCGTTCGCTCATTCGGTGTTGCAGAGTCATCCGCACTCTCCCGCCCGTTTGGGAGCTTTGGTATAATCCCCATGGTCCTTACGGAGTTCCCAGCATCCACTAGGACATCAGAGAAAATAAGATTTTACTCACCGGTAAATCTATTTCTCGTAGTCCGTAGTGGATGCTGGGCGCCCGTTCCAAGTGCGGATTGTCTGCAATACTTGTATATAGTTATTGTTTAACTAAAGGGTTATTGTTGAGCCATCTGTTGAGAGGCTCTGTTATATTTCATACTGTTAACTGGGTATAGTATCACGAGTTATACGGTGTTATTGGTGTGGCTGGTATGAGTCTTACCCGGGATTCAAAATCCTTTCCTTATTGTGTCAGCTCTTCCGAGCACAGTATCCTAACTGAGGTCTGGAGGAGGGTCATAGAGGGAGGAGCCAGTGCACACCAGGTAGTCCTAAAGCTTTCTTTAGTTGTGCCCAGTCTCCTGCGGAGCCGCTATTCCCCATGGTCCTTACGGAGTTCCCAGCATCCACTACGGACTACGAGAAATAGATTTACCGGTGAGTAAAATCTTATTTTTTAGCTTGAGTTTGGAGGGGTTAATATAGATTTTTAAACCTAACCTTAGGATTTTATTTTCTTTGTGCTGGAGAGTAAAATGGGAATACTACCTCTTTGCTCGCATAGCCCTGTCCTCCTTATTTTCCCTCCATTCTTGCGTGCTCTCCTTCCTCATTGCGTCCCCTCTCCTCCCTCCTAGCCTGTCTACTCCATTCTCATTGACCCACCTCTCCTCCCTCCTTGCCTGCCCTCTCCTTTCTTATTAGTCCCCCTCTCCAACCTCCGCTCTCTTTGCCTGCCCTCAATATATTATTATTATTTTTATTTTTTTTGTAAAGTATATTTTTGTTTTTTGTTTAGCACGCATAGATATTTTTGTTTAATACACAAGACAAACATATGCAAAACGGACAATAAATAACATCTGCATTTCATATAAGAGATCACAAGCAAAGATATTGACGTAGTTGTACTCAATAAAATATACAGTACAGAACTATCACTGTTAGGCAACAACATGCAGGAGTAATGAATTTTGGGTAAGGTATTTGAAATTAGGACAAAGCGCTTATATATCAAGTAGTACAGGGAATAGTCCTGCATTGCAGTGTTAATAGAAACAAGTCAATATGTACATAAGCATGGAGGCAGGCCGGCGTGTGCTGGGAGCAAAAGATTGTCAAATAAATCTTAAAACAACACAATTTGATTTAAGCAGTGGAAATAAGAAAATAATGAGAATTCTTCCAGAATCCTCAGATCTTATCATATTTCATGGAGCATTTATGTTTGGCATACATAAAACGCTCATGAGAAAATGTGGTGTTGACTAACGCCACATAGGCTGTAGAGGAGTGGAGGGTCGTGGCCCATCCAGGTACGAATTAAACAAACATGGGACAAAGTAAGGAGATTATTAATGGAGGTGGGCAGAGAGAGAATCTTGCAGATCTATCCCAAATACACAAATACGAGGGTTCATTAAAGGGATCTGAATAGCAGTGTTATGTATACATGTTGTTACTTCCTCCCAAAAAGCATATACCTGTGAGCACAACTAGAGCAAGTGCTAGAAATCAGCAGCTGGAGTGGAGCACTTAGGACAAGTATCAGATGCCGATCCTCCAATTTGAAGGATCGGTCTGCTTGGGGTCCAGTAGACCCTATGTAAATGTACAGCTGGATCTGTTGAAATCTGGCATAAGCCCTGGCACTCCTCAAGGAACAGAGGACATGGTCCCAATATTCATCTTCAGTCAAACCCAGATCCACCACCCATTTAGCTCGGAGAACACCTAAACCATAAGTCCTAGAGAAGGAGAGAGGAGTATAGAACAGAAACTGTCTTTTCACATGGCATATGTCCCTACGGGAACCCCTGGCCAGTGGTGACAAGTTGGGTGGGTAATGCCACGGCACAGGGACCAGTATAAATGTGTCCCCCGGCTGTGGCATTATCTCTTTGACTAGTGGAGCCCAGTGCTTGTTTAAAAAATATGAGGGACCCTACGTCCCTTTTCCCCCCGTATTTTTGGAACCAGGACCGGATCAAGAGCCTGGTACTGTTTTTTTAAAATACACAATTTCCACCCTGGTATTTTAACAACCAGGACAGGCTCAAAGAGCCCGAGGCTGGTTATGCTTAGGAGGGGCGACCCCCTTTTTTACTCTCTACTACATTTTTAAGTAGAGAAGCATGTTGAGATCCATGTGTAATTCTCCAAACACTCCAGCCAGAAGGTGGTCTATTTGAAAGCTCTGTTTGTGTACGAATTCCATCCATTTCCGGTAGTGTATGGCTGTTGTCAGCAGTGTTTGATAATGCGAATTCTTAGTAAATTACCATTGTAAATGTTGATTTACTTACAGGACTAAAAGCAATACTTAAAACCACACTTAATACACTTTATCATCGAGCCGCTGCGGCCGCTATATGCAATCCTTAGCCTACGTACTTATTACTCAGTTTGCGTACAAAGTCCCGTACAGTGTAAGCACTTTGCGTACTAACGCCGTGACGGGCTTACAAAGTACACGCGGTGCATACACACACAATGACACGCCATGAGCACTATGCAGTGTTCACGTGTGTCTGTAATACACTTGCAAATCTAGCAGGGAAAGGAGACACGACACCAATTGTATTTAGGAAGTTGGGATCCGACCCGCCAACATATAATTGATAAAAGGGGGTTACAACAAAGATATAATTACAATAACAGAAAAGAGGCTACAATACAATGGTACATACGTTTGTTTGTTTGCCAGCGCCACGCGGTCCCGGTGCTCAGGTCTATCAGGCAAGATGACCCTTCAGAGAGAGATTTCCGACAGGCTAGGCAGCTTGGCTTTTTATACAGTTGATCAAAACATAATTTCTGCTGCAGGGTACACTGGGCTCCACAAGGATTGGACAATGGGGTGTAGAATAGGATCCCGATCCGAGGCACCAACAGGCTCAAAGCTTTGACTGTTCCCAGAATGCACAGCGCCGCCTCCTATATCACCCCGCATCCCAGCACAGGATCTCAGTTTTGTAAGTTGGTGCTGCAGTAAGCAGGCACTGAACAGAGGGAGCCCTAAGAAAAGCTTTTTATGAGGTAAAATGTGAAGACTTCAAGGGCAGCAGCGGTGGTAAATGTCTTGTGACATTCACCGCTGCAGCTCCAGCTCTCTCCAGCGGCGCTGTACACTCCAGAGCCCTGGTTGCCGGGTACCTACAGCGGAGGCTCCGGTTTTCTTCACGTTAGACACACACAGCTGGGGCTCTCCAGGATCGCGTGGCTGCGCTTCGGGAGGTAGTAAGTGGGTCCCGCTTGCGGGACCGGTCTTTATCGCGATCCGGCGCGGTTAGTGGGAGGCGGGCCGCGCGCGCTGGTGATGGACACTGTGGATACAGGCGATTTCACTAGATCACCAGGGCATGGGTGCAGGTCAAGTTTTCTCTCTAAACCAATTCTTATATCGCCCACAGTACCCGGTGGTTTTGCCAGCAGAGGGGATAAGGCTTAGACCTGAAGCCCCTCCCCCAGCCCCAGGGCGCCATTTCTAGCAAGTGTTCCCGCCCTGGAGCTGCATATCTGTCTTTCTCTTAAGTCCTAGAGGATGCTGGGGACTCCGTAAGGACCATGGGGTAGACGGGCTCCGCAGGAGACATGGGCACTAAAAAAGAACTTTAGGTATGGGTGTGCACTGGCTCCTCCCTCTATGCCCCTCCTCCAGACCTCAGTTTATTAGTGTGCCCAGAGGAGACTGGGTGCATTACAGGGAGCTCTCCTGAGTTTCCTGAAAAGAAAGTATTTTGTTAGGTTTTTATTTTCAGGGAGCCTGCTGGCAACAGACTCCCTGCATCGAGGGACTGAGGGGAGAGAAACAGACCTACTTTAATGTTAGGCTCTGTTTCTTAGGCTACTGGACACTATTAGCTCCAGAGGTCTCACCCTCGCCGTTCGTCCCAGAGCCGCGCCGCCGTCTTCCTCGCAGAGCCGGAAGATAGAAGCCAGGTGAGTATGTGAAGAGAAGACTTCAGAGGCGGCAGAAGACTTCAGATCTTCATAGAGGTAACGCTGTGTGCCATTGCTCCCACACAGCACACACACGGCAGTCACTGTAAGGGTGCAGGGGGGGGCGCCCTGGGCAGCAATAAGGACCTCCAAATCTGGCTTAAATAGTGATATACAGGCTAGGCACTGTATATATGAGACCCCCGCCAGTTTTTTTTTTTTATTTTTCAGCGGGACCGAAGCCCACCTCTGAGGGGGCGTAGCTTGTTCCTCAGCACTCACCAGCGCCATTTTCTCCACAGCACACCGCTGAGAGGAAGCTCCCCGGACTCTCCCCTGCTTACCACGGTGAAAGAAGGTTTTTAAGAAGGGGGCGGGGCACATAATTTGGCGCAAAATGGCTGATAACAGCGCTATCTGGGTAAAGATATTGTGTTTTTTCCCTGGGTCATTAGCGCTGGGTGTGTGCTGGCATACTCTCTCTCTGTCTCTCCAAAGGGCCTTAAGGGGGATCTGTCTTCAGATAAGAGGATTCCCTGAGTGTGTGGTGTATCGGTACGCGTGTGTCAGCATGTCTGAGGTAGAAGGCTCTCCTAGGGAGGAGGTGGAGCAAATGACTGTGGTGTCTCCGTCGGCAACACCGACACCTGACTGGTTGGATATGTGGAATGTTTTAAGTGCTAATGTGAATTTATTGCACAAAAGGTTGGACAAAGCTGAGTCCAAGGGATGTACAGGGTGTCAAGCCCTGCCTGCCCCTATGTCACAGGGACCTTCGGGGTCTCAAAAGCGCCCACTATCCCAAATAGTAGACACGGATACCGACACCGATTCTGACTCCAGTGTCGACTACGATGATGCAAAGTTACAACCAAAATTGGCTAAAAGTATTCAATATATGATTATTGCAATAAAAGATGTTTTGCATATCACAGAGGACCCCCCTATCCCTGACACGAGGGTTCACATGTATAAGGAAAAGACACCTGAGGTAACCTTTCGCCCGTCTCATGAGCTGAACGAGTTATTTGAAAAGGCTTGGGAATCTCCAGACAAAAAACTGCAGATTCCCAAAAGGATTCTTATGGCGCATCCTTTCCCGAATAAGGAGAGGATACGGTGGGAATCCGCCCCAAGGGTGGACAAAGCGTTGACACGCTTGTCCAAAAAGGTAGCGCAGCCATCCCAAGATACGGCTACCCTCAGGTATCCTGCTGATCGCAAGCAGGAGGCTACCTTGAAGTCCATTTACACACATTCTGGTACCTTACTCAGACCGGCGATAGCGTCGGCTTGGGTTTATAGCGCTGTAATAGCATGGACAGATACCTTGTCGGCGGAAATTGATACCCTGGATAAGGATACCATGTTATTGACTCTGGGTCATATTAAAGATGCTGTCTTATATATGAGAGATTCTCAAAGAGACATTGGCCTACTGGGTTCTAGAGTCAACGCTATGGCGATTTCTGCTAGACTAGTCCTATGGACCCGGCAATGGACAGGTGATGCCGACTCCAAGAGGCATATGGAGGTTTTACCTTACAGGGGTGAGGAATTGTTTGGGGAAGGTCTCTCGGACCTGGTTTCCACAGCTACGGCAGGTAAATCAAATTTTTTGCCTTATATTCCCTCACAGCCTAAGAAAGCGCCACATTATCAGAAACAAAAGAGTACGAGTATCGTCCTTTCTTGCCAGAGGTAAGGGCAGAGGGAAAAAGTGGAATTTACTCACCGGTAATTCTATTTCTCTGACGTCCTAAGTGGATGCTGGGGACTCCGTCAGGACCATGGGGATTAGCGGCTCCGCAGGAGACAGGGCACAAAAGTAAAAGCTTTAGGATCAGGTGGTGTGCACTGGCTCCTCCCCCTATGACCCTCCTCCAAGCCTCAGTTAGATTTTTGTGCCCGGCCGAGAAGGGTGCAATCTAGGTGGCTCTCCTAAAGAGCTGCTTAGAGTAAAAGTTTTGTTAGGTTTTTAATTTTCAGTGAGTCCTGCTGGCAACAGGCTCACTGCATCGAGGGACTTAGGGGAGAGAAGTGAACTCACCTGCGTGCAGGATGGATTGGCTTCTTAGGCTACTGGACACCATTAGCTCCAGAGGGAGTCGGAACACAGGTCTCACCCTGGGGTTCGTCCCGGAGCCGCGCCGCCGACCCCCTTGCAGATGCCGAAAAGTGAAGAGGTCCAGAAACCGGCGGCAGAAGACTTTTCAGTCTTCATAAGGTAGCGCACAGCACTGCAGCTGTGCGCCATTGTTGTCAGCACACTTCATAGCAGCGGTCACTGAGGGTGCAGGGCGCTGGGGGGGGCGCCCTGGGCAGCAATGATAGTACCTTATTCTGGCTAAAAATACATCACATATAGCCCCTGGGGGCTATATGGATGTATTTAACCCCTGCCAGGTCTCAGAAAAACGGGAGAAGAAAGCCGCCGAAAAGGGGGCGGGGCCTATTCTCCTCAGCACACAGCGCCATTTTCCCTCACAGAAATGCTGGTGGGAAGGCTCCCAGGCTCTCCCCTGCACTGCACTACAGAAACAGGGTTAAAACAGAGAGGGGGGGCACTTATTTGGCGATATGACTATATATATTAAAATGCTATAAGGGAAAAACACTTATATAAAGGTTGTCCCTGTATAATTATAGCGTTTTTGGTGTGTGCTGGCAAACTCTCCCTCTGTCTCCCCAAAGGGCTAGTGGGGTCCTGTCCTCTATCAGAGCATTCCCTGTGTGTGTGCTGTGTGTCGGTACGTGTGTGTCGACATGTATGAGGACGATGTTGGTGAGGAGGCGGAGCAATTGCCTGTAATGGTGATGTCACTCTCTAGGGAGTCGACACCGGAATGGATGGCTTATTCAAGGAATTACGTGATAATGTCAACAGAGACGGCCGGCAAACAATATAGTACCTGTCCAGGCGTCTCAAACACCGTCAGGGGCTTTTAAACGCCCATTTACCTCAGTCGGTCGACACAGACACAGACACGGACACTGATTTCAGTGTCGACGGTGAACAAACAAACTTATTTTCCTTTAGGGCCACACGTTACTTGTTAAGGGCAATGAAGGAGGTGTTACATATTTCTGATACTACAAGTACCACAAAAAAGGGTATTATGTGGGGTGTGAAAAAACTACCTGTAGTTTTTCCTGAATCAGATAAATTAAATGAAGTGTGTGATGATGCGTGGGTTTCCCCCGATAGAAAATTATTGGCGGTATACCCTTTCCCGCCAGAAGTTAGGGCGCGTTGGGAAACACCCCTTAGGGTGGATAAGGCGCTCACACGCTTATCAAAACAAGTGGCGGTACCGTCTCCAGATAGGGCCGTCCTCAAGGAGCCAACTGATAGGAGGCTGGAAAATATCCTAAGAAGTATATACACACATACTGGTGTTATACTGCGACCAGCGATCGCCTCAGCCTGGATGTGCAGAGCTGGGGTGGCTTGGTCGGATTCCCTGACTAAAAATTTTGATACCCTTGACAGGGACAGTATTTTATTGACTATAGAGCATTTAAAGGATGCATTTCTATATATACGAGATGCACAGAGGGATATTTGCACTCTGGCATCAAGAGTAAGTGCGATGTCCATATCTGCCAGAAGATGTTTATGGACACGACAGTGGTCAGGTGATGCAGATTCCAAACGGCACAAAGAAGTATTGCCGTATAAAGGGGAGGAGTTATTTGGGGTCGGTCCATCGGACCTGGTGGCCACGGCAACTGCTGGAAAATCCACCGTTTTTACCCTAAGTCACATCTCTGCAGAAAAAGACACCGTCTTTTCAGCCTCAGTCCTTTCGTCCCCATAAGAGTCATATCTGCCCAGGGATAGAGGAAAGGGAAGAAGACTGCAGCAGGCAGCCCATTCCCAGGAACAGAAGCCTCCACCGCTTCTGCCAAGTTTCTCAGCATGACGCTGGGGCCGTACAGGACCCCTGGATCCTACAAGTAGGATCCCAGGGGTACAGATTGGAAAGTAGAGACGTTTCCCCCTCGCAGGTTCCTGAAGTCTGCTTTACCAACGTCTCCCTCCGACAGGGAGGCAGTATTGGAAACAATTCACAAGCTGTATTCCCAGCAGGTGATAATCAAAGTACCCCTCCTACAACAAGGAAAGGGGTATTATTCCACACTATGTTGTGGTACTGAAGCCAGAAGGCTCGGTGAGACCTATTCTAAATCTGAAATATTTGAACACTTACAAAGGTTCAAATCAAGATGGAGTCACTCAGAGCAGTGATAGCGAACCAGGAAGAAGGGGACTATAGGGTGTCCCGGGACATCAGGGATACTTACCTCCATGTCCCAATTTGCCCTTCTCACCAAGGGTACCTCAGGTTCGTGGTACAGAACTGTCACTATCAGTTTCAGACGCTGCCGTTTGGATTGTCCACGGCACCCCGGGTCTTTACCAAGGTAATGGCCGAAATGATGATTCTTCTTCAAAGAAAATGGACGACCTCCTGATAAGAGCAAGGTGCAGAGAACAGTTGGAGGTCGGAGTAGCACTATCTCAAGTAGTTCTACGACAGCACGGGTGGATTCTAAATATTCCAAAACCGCAGTCGTTTCCGACGACACATCGGCTGTTCCTAGGGATGATTCTGGACACAGTCCAGAAAAGGGTGTTTCTCCCGGAGAAGAAAGCCAGGGAGTTATCCGAGCTAGTCAGGAACCTCCTAAAACCAGGAAAAGTGTCAGTGCATCATTGCACAAGGGTCCTGGGAAAAATGGTGGCTTCTTACGAAGCGATTCCATTCGGCAGTTTTCACGCAAGAACTTTTCAGTGGGATCTGCTGGAAAAATGGTCCGGATCGCATCTTCAGATGCATCAGCGGATAACCCTGTCTCCAAGGACAAGGGTGTTTCTTCTGCGGTGGCTGCAAAGTACTCATCTACTAATGGGCCGCAGATTCGGCATTCAGGAAGGGTCCTGGTGACCAGAGATGCCAGCCTGAGAGGCTGGGGAGCAGTCACACAGGGAAAAAATTTCCAGGGAGTGTGATCAAGTCTGGAGAATTCTCTCCACATAAATATACTGGAGCTAAGGGCAAGTTACAATGCTCTAAGCTTAGCAAGACCTCTGCTTCAAGGTCAGCCGGTATTGATCCAGTGGGACAACATCACGGCAGTCGCCCACGTAAACAGACAGGGCGGCACAAGAAGCAGAAGGGCAATAGCAGAAACTGCAAGGATTCTTCGCTGGGCGGAAAATCAGGTGATAGCACTGTCAGCAGTGTTCATTCCGACGCCCGGGAGAGTGGGGATTTCATCGGGAAGTCTTCCACAGGATTGTGAACCATTGGGAAAGACCAAAGGTGGACATGATGGCGTCCCGCCTGAACAAAAACTGGACAGGTATTGCGCCAGGTCAAGAGTCCCTCAGGCAATAGCTGTGGACGCTCTGGTAACACCGTGGGTGTACCAGTCAGTGTATGTGTTCCCTCCTCTGCTTCTCATACCCAAGGTACTGAGAATTATAAGACGTAGAGGAGTAAGAACTATACTCGTGGCTCCGGATTGGCCAAGAAGGACTTGGTACCTGGAACTTCAAGAGATGCTCACAGAGGACTCATGGCCTCTGCCGCTAAGAAGGGACTTGCTTCAGCAAGTACCATGTCTGTTCCAAGACTTACCGCGGCTGCGTTTGACGGCATGGCGGTTGAACGCCGGATCCTAAGGGAAAAAGGCATTCCGGAAGAGGTCATTCCTACCCTGGTCAAAGCCAGGAAGGAGGTGACCGCACAACATTATCACCACATGTGACGAAAATATGTTGCGTGGTGTGAGGCCAGGAAGGCCCCACGAATAAATTTCAACTCGGTCGATTCCTGCATTTCCTGCAAACAGGAGTGTCTATGGGCCTCAAATTGGGGTCCATTAAGGTTCAAATTTCGGCCCTGTCGATTTTCTTCCAGAAAGAATTGGCTTCAGTTCCTGAAGTCCAGAAGTTTGTCAAGGGAGTACTGCATATACAACCCCCTTTTGTGCCTCCAGTGGCACTGTGGGATCTCAACGTAGTTCTGGGATTCCTCAAATCACATTGGTTTAAACCGCTCAAATCTGTGGATTTGAAATATCTCACATGGAAAGTGACCATGCTGTTGGCCCTGGCCTCGGCCAGGCGAGTGTCAGAATTGGCGGCTTTGTCTCACAAAAGCCCATATCTGATTGTCCATTCGGACAGGGCAGAGCTGCGGACTCGTCCCCAGTTTCTCCCTAAGGTGGTGTCAGTGTTTCACCTGAACCAGCTTATTGTGGTACCTGCGGCTACTAGGGACTTGGAGGACTCCAAGTTGCTAGATGTTGTCAGGGCCCTGAAAATATAGGTTTCCAGGACGACTGGAGTCAGGAAAACTGACTTGCTGTTATCCTGTATGCACCCAATAAACTGGGTGCTCTTGCTTCTAAGCAGACGATTGCTAGTTGGATGTGTAGTACAATTCAGCTTGCACATGCTGTGGCAGGCCTGCCACAGCCAAAATATGTAAATGCCCATTCCACAAGGAAGGTGGGCTCATCTTGGGCGGCTGCCCGAGGGGTCTCGGCTTTACAACTTTGCCGAGCAGCTACTTGGTCAGGGGCACACCCTGACTGAGGAGGACCTGGAGTTCTCTCATTCGGTGCTGCAGAGTCATCCGCACTCTCCCGCCCGTTTGGGAGCTTTGGTATAATCCCCATGGTCCTTTCGGAGTCCCCAGCATCCACTAGGACGTTAGAGAAAATAAGAATTTACTTACCGATAATTCTATTTCTCGTAGTCCGTAGTGGATGCTGGGCGCCCATCCCAAGTGCGGATTGTCTGCAATACTTGTACATAGTTATTGTTACAAAAATCGGGTTATTATTGTTGTGAGCCATCTTTTCAGAGGCTCCGCTGTTATCATGCTGTTAACTGGGTTCAGATCACAGGTTGTACAGTGTGATTGGTGTGGCTGGTATGAGTCTTACCCGGGATTCAAAATCCTTCCTTATTGTGTACGCTCGTCCGGGCACAGTATCCTAACTGAGGCTTGGAGGAGGGTCATAGGGGGAGGAGCCAGTGCACACCACCTGATCCTAAAGCTTTTACTTTTGTGCCCTGTCTCCTGCGGAGCCGCTAATCCCCATGGTCCTGACGGAGTCCCCAGCATCCACTACGGACTACGAGAAATAGAATTATCGGTAAGTAAATTCTTATTTTCTCGTAGTCCGTAGTGGATGCTGGGTACTCCGTAAGGACCATGGGGTATAGACGGGCTCCGCAGGAGACTGGGCACTCATAAAAGAAAGATTAGGTACTATATCTGGTGTGCACTGGCTCCTCCCCCTATGCCCCTCCTCCAGACCTCAGTTAGGGAAACTGTGCCCGGAAAGGGCTGACATTACTAGGAAAGGATTTGGAATCCAGGGTTAGACTCATACCAGCCACACCAATCACACTGTACAACTCGTGATAACTATACCCAGTTAACAGTATGAACAAAAACTGAGCCTCTCTCAACAGATGGCTCATACAATAACCCTTTAGTTAAGCAATAACTATATACATGTATTGCAGAGAGTCCGCACTTGGGACGGGCTCCCAGCATCCACTACGGACTACGAGAAATAGAATTACCGGTGAGTAAATTCTTATTTTCTCTGACGTCATAGTGGATGCTGGGTACTCCGTAAGGACCATGGGGATTATACCAAAGCTCCCAAACGGGCGGGAGAGTGCGGATGACTCTGCAGCACCGAATGAGCAAACTCAAGGTCCTCCTCAGCCAGGGTATCAAACTTGTAGAATTTTGCAAAAGTGTTTGAACCCGACCAAGTAGCAGCTCGGCAAAGTTGTAAAGCCGAGACCTCTCGGGCAGCCGCCCAAGAAGAGCCCACCTTCCTCGTGGAATGGGCTTTTACTGATTTAGGATGCGGCAGTCCAGCCGCAGAATGTGCAAGCTGAATGGTGTTACAGATCCAGCGAGCAATAGTCTGCTTTGAAGCAGGAGCACCCAGCTTGTTGGGTGCATGCAGGATAAATAGCGAGTCAGTTTTTCTGACTCCAGCCGTCCTGGAAACATAAAGTTTCAGGACCCGGACTACGTCCAGCAACTTGGAATCCTCCAAGTCCCTAGTAGCCGCAGGCACCACAATAGGTTGGTTCAAATGAAACGATGATACCACCTTAGGGAGAAATTGGGGACGAGTCCTCCATTCTGCCCTTTCCATATGGAAGATCAGATATGGGCTTTTACATGACAAAGCCGCCAATTCTGACACACGCCTAGTCCAAGCTAAGGCCAAAAGCATGACCACTTTCCACGTGAGATATTTTAGCTCCACGGTCTTAAGTGGCTCAAGCCAGTGGGATTTTAGGAATCCAACACACGTTAAGATCCCAAGGTGCCACTGGAGGCACAAAAGGGGCTGAATATGCAGCACCCCTGTCACAACGTCCGAACTTCAGGCAGTGAAGCCAGTTCTTTTTGAGAGAAAAAGGGATAGGGCCGAAATCTTGACCTTTTATGGATCCTAATTTTAGGCCCATAGTCACTCCTGACTGTAGGAAGTGCAGGAATCGACCCCCCTGGAATTCCTCTGTAGGGCCTTCCCGGCCACACACCAAGCAACCTATTTTCGCCATATACAGTGAAAAAGTCTTGCTGTCACGTCTTTCCTAGCCTTTATCAGCGTAGGAATAACTGCATCCGGAATGCCCTTTTCCGCTAGGATCCGGCGTTCAACCGCCATGCCGTCCAACGCAGCCACGGTAAGTCTTGGATCAGACAGGGTCCCTGTTGCAACATGTCCTGACTGAGAGGCAGAGGCCATGGGTCCTCTGAGAGCATTTCTTGCAGTTCCGGGTACCGAGTCCTTCTTGGCCAATCCGGAGCAAAGAATATTGGGGGTAATTCCAAGTTGATCGCAGCAGGATTTTTGATAGCAACTGGGCAAAACCATGTGCACTGCAGCGGAGGCAGATATAACATGTGCAGAAAGAGTTAGATTTGGGTAAGTTATTTGTTTCTGTGCAGGGTAAATACTGGCTGCTTTATTTTTACACTGCAAATTAGATTGCAGATTGAACACACCACACCCAAATCTAACTCTCTCTGCACATGTTATATCTGCCTTCCCTGCAGTGCACATGGTTTTGCCCAGTTGCTATCAAAAATCCTGCTGCGATCAACTTGGAATTACCCCCATTGTTCACACTCCTCCGTTTATTACAATTCTCAGCCCTTGGGTCTGAGAGGAAGAGGAGGGAATATATAGACCGACTGGAACACCCACGGTGTTACTAGTGCGACCACAGCTATCGCCTGAGAGTCCCTTGACCCAGCGTAAAACCTTTTTTTATCTTTTTATTGAGGTGGGACGCCATGTAGTCCACCTGAGGCAGTTTCCATCAATTTGCAAAACTGCGTGAAGACTTCCTGATGAAGTCACCACTTTCCCGGGTGGAGGTCTTGTCCACTCCCGGAATAAACACTGCTGACAGTGCGCTTACTTGATTCTCCGCCCAGCAAAGAATTCTGGTGGCTTCTACCCTCGCCACCCTGCTCCTTGTGCCGCCCTGGCGGTTTACATGAGCCCCTGCGGTCTGACTGGATCAGCACCGGTTGGTCGCGAAGCAGGAACTCCGCTTGACTTAGGGCGTTGTATATGGCCCTTAGTTCCAGGATATTGATGTGAAGGCAAGTCTGTTGGCTTGACCACAAACCTTGGAATTTTCTTCCCTGTGTAACTGCCCCCCACCCTCGGAGGCTTGCATCCGTGGTCACCAGGACCCAGTCCTGAATGCCGAATCTGCGGCCCTTGAGAAGCTGAGCACTCCGGAGCCACCACAGGAGAGACACCCTGGCCCTGGGGGATAGGGTGATTAACCGATGCATCTGAAGATGTAATCCGGACCACTTGTCCAGTAAGTTCCATTGTCCTTGCATGGAACCAGCCGAAGGGGATGGCCTCGTATGATGCCATCATCCTTCCCAGGACTCGAGTGCAGTGATGCACTGACACCTGTTTTGGTTTTCAATGGATTCCTGACCAGTGTCATGAGCTCCTGAGCTCTCTCTATCGGGAGATAAACCCTCTGCTGGTCTGTGTCTAGGATCATGCCTAGGCGAGGCAGACGAGCTGTAGGAACCAACTGCGACTTTGGAATATATAGAATCCAGTCGTGTTTCCGTTTCACTTCCAGAGAAGGTGATACGCTGTCCAGCAACTGCTCTCTTGATCTCGCTTATATGAGGAGATCATCCAAGTATGTGATAATAGTGACACCTTGCTTCCGCAGGAGCACCATCATATCCGCCATTACCTTGGTGAAATTGGTAATGACAATCCCGTACCGCAATTCTGAGGTACGCCTGATGAGGTGGATAAATGGGGACACGAAGGTATGCATCCCTTATGTCCCGATTCATTTCAGGCATGCAATGACCGCTCTTAGTGATTCCATCTTGAACCTGAACCTTTTCAGGTATATGTTCAGGGATTTTAATTCAATATGGGTCTTACCGAACCGTCTGGTTTCGGGATTATAACATGGTCGAATAATAACACCCTCTTGTTGAAGGAGGGGACCCTTGACCACCACCTGTTGAAGATACAATTTACGAATTGCAGTTAACACTGGCTCCCTCTCTTGGGGGGAAGCCCGCCGGGTCCTCGGTGAGGGGGCATCTTCTCACAGTCCAGCCTGTATCCCTGCGATACAATTTCTATTGCCCAGGGATCTAACAGGGAGTGAACCCACTTGTGGCTGAACTTACGAAGGCGTGTCCCCACCGGGCCTAGCTCCGCCTGTGGAGCCCCAGCGACATGCGGTGGATTTTTGTAGAAGCCGGGGAGGACTTCTGTTCCTGGGGACTAGCTGTGTTGTACAGCTTCTTTCCTCTGCCCCCGGCTCTGACAAGAAAGGACGCACCTCAGACTTTCTTGTTTCTTTATTCGAAAAGTTGCATTTAATAATGTCGTGCTTTCCTAGGCTGTGTAGGAATATAAGGCAAAATATCAGAATTACCAGCTATAACTGTGGAGACCAGGCCCGAGAACCTTTCTCCACACAATCCTCAGCCTTCCATATGCCTCTTAAGTCGGCATCATCTGTCCAATGTATACAGGACACGTCAAGCAGAAATCGACATAGCTTTTGTCTCTAGGACCCAGTATACTCATGTCCCTTTGGACATGCTTTATAATTATATATCTATCACTTAAGACAGCATCTTAAAATATTTATATGCATACTAGGGTCTCAATCTCTGCTGATAAGGTACCTGTCCACGCTGCCACAGCGCTATAAACCCATGCCGACACAATCGCCGGTCTGGGTAGTATACTAGAATGTGCACGCTATCTGCAGGATCCCTGAGAATAGCTAGTGCAAACAGGACACCCAAGGGGAAGATTCTCAACACATCCTGGCCCTAGTGGGGAAAGGATACAGCCTGAGAATTCTCTTGTGGGAAGCTGCCGTCTCTTGTCTGGAGATTCCCGCTCTTTTTCCTCATGAGAGGAGGGAAACTTACCTCAGCATTCTTCCCCTTAACATGTGTACTCTCGTGTCAGGGACAGATGAGTCATCGGTGATATGCAAATCATCTTTTATTCCAATAATCATATATTGAATATCTTTTAGCCCTCTTGGCTGTAACTTTGCATTATCGTAGTCGACAGTGGAGTTAAACTCTGTGTCGATACTTTGTTATTTTGGATAGTGAACATAGAGAGACTCTGAAGGACTCTGTGACATAGGGACAGACCAGGGTAGATTTCCTTTCTGTTCCCTAACCTTTTGTGCAATAATTTTACCTCAGCACTTACACATATCCAAACAGGTGTTGGCGTTGTTGACGGAGACACCCTCCCACACACGTATCCGCTCTATCACCTCCTTAGAGGAGCCTTTTACCTCAGACATGTCGACACACGCGTACCGACATACCACACACACAGGGGATGCTCTATTTGAAGACAGTTCCCCCACCAAGCCCTTTGGAGAGACAGAGAGAGAGTATGCCAGCACACACCACAGCGCTATATAATACAGGGATGTACACTATACTGAGTGATTTTTCCCCTATAGCAGTTTATATACACAGTTTTGCGCCTAAATTTATGTGCCCCCCCTCTCTTTTTTTACCCTTTGTGTACCAGGATACTGCCGGGGAGAGCCTGGGGAGCTTCCTTCCAGCTGAGCTGTGAAGAGAAAATGGCGCCGGTGTGCTAAGGAAGAAGGCCCGGCCCCCTCAGCGGCAGGCTTCTGTCCTTTTATGTACTTTAATGGCGGGGGTTAATGCACATATACAGTTTATCAGACTGTATTATGTGCTTTTCGCCAAGTAAGGTAATCTAATTGCTGCCCAGGGCGCCCCCCCCCCAGCGCCCTGCACCCATCAGTGACCGGAGTGTGTGGTGTGCTAAGGGAGCAATGGTGCACAGCTGCAGTGCTGTGCGCTACCTTAATGAAGACCGGAGTCTTCAGCCTCCGATTTTCAACTTCTCTTCGTTCTTCTGGCTCTGCAAGGGGGACGGCGGCACGGCTCCGGGCTCGGACGACCGAGGACTAGGCCTGTGTTCGATCCCTCTGGAGCTAATGGTGTCCAGTAGCCTTAGAAGCCCAAGCTAGCTGCAAGCAGGTAGGTTCGCTTCTCTCCCCTCAGTCTCACGTAGCAGTGAGTCTGTTGCCAGCAGATCTCACTGAAAATAAAAAACCTAACAAATACTTTCTTTTCTAGGAAGCTCAGGAGAGCCCCTAGGGTGCATCCAGCTCTGGCCGGGCACAGATACTAACTGAGGTCTGGAGGAGGGGCATAGGGGGAGGAGCCAGTGCACACCAGATATAGTACCTAATCCTTCTTTTAAGAGTGCCCAGTCTCCTGCGGAGCCCGTCTATACCCCATGGTCCTTACGGAGTACCCAGCATCCACTAGGACGTCAGAGAAAATAAGATTTTAAACCTACCGGTAAATCTTTTTCTCCTAGTCCGTAGAGGATGCTGGGCGCCCGTCCCAGTGCGGACTGCTTCTGCAAGACTTGTATATAGTTATTGCTTACATAATGGTTATATTACAGTTTTGTTCAGTCTCTGACTGAGGCTGTGTTGTTTCATGCTGTTAACTGGTTCGTATTACCCGAGTTATACGGTGTGATTGGTGTGGCTGGCATGAATCTTGCCCTTGGATTAACAAAAATACTTTACTTGTACTGTCCGTCTCCTCTGGGCACAGTTTCTCTAACTGAGGTCTGGAGGAGGGGCATAGAGGGAGGAGCCAGTGCACACCCATACCTAAAGTTCTTTTTTAGTGCCCATGTCTCCTGCGGAGCCCGTCTATCCCCATGGTCCTTACGGAGTCCCCAGCATCCTCTACGGACTAGGAGAAATAGATTTACCGCTAGGTTTAAAATCTTATTTTTCCTCACTCCCTGTCAGTGTCTGCTGTCATTATCCCTCAGCTCACTGTTCCTGGGACTGCTTGGGCAAATCCTCCTATGTAAAGCCGCCTGGTTGTCAGCGCTGTGCCTTTACATGACACTTAAGTATTCTACCTGCCTTTTTAGACAGTGATAGTTAAGAAAGAGTGCACTTAGTCAGGGTTTTATAGTACAATTACCCTGTGATATACATCCAGTTCTTACTGTGTATTGTTATAGCTGTTGTTATAAGGCTGTGTAAGCTAGTCCAGTGCAGTATTATTGTCAGTAATAACCTCTGCTTTGTACAAACTGTGACTTTCTGTGTGTGCATTTGATAGCTGAGTGGTGTCCATTTCGTGTCTTTCACTCAACCTGCTATCCCTATATTCCATATCCTGTGGGGGCTTGGTGCGTCAGGTGTTATCTAATATAGGATTTTCACAAAGATATATTGTATTACGTCTTTTTCTCTGTGATTTAGTCACCATATCTCTCCTTTATCTCTGCTAGTGCTGAATACAGTGCGCAGGGGTTTGGGTTCAGAGGTATAGTGCTGCTGATAATTTTACTGTGTTAACCTCATACTGCAAGTTATATCATGTCTGCTTCTGAGGGTAACGGTTCTGGGGCTGAACACACTGCCGGTGTTGCTGACGCCACGGGGCCATATGAGGAGAATATAGCAGCTGTGGGCTCTGGTTCTGGGGCCTCCTTGCCCCCCAGTGGGACTGTGGCAACGGAGGCACATACTGACCCACCGTGGGCCGCTTTTTCCACGCTTCTGCATACGCTAGTTCATAAACTAACTCCCCCTATGGGACCCCGAATGCCGGTACAACCGTATGTGGTCCCTGCAGCTAACCCGCCGTGGGCGGACGATTTATCTGCTCAATTAAAGAAGTTGAACCAGTCCTTGACTACTAAAAAGTCTGACCAACGCTCGCCTTATTCCAGGAGGTCCTCTAAGCGAACGCTTATCTCCTCACAATCCACTGCGGTCACTGACACCTCGTCTGATGAAGACGGCACATTTACTGACCCCAGACAAAGGCAATAACTCTACACTCGGTGCTACATTGCGGGCCCGGAAACCGGCTTCTGCTCGGATTTATCACAGGGTCTGGCATTCCTACTTTGTTTGGTGCGCATCTAACAATTATGACGCTTCCAAGTTTAGTACAGCCAAACTTTTGGCTTTTCTGCAGCAAGGCCTAGATTTAGGCCTGCGTCTGGCCTCCCTTAAGGTTCATATTTCTGCCTTGTCGATGTGGTTTCAGAGAAAAATTGCGACTTTACCTGATGTTCATACTTTCACTTAGGGTGTGTTGCGTATCCAACCTCCCTATGTCCCGTCTGTGGCTCCTTGGGACTTGTCGTTGGTTTTGGAGGCGTTGCAGGAGCCTCCATTTGAACCTCTTGGTACAGCTGACCTTCAGTGGCTTTCCCTTAAGGTGGTGTTCTTTTGGCTATTGCCTCTGCTAGAAGAGTGTCGGATCTGGGGGCCTTGTCTTGTAGTTCCCTATATCTGATTTTTCACCGTGACCGGGCGGTTCTTAGGACTCGTCCCGTATATTTACCTAAGGTGGTTTCTTCATTCCATCTTAATCAGGAGATTGTGGTTCCGGCATTTGTTTCTCCTGATTTGTCTCCCAAAGAGCGGTCTTTGGATGTGGTACGGGCTCTCCGTATCTATGTAAAGAGAACTGCTTCTATTTGAAAATCTGATTCTCTCTTTGTTTTGTTTGGATTTCACAAATGTGGCTGGCCTGCTCATAAGCAACCTCTGGCCAGATGGATTAGAATGGTGATTGCACATGCTTATGTGAGGGCTGGTCTGTCAGCTCCTGCTCACATTACGGCCCATTCTACTCGGTCTGTTGGACCTTCTTGGGCGGCCCAACGTGGTGCGACCCTTGACCAATTGTGCAAGGCGGCTACGTGCTCCTCAGGGAACACGTTCATAAGGTTCTGTACCTTCGATACTGCCGCTTCCCAGGATGCTTCCTTTGGACGCCGGGTTCTTGTGCCCGCTACAGTGCGTCCCCTCCCATAAGGAACTGCTTTAGGTCATCCCCATTGTCCAATCCTTGTGGAGCCCAATTTACACCGCAGCAGAAAACGAGTTTTATGGTAAGAACTTACCTTTGTTAAAACTCTTTCTGTGAGGTACACTGGGCTCCACAAGGTGCCCACCCTGACGTACTTAGCTTCTTTGGGTTGGTTTGGAATTAGTCGCTGACACTTCTCTTCTCATGAGAGTGTGGTGTATGTGGCTACTAACTGTTGTTGTCTCTTTTCCTGCTACTGCATTGGGCTGGTTAACTAAAAACTGAGCTCCTGTGCTGGGAGGCGGGGTGATATAGGAGGCGGCGCTATGCAATCTGGGAACAGTCAAAGCTTTGAGCCTGTTGGTGCCTCGGATCGGGATCCTATTCTACACCCCATTGTCCAATCATCGTGGAACCCAGTGTACCTCGCAGAAAGAGTTTTAACAAAGGTAAGTTCTTACCATAAAACTTGTTATAATAGACACTGTGTGCTCTTCTTCCAATGGTTCGTGGGATGGGACATATCCTGTGCATCGGGGATCATTGGTCAGCTCAAGAGGCGGGCGATGGCTAAGACCTGAGATGTGATTTCTGTTGTTTGCTTCTGAATTCCCGCCCCATGACCAGTTAATCCCCTCACATTAATCATACATAAATCTGGTATTATTAATAACTTAATGTTGCAATATGTGACAATATTCTTATACCCACCAGATTAATGTTTACGTGACTCTGAACAATATGATCCCACACATGATATGATTATCTATTTCCATCCTCAAGATATACATATATCTACATTTTGAGTTTAGTTAGTGCCGGACAGGCAAGGTATTTTCTTTTGCTGTTTGTTTTATTTTCTGTATAATAAAACTGGCTGGGGCCAGTTGTACCGGAAACTGGACTTGTGTGGTTCCTCAGCTGCTGCAGGCTGCCATTTATCCCAGGAAACGGCACCTTGTACCCTTACAGTGTTACAATATATATATATATATATATATATATATATATATATACAGACCCTCCAACCTGACCCGCCCCACTAGGTACAAAATGCTCTGTTCCTGGACTTCCCTCTTTATGTATGATTTCCATCACCTGTGTTGAACTAGTTAAATGATAAGAAAGCTGTTTCTTCACAGGTGATGGCAATAATAAGTTAAGAGGGAAGTCCAGAAACAGAGCATTTTGTACCTAGTGGGGTGGGTCATGTTGGAGGGTATGCATATATATATATATATATATATATATATATATATATATACACACACACACATACATACAACACACACACATATACATTCCTGTTATTACAATTTGTTAGGGAACATACATATATATGGGGGGGGGGGGGATCTAAATTGCAGTGTAAAAGTAAAGCAAACAGTATTTACCCTGCACAGAAACAATATAACCCATCCAATCTAACTGTTGCTGCACATGTTATATCTGCTCCACCTGCAGTGCACATGGGGGGTAATTCCAAGTTGATCGCAGCAGGATTTTTGATAGCAATTGGGCAAAACCATGTGCACTGCAGGGGAGGCAGATATAACATGTGCAGAAAGAGTTAGATTTGGGTGGGTTATATTGTTTCTGTGCAGGGTAAATACTGGCTGCTTTATTTTTACACTGCAAATTAGATTGCAGATTGAACACACCACACCCAAATCTAACTCTCTCTGCACATGTTATATCTGCCTCCCCTGCAGTGCACATGGTTTTGCCCAATTGCTATCAAAAATCCTGCTGCGATCAACTTGGAATTACCCCCATGGTTTTGCCCATTAGAGAAATATTTTGCTGCAGCGATCAGTTCTGAATTAGGCCCATAGTGCTAGTGACTGATCGATGTTGCTAACGATATTATTCAGAGACATCACCCCGCCACAAGCCCGAACATGCAGTTTTGGGCGGTTTAGTCCAAATTAAACTGCATGTACAGACAACAGAGGGGGATGTTAACGACCCGCAGGAGCGCGCATTTTTAATGATATATATATATACACACTAGACAATATGCACGAAAAAAATGTTAATGTTATCATGCATATCGTTAAAAATTCTCGTCTAATGTGTACCCAGCTTAATATTGGGAGATTTAGGGGTAGAATCAATAAGATTCGGATCCATTCCGACATGCAGTTGTCGTAATGGATCCGACAACTCCTATTCAATGGACAGCCAAATCGATTGTCGGATGTGGCCATTCCTGGTGTCCTGTCCTGCTGCCGTGATCGACGACTGCCGGGTGCGCTGTCTGCAGCAGCAGGAGGAGCTGGCAGCGTCGGGGGGAGCTGGCGGCGTCGGCAGGGGTTATTGTGTGCGGCGGCGGGGGGGAGCTGGTGGTGTCGGCGGGGGATAATGTGTGCGGCGGCGGGGGAGCTGGCGGCGTTGGCGGGGGTTAATGTGTGTGGCGGCGGGGGGATCTGGCGGCATCGGTCGGGGTTAATGTGTGCGGCGCAGGGGGAGCTGGTGGCGGCAGTGGGGGTTGTCTGCAACGGGGGAGGTGCTGCATGGAGTAATGAGCCTGACTGGGGGGACGCCCTGCTCAATCCGACTTTTTTTTAAAGTCGGATTGAGATTGTCGGAAAGGGGGCCAAAACCTGTCGGATTTGGCCCAGTTTCCGACAGCAGCAGGAGGATCGGCGGGTATTCCGCCGATCCACCTGCTTTCCGATAGCATTCCAACAAGTTGGATTTTCCGACTTGTCGGAAAAAATGTGCCCGTATTGAATAGGTCGTACCCCCTTCCGACCTATTCCAGTTGGAAACTGCCGTCTTTCCTACAAGACACCAGTTTCCGACCTTTATTGAATACACCCCTTAGAGATTACTGTTGGGGCCTCCAATTGAACAACTGCTTTTTACTGCATTTGTGGTTAAAGCACAGTGTGATACAATGAAATTACAACAAAATAGTTCAAACAGGAGAGATAAAATGGTCATGTACTCCTAGTCAGTGTCTATAAACCCTTGCTCCTATCATGCAACTACTAAAACCCCAAGTTTTTATGACAAAAAGCAGTGCAATTCTTATATATTTTTTTAAAATGTTTGTTTAAACAGGCACCAAATAAACATATGATGATCTGCAGTAGCATGTGGAATTGCTGTTTGGGGACTGTGTACAGCCTTTTTTAATTATGTTAATGTGACCCTTTTTAGTTTTATTTTGATTTTTTTATGGTTTTGTAACAATTCTAGTTTCCTTTTATACAAAATAGCACTAATTTAACAATCAGTTAATTGCATGTATTAAAAAAAAAAAAAAAAGGTTGGCAAATAAAATGTTCAATAATCTTAACTTTGGTAGATGGCGCTATTCACAGTATAGGTTTGTATGCTTCCTCAGTAAATGGACCCTAGCCAGTGTATGTTCAGAGACTGGACTCTATATTGCTTTACATTACATTGTATTTTTATATATAGTTGCATGAGGATCCCAGATGTACGTCTGGGCTGGGTTATTATGCAAGTGTGAGGATTTACAACTGCTGTTTGTCTCTAGAGGTTTCCTCTTCTCTGCAGTGATTGTAAATGCCACCTCTGCATGTAGCAACCCTTGCTCCCAAGCAGAGCATAGCCATATAATCTTCTAAAATCCGTACAGAAATATATAGCTTGTGTTCTCATTAGGATTCCTAAGAATACCACTCCAGATTGTACAAAAGGAAATCTGTGTGGTCAGTTGTCATCCTAGTCAGTAGGACAGTGTCAGCCTGAAACCTGGATATACTCTGTCATATGACAAAACCCCACATGAATGTGGTAGACATTTCAGCCAATTATGTTTACACATTGTAAACATCTGTTGTATGCTTATTCTCTGAATGAGTTCTTTGTGCTTTTTAGTGACCCATTTCTAGAGCTGCTCTGAGCTTTTGGGTTGGGAGCTCTGACGTAAGGGGAAACCTCACACTAGTTGATGGGAGTCCGTCTTTGCTGCTGATTTTCATCAGTTGCAGTATAATGCATGGATGTATTTTTATGTTCTTTCCTGTCCATTTTTGGGACATAAGTAGTACTCAATGTAGTATGGATGGATGGAGGCATATTAATATGCCTTTTCCACCAAAGTCCTAAGTCTGACCTGGGATTTGGAACACTGCTCCACTGCAATGCCGACCTGGGATATTCCCAGGTTGGTGCTGTTTACACTACACATGGGTGCAGTATCTTTTGGCCAGTGCTTGGAGATTACATTATTATTAATATTATTTTATTTATAAGACGCCACAAGTGTTTCGCAGCGACGTACATACAACACACATTAGAACAATACAGGATATACAGAACTTAAATCACAGAACTAAACTAAAACAGAGTACAGGGAACAATTAGCACCACAGTTCTCAGTACACAATACAGCTGAGATGTAAAGAAGCAAAGAAGTAATCTGCATACTGCTAGGGGCGGGCAGCCGTTGGAAGAGATGAGCAGGAAGAAATGCAGGTATAGACAGTCACTGAATAGGAGAGAGCTGTAATTGAATTGCAAGAGAAGAGGGCTGTGAGAACAGGAGGGAAGAGGACTCTGCTGCAAGGAGCTTACAATCTAGGGGGAGAGGGAGACAGGTGACATAAGGTACAAGCAAGCGGAAGGTGGTCTGGTGTCGGGAAGTAAGCAAGGCAGAGATGGCCAAGGCGTGAGGAGAGAGAGCAGCCTAAAGCCTGGGTTGTGCGGAAGGGTAGGCTTTGATGAACAGGTTAGTTTTCAGTGCCCATTTGAAGCTTTGCAAGGTTGGGGAGAGTCTCATAGAGCAAGGCAGCGTGTTCCAGTGAAGAGGGGCAGCGCGGGCAAAATGTTGGCTTCGTGCATGGGATGTAGTGACCAAGGTAGAAGAGAGGCGATGGTCATTGGCTGACCGGAGTGGGTGGGCGGGAGTATGTAGGGAGATGAGGTTGTAGATGTATGTTGCAGTGGAATTAGAGAGGACCTTGTATGTGAGGGTGAAGAGTTTGAAGAGGATTCTTTGGGGAATTGGGAGCCAGTGTAGGTTTTGTCGAAGGGGAGGGGCATATGTGGAGTGGCGGGAGAGGAAGATAAGCCTAGCTGCGGAGTTTAGAACACATCGAAGTGGAGCGAAATGGGAGACTGGGAGGCCAGTGAGGAGAATGTTGCAATAGTCGAGCCATGAGATGACTAGTGAGAGGATAATTTTACTCGCACTCTGGGAGAGGATTGTTGCGTAGATGGAATCAACCGGATTGAGCCAGGATGTGGGGGGTGAAGGAGTGGGAGGAGTCAAGAATGATTCCCAGGCAGCAGAGTTGGGGAACGGGGAAGATGATAGTGTTGTCAACAGTGATAGAAATATTGAAGGGGGGGATTGGAGACTCCGGTCGGGGGAAAGATGATGAGTTTAGTTTTGTCCAAGTTGAGCTTCAGGGAACACCTCAACATCCAGGAGGAGATGGCAGAGAGGCAGCTAGATACCCGAGAGAGTACAGAGGGAGAGAGAGATCAGAAGAGGAGAGGTATAGTTGCGTATAATCCGCATAGAGGTGGTACTAGAGGCCGAAGGAGCTTATGAGCACACCCAGGGAAAAGGGTGTACATGGAGTAGAGAAGGGGGCCAATGACAGAACCCTGCGGGACACCAATGGGGAGGGTGGAAGGTGGTTAGGTGGTGCCAGAGGCAGACACTGAGAATGAGCAGTAAGCAAGGTAAGGGTTGAACCGGGCAAGGACAGTGCTAGAGAGGCTAATTAACTGGAGGGTGCGGAAGAGAGGATGATCCACAGTGTCGAAGGCTGCAGAGAGATCCAGGAGGATGAGCAAAGTGACCCCAGGATTTGGTCAAAAGCAGATCATTGGTGACTTTGACCAGGGCAGTTTCAGTGGAGTCTAGTGATCGAAAGCCAGATTGAAGAGTATCAAGGATGGAGTGGTCAGAGAAGTAGCTGGTGAAACGGATGAATACCAGCTGCTCAAGTAGTTTGGAAGCATATGGGAGAAGACGGATGGGGCATTAGCTAGTGGGTGAGGAAGGGTCAAGGTTGGGTTTTTTTGATAATAGGTGAGACAAGAGCATGTTTGAGTGGTTATGGACAGATGCATATAGAGTGTGTTAGTTTGAAGAGGTGAGCAAGGTGGGGGAGAGGGAGCGGAAAAGGTGGGAGGGGCTCCAGGGGGCAGGTAGAGGGGGGAGAAGATTGGGATGAGGGAGTGTACTTCTTTGTCTGTGGTTGGGAGAAAGGAGCATAAGACGGGATGGTAGGAGGGAGAGGATGGTGGCTGCCAAGGGGGGACAGGGGGAGATTTTGTGTCTGCCTCAATTTTTGAAGAGAAGGAGGCAACGTCAGTGGCATTGAGGAGGGGGGGCGCGAAGTGTTGAAAGTATTAAAGAGTTGGCGGGGATTGGAGGACTGAGAAGAGATAAGTGATTGGAAAAAGGATTACTTGGCAAGGGAAAGTGCAGAGCTTTAGGAAGAGAAAACAAAATTTAAATGAAGGAAGTCCACCAGAGAGCGAGATTTCCTCCAGAGGAGCTCGGGAGCGCAAAAGCATTTTTGCAGGAATCTGGTCAGTTTGGAGTGCCAGGGTTGGGGTTTAGAACAGTGGAGTGGAACAGAGGAGTCGGGAGCAACAGAATCAAGTGCAGAGGTGAGCGTGGAGTTATAGAAGGAGGCCACCTGGTTGGGGCAGGCCATGGTGGATAGAGGAGAAAGGAGAGTATTGAGGGAGGACAGTACAACGGTGTCAAGAGATCCGAGATTGGATCTGGTGACAGTGGGGAGGAGATGAGAGACTAAAAGAGAGTAGATGGTTGTCAGAGAGGGGGAAAGGAGAGCTGGCGAAGTCAGAAGGATCACACTGGTGGGTGAAGACAAGGTCAAGGGAGTGGCCAAGATGTTGAGTAAAGGTCCATTGAGAGAAGCCAAAAGATGACGAGAGGGCAAAAAGATTAGTAGATGCTGGTTTAGAAATGTCAAAGTAACCAATCTCCAACTGGCGGGAAATCTTGCAGATCTAGCCCACTGCGGCATGGCCTCGGTCCCGTTAGGCCACGCTCCCTCACTGAAGTTGTCGTACGTCATAATATTGAAGAGGAATCTCATATAATTATATTTATGATATTATGTTGTTGACCTGTTGATATGACCTGTATCTGCAACTATATTATGATAGGCTTACAAAATAGGTTGGCTTATAACAAAGGGACAATATTATTACTAGTCCAGTCACACAGCATTGCACGCAGGGCCAGTTCTTGCTGTGGTTGCGCCCCGGGCAAAACTATAGGGGCGTGGCTGCACATGGGGGCGTGGTCAGTTACGCCTCCCTTTGTGCCCCCTGTAGCGCCGCTGGGAGAGAATTAAAAAAAAAAAAGTATACTTACTATCCCCGTTCCTGATACATGCCGCTGCAGACAGCCGCCGGCGCCGATCATCTCCTCGGATCAGCATAGACACTAGAGGTCAATTATGACCCCTAGCGTCTGTGCCACAATGCTGTGCGGTGCGCGATGACGTCATTGCGCACCGCACAGCAAAGGTCCCCTCCACGAAGGGATGCTAGACGCATAGCGCCTGGTTCCCTTCAGAGCGGGGAGCACAGTAGCGGAACTTGCCACGTTGCGGCGCCCTCCGGAAGGCGGCGCCCCGGGGCAAATGTCCTGCTTGCTTGTGGCAAGATCCGCTACTGTTTGCACGTCACATTAACATTCCTATACATATACATGTGAATGACTCATTTGGGTTAAAGTAATTTCTCTAACGTCCTAGAGGATGCTGGGACTCCGTAAGGACCATGGGGAATAGACGGGCTCCGCAGGAGACATGGGCACTTTAAGAAAGACTTTAGACTCTGGGTGTGCTCTGGCTCCTCCCTCTATGCCCCTCCTCCAGACCTCAGTTTTTAGACTGTGCCCAGAAGACATGGGTGCACTGCAGGGAGCTCTCCTGAGTTTCCTGCTAAGAAAGCACATTTGTTAGGTTTTTTCTTATTTTCAGGGAGCACTGCTGGCAACAGACTCCCTGCATCGAGGGACTGAGGAGAGAAGAGCAGACCTACATAAATGATAGGCTCTGCTTCTCGGCTACTGGACACCATTAGCTCCAGAGGGAGTGGAACACAGGTTCGTCATGGGCGTTCATCCCAGAGCCGCGCTGCCGTTCTCCTCACAGAGCCGGAAGAAAAGAAGAAAGAAGACTCTGAGGCGGCAGAAGCCTTTCGGGTGCTTCACTGAGGTAACGCACAGCACTGCAGCTGTGCGCCATTGCTCCCATACACCTCACACACTCCGGTCACTGTAAGGGTGCAGGGCGCAGGGGGGGCCCCTGGGCAGCAATGAATACCTCTCCTATGGCAAAATGACCTATATACATGTACAGGTGGGCACTGTACATGTATATAAAAGAGCCCCCGCCATGTTTTACAAAGTTTGAGCGGGACAGAAGCCCGCCGCTGAGGGGGCGGGGCTTCTCCCTCAGCACTCACCAGCGCCATTTTCTCTCCACAGCACCGCTGAGAGGAAGCTCCCCGGACTCTCCCCTGCTTGACACACGGTGAAAGAGGGTTTTAAAGTAGAGGAGGGGCACATAATTGGCGATTATGCATTACAGCAGCGCTACTGGGTAAACATGTGTTTTTCTCCGGGGTCATATAGCGCTGGGGTGTGTGCTGGCATACTCTCTCTCTGTCTCTCCAAAGGGCCTAAAGGGGAACCTGTCTTCAGAAAAGAGTTTCCCTGTGTGTGTGGAGTGTGTCGGTACGCGTGTGTCGACATGTTTGATGATGAAGGCTCGCCTAAGGAGGAGGGGGAGTGTATGAATGTCAGGTCGCCGTTGGCAACGCCGACACCGGACTGGATGGATATGTGGAATGTCTTGAATGCTAATGTAAATTTATTGCATAAGAGATTAGACAAGACTGAGGCTAGGGATCAGTCAGGTAGTCAGACCATGCCTGTCCCAGTGGCACCGGGACCTTCTGGGTCTCAGAAACGCACATTATCCCAGATCACTGACACAGATACCGACACGGATCCAAAAGTGGCTAAAGGTATTCATTACATGATCATTGCTATTAAAGAGGTTTTGCATATTACTGAGGAACCCCCTGTCCCTGACACGAGGGTACACATGTATAAAGAGAAAAAGCCTGAGATCACCTTTCCGTCCTCATTTGAGCTAAGCGAATTGTGCGAAAAGGCTTGGGAATCTACAGACAGGAGACTACAAGTTCCCAAAAGGATTCTTATGGCGTATCCCTTCCCACAAAAGGACAGGATACGATGGGAATCTTCGCCTAAAGTAGACAAGGCGTTGACACGCTTATCCAAGAAGGTGGCACTGCCTTCCCAGGATACTGCTACCCTCAAGGATCCTGCGGATCGTAAGCAGGAAGTTACCGTGAAGTACATTTACACACATTCTGGTACTATTGTTAGGCCGGCTATGGCATCGGCCTGGGTTTGTAGTGCTGTCGCAGCATGGACAGATTCCTTGTCTACGGAGATTGAGACCCTAGATAAGGATACCATTCTAATGACCCTAGAGCATATTAAGGATGCTACGTTATATATGAGGGATGCTCAAAGAGACATTTGTTTACTAAGCTCCAGAATAAATGCTATGTCTATTTCTGCTAGGCGACTCTTGTGGACCCGACAGTGGATGGGGGATGCCGACTCAAAGCGGCATATGGAGTCGTTGCCTTACAAGGGGGAGGAGTTGTTTGGAGAAGGCCTCTCGGACCTTGTCTCTACTGCTACGGCTGGTAAATCTAATTTTTTACCTTATGTTCCCCCACAACATACTAAGAAGGCACCTCATTACCAATGCAGTCCTTTCGTTCAAATAAAAGCAAAAAGGTACGGGGATCGTCCTTTCTTGCCAGAGGTAAAGGCAAGGGAAAAAAGCTGCACACAGCTAGTTCCCAGGAGCAGAAGTCCTCCCCTATGTCGGCAAAATCCACCGCATGACGCTGGGACTTCCCTGGGGGGATCAGCTCAAGTGGGGGCACGTCTTCGATTTTTCAGCCACGTCTGGGTTCACTCACAGGTGGATCCCTTGGCAATAGAGATTGTTTCTCAGGGATACAGGCTGGAATTCGAAGAGATGCCTCCTCGCCGGTTTTTCAAATCGGCTCTGCCAGCTTCTCCGTCAGAAAGGGAGTTAGTGTTAACTGCAATTCAAAAATTGTATCGGCAACAGGTGATATGCATGTGAGAGGTGTGAGAAGCTAAGTGGAAAGCAGGCCACGCCGGAGTAGCGGAGGAGACTGACACACGCCGGCATCCAAATGTGCTTGGAGCGGCGGCTGGTAATGTAAATGTCTGACACCATTCAGCGCTCATATACGGCTCCATATGCTCCTGCTCTCTTCCACCTCATACTATGTTTAATATCGCCAGTTGGGATTCATGTTGAATTATACATATGCCCTTATCACTAGTGATGTTGCTACTTCTATCTTTTTTATTGCTACATATGTTGCAAATTGCATGTGCATAAAAACCTGGTTTATTGCTACATATGTTGCAAATTGCATGTGCATAAAAACCTGGTTTAGAAGTGCTTACACTGCTGATTAGCACTTAAAAATTGTTAGAATCTCTATAGACCTAATTCATGAATTGATGAATGAATCATTTGAACCAATTAACCTTGTGCTCTCTGATTTTATATCGTTAGTAATAAGGTGAATCATGAATACAATTTAAGATATATGCACAAGAATATCCTCACACCGTTTAACAATGTTTAAAGTGTTAAAATCTGTATAGATTTATATTTGATTCATCAGAATATAAATTAATTTTGGAATATAACTACTTCTGATAGCATATCCCTTTGCCATATTGTGTCATGCATTAAGCTCAAACAAGCAGCGATACAGATGTGGATATTGCTTTGTGGAAATTGATATATATTTATTATTTCTCTATCGTCCTAAGTGGATGCTGGGGTTCCTGAAAGGACCATGGGGAATAGCGGCTCCGCAGGAGACAGGGCACAAAAAAGTAAAGCTTTTACCAGATCAGGTGGTGTGCACTGGCTCCTCCCCCTATGACCCTCCTCCAGACTCCAGTTAGATTTTGTGCCCGAACGAGAAGGGTGCAATCTAGGTGGCTCTCCTAAAGAGCTGCTTAGAGAAAGTTTAGCTTAGGTTTTTTACTTTACAGTGAGTCCTGCTGGCAACAGGATCACTGCAACGAGGGACTTAGGGGAGAAGTAGTGAACTCACCTGCGTGCAGAGTGGATTTGCTGCTTGGCTACTGGACACTAGCTCCAGAGGGACGATCACAGGTACAGCCTGGATGGTCACCGGAGCCGCGCCGCCGGCCCCCTTGCAGACGCTGAAGAGAGAAGAGGTCCAAAATCGGCGGCTGAAGACTCCTGAGTCTTCATAAAGGTAGCGCACAGCACTGCAGCTGTGCGCCATTTTCCTCTCAGCACACTTCACACAACAGTCACTGAGGGTGCAGAGCGCTGGGGGGGGCGCTCTGAGAGGCAAATAAAAACCTTATTAGAGGCAAAAAATACCTCACATATAGCCCACAGAGGCTATATGGAGATATTTAACCCCTGCCTAACTTCAAAAATAGCGGGAGACGAGCCCGCCGTAAAAGGGGCGGGGCCTATCTCCTCAGCACACAGCGCCATTTTCTCTCACAGAAAAGCTGGAGAGAAGGCTCCCAGGCTCTCCCCTGCACTGCACTACAGAAACAGGGTTAAAACAGAGAGGGGGGGCACTGATTTTGGCGATATTGTATATATATAAAAGATGCTATAAGGGAGAAACACTTATATAAGGTTGTCCCTATATAATTATAGCGTTTTTGGTGTGTGCTGGCAGACTCTCCCTCTGTCTCCCCAAAGGGCTAGTGGGTCCTGTCCTCTGTCAGAGCATTCCCGGTGTGTGTGCTGTGTGTCGGCACGTGTGTGTCGACATGTATGAGGACGATGTTGGTGAGGAGGCGGAGAAATTGCCTGTAATGGTGATGTCACTCTCTAGGGAGTCGACACCGGAATGGATGGCTTATTTAGAGAATTACGTGAGAATGTCAACACGCTGCAAGGTCGGTTGACGACATGAGACGGCCGACAATCTATTAGGACCGGTCCAGGCGTCTCAGAAACACCGTCAGGGGTTTTAAAAACGCCCATTTACCTCAGTCGGTCGACACAGACACAGACACGGACACTGAATACAGTGTCGACGGTGAATAAACAAACGTATTTCTCATTAGGGCCACACGTTAAGGGCAATGAAGGAGGTGTTACGTGTTTCTGATACTACAAGTACCACAAGAAAGGGTATTATGTGGGAGTGGAAAAAACTACCTGTAGTTTTTCCTGAATCAGATAAAATAAAATGAAGTGTGTGATGATGCGTAGGGTTACCCCGATAGCAAATATTGGCGTTATACCCTTTCCCGCCAGAAATTAGGGTACGTTGGGAAACACCCCTTAGGGTGATAAGGCGCTCACACGCTTATCAAGTGGCGTTACCGTCTCCAGATACGGCCGCCCTCAAGGAGCCAGCTGATAGGAAGCTGGAAAAATATCCTAAAAAGTATATACACACATACGGTGGTTATACTGCGACCAGCGATCGCCATCAGCCTGGAGATGCAGTGCTGGGTTGGCTTGGTCGGATTCCCTGACTGAAAATATTTTATTCATGTAGAGCATTTAATAGGATGCATTCTATATATATGTATGTGAGATGCACAGAGGGATATTTGCTCTCTGGCATCAAGATAAGTGCGTTGTCCATATCTCCCAGAAGATGTCAGGGACACGACAGTGGTCAGGTGATACAGATCCCATACGGCAGATGGAAGTATTGCTGTATAAAGGGAAGGAGTTATTTGGGGGTCGGTCCATCGGACCTGGGGACCACAGCAACAGCTGGGAAATCCAACCTTTTTTACCCCAAGTTACATCTCAGCTAAAAAAGACACCGTCTTTTCAGCCTCAATCTTTCCTTTCCCATGAGGGCATGCAGGCAAAAGGCCAGTCATATCTGCCCAGACATAGAGGTAAGGGAAGTAGACTGCAGCAGGCAGCCCTTTCCCAGGAAAAGAAGCCCTCCACCGCGTCTGCCAAGTCCTCAGCATGACGCTGGGGCCGTGCAAGCGGACTCAAGGTGGGGGGGTAGTCTCAAGAGTCTCAGGGCGCAGTGGGATCACTCGCAAGTTGACCCCTAGATCGTACGAGTATTATCCCAGGGGTAAAGATTGGAGAGTCGAGACATCTTCTCCTCGCAGGTTCCTGAAGTCTGCTTTACCAACGGCTCCCTCCGACAGGGAGGCAGCATTGGAAACAATTCACAAGCTGTATATCCAGCAGGTGATAATCAAAGTACCCCTCCTACGACAAGGAAAAGGGTATTATTTTTCCACACTATATTGTGGTACTGAAGCCAGACGGCTTGGTGACACATAGTCTAAATCTAAAATGTTTTGAACACTTACATAAAAGGTTCAAATCGAGATAAAGTCACTCAGAGCAGTGATAGCGAACCGGAAAAAAGGGGACTATATGGTGTCCCTGGACATCAAGGATTACCTCCATGTCCAAATTTTGTCCTTCTCATCAAGGGTACCTCTGGTTCGTGGTACAGAAGAGAACAGTTGGAGGTCGGAAGAGCACTATCTAAAGTAGTTCTTCGACGGCACGACTGGATTCTAAATATTCCAAGAATCGCAGCTGTTTTCCGACGATACGTCTGCTGTTCCTAGGGATGATTCTGGACACGGTTCAGAAAAAGGTTTTTCTTCCCGAGGAAAAAGCCAAGGAGTTATCCGACCTGTCAGGAACCTCCTAAAACCAGGAAAGGTGTCTGTACATCAATGCACAAGAGTCCTGGGAAAAATGGTGGCTTTTTACGAAGCAATTCCATTCGGCAGATTCCATGCAAGAATTTTCCAAAGGGATCTGTTGGACAAATGGTCAGGGTCGCATCCTCAGATGCACCTGCGAATAACCCTGTCGCCAAGGACAAGGGTATATCTTCTGTGGTGGTTGCAAAAGGCTCATCTATTGGAGGGCCGCAGATTCGGCATACAGGATTTGATCCTGGTGACCACGGACGCCAGCCTGAGAGGTTGGGGAGCAGTCACACAAGGAAGAAACTTCCAGGGGGTATGGACGAACCTGGAAAAGTCTCTTCACATAAACATTCTGGTACTAAGAGCAATCTAAAATGCTCTAAGCCAGGCGGAACCACTCCTGCAAGGAAAACCGGTGTTGATTCAGTCGGACAACATCACGGCGGTCGCCCATGTAAACAGACAGGGCGGCACAAGAAGCAGGAGTGCAATGGCAGAAGCTACCAAGATTCTTCGCTGGGCGGAGAATCACGTAATAGCACTGTCAGCAGTGTTCTTCCCGGGCGTGGACAACTGGGAAGCAGACTTCCTCAGCAGACACGATATTCAACCGGGAGAGGGGGGTCTTCATCCAGAAGTCTTCCACATGCTAGTAAACTGTTGGGAAAGACCAATGGTAGACATGATGGCGTCTCGCCTCAACAAGAAACTGGACAAGTATTGCGCCAGGTCAAGAGATCCACAGGCAATAGCTGTGGACGCACTGGTAACACCTTGGGTGTACAAATCAGTATATGTGTTTCCTCCTCTGCCTCTCATACCAAAGGTATTGAAGATTATACGGTGAGGAGGAGTAAGAACAATACTAGTGGCTCCGGATTGGCCAAGAAGGACTTGGTACCCGGAACTTCAAGAGTTGGTCACGGACGACCCGTGCCCTCTACTTCTGAGAAGGGACCTGCTACAACAGGGTCCCTGTCTCTTTCAAGACTTACCGCGGCTGCGTTTGACGGCATGGCGGTTGAACGCCAGATCCTAAAAGGGAAAGGCATTCCAGAAGAAGTCATTCCTATCTTGATTAAGGCAAGGAAGGAAGTCACCGCGAAACATTATCACCGCATTTGGCGAAAATATGTCGCGTGGTGCGAGGATCGGAGTGTTCCGACGGAGGAATTTCAACTGGGTCGTTTCCTACATTTCCTAAAATCAGGATTGTCTATGGGTCTCAAATTGAGATCTATTAAGGTTCAAATTTCGGCCCTGTCAATATTCTTCCAAAAAGAATTGGCCTCAGTTCCTGAGGTACAGACTTTTGTTAAAGGAGTACTGCATATACAGCCTCCTGTGGTGCCTCCGGTGGCACCGTGGGATCTAAATGTAGTTTTAGATTTCCTCAAATCCCATTGGTTTGAACCATTGAAAAAGGTGGATTTTAAATATCTCACATGGAAAGTGACTATGTTACTGGCCCTGGCTTCCGCCAGGAGAGTATCTGAATTGGCGGCTTTATCTTATAAAAGCCTTTATCTAATCTTCCATTCGGATAGGGCAGAACTGAGGACTCGTCCGCATTTTCTCCCTAAGGTGGTATCAGCGTTTCACCTGAACCAACCTATTGTGGTGCCTGCGGCCACTGGCGACTTGGAGGACTCCAAGTTGTTGGACGTTGTCAGAGCCTTAAAAATATACATTTCAAGGACGGCTGAAGTCAGAAAATCTGACTCGCTGTTGATACTATATGCACCCAACAAGTTGGGTGCCCCTGCTTCTAAGCAGACGATTGCTCGTTGGATTTGTAACACAATTCAACTTGCTCATTCTGTGGCAGGCCTGCCACAGCCTAAATCTGTTAAGGCCCATTCCACAAGGAAGGTGGGCTCATCTTGGGCGGCTGCCCGAGGGGTCTCGGCATTACAATTCTGCCGAGCAGCTACGTGGTCGGGGGAAAACACGTTTGTAAAATTCTACAAATTTGATACCCTGGCAAAAGAGGACTTGGAATTCTCTCATTCGGTGCTGCAGAGTCATCCGCACTCTCCCGCCCGTTTGGGAGCTTTGGTATAATCCCCATGGTCCTTTCAGGAACCCCAGCATCCACTTAGGACGATAGAGAAAATAAGAATTTACTTACCGATAATTCTATTTCTCGGAGTCCGTAGTGGATGCTGGGCGCCCATCCCAAGTGCGGATTATCTGCAATACTGTACATAGTTATTGTTAACAAATTCGGGTTATATTGTTAAGGAGCCATCTTTAAGAGGCTCTTTCTGTTATCATACTGTTAACTGGGTTTAGATCACAAGTTGTACGGTGTGATTGGTGTGGCTGGTATGAGTCTTACCCGGGATTCAAATTGCCTCCCTTATTGTGTACGCTCGTCCGGGCACAGTACCTAACTGGAGTCTGGAGGAGGGTCATAGGGGGAGGAGCCAGTGCACACCACCTGATCTGGTAAAAGCTTTACTTTTTTGTGCCCTGTCTCCTGCGGAGCCGCTATTCCCCATGGTCCTTTCAGGAACCCCAGCATCCACTACGGACTCCGAGAAATAGAATTATCGGTAAGTAAATTCTTATTTTCTGAACAATGAACTAACTTTGCATACCAGATTTTTGAGGATGTATCTGCAATATTGTTCTATTATTATGTGAGAGAATAGAACTGGTACTAATACATTTTAGGTGTAAAATTAGCAGATTTATCTTTAAAGATACTCTTACTCTCTACTCTCTCTTTGATTATTAAATTGGGCTATTACTAATTGTTGAATGAACAACATTTCAGTCTTGAAACAATCTAATCAACTATTTGTGATGATGCACCTATTTTTATACTGTGCCATCTAACGAACCTAATCAAGCATTTATGCATATGTGAACACTCTGTTGTTGAAATTGACACAGACTAATTGTAGTTGATTAAATGTATTTATTCTGCAGACTAAAATATTTATAGTGGACACTTAGTTGTGGAAACTACACGTATCAATTGTATTGAAGTAATGAACTAGATCTGCAGATTTGACACATGTGGAAGACATTTCATTGTGGAATCAACATAGACCCATTATAATTGATTAATGAATTTAACGCTACAGACTAAAATGCCTGTGGATGTTTGTTGCGTTTGCAACATTGTTTATATTTTTTGTGAGAGATCAGAGTTTTACAAATGATACACCATATATATGTATGAATAGGACCTGCCCCTTTTTTGCAACATTATCTTACTCCTCTTGAGAGATTAGAGTTTTTTCATATAATCCACCATTCATACGTGTGAACATTACTCTGCCTATCCACACAGATGCTGTTTGTCTTGTGCTGATTATTTAACAGGATTAAGCTAACTGCCGAATGACAAATGCCCAGGAAATATAATTGAACCAATCGGTGTGTGAATGTTAGCTAGTAATTAATTTCTGTTTTTTATACCATTCAGCAATTAACACTGCACATGTGTTATATGTTATATTTTTTATTTATTTCTCTTATCTTTTCATCACTCTCTCATCTGGTTGACAGTAGTGCTGGCCAGGGTTCTGCCCTCTTCAGCGTACATCTTACTGTCACAACAGAAAGCAGAAGTGTTTCTTTCTTTCTTCTTTTTTCTATCCCCCATCCGAAGGGGAAGAAAAAAATCTACAGTCAATTTGCCAACATTCAAAGACAGCTTTTGGTTCTTCTTTCCAACACTCCCTCATCTGGAAAAGCCTGGGGCCAACTTTCCAGGGACACATAACAGGCAGAGTACAGACAGCAGAAGTGGGTTCTTTCTTCCTTCACATATCATCTTCACTATTCAAGGTCGTACTATCCTGAAAGTAGCCCGATCTTCAATCTCGGAAGCTGATAGGATAGACCTGGCTAGTACTGTGAAGGGGGACCACTCAGGAATACCAGGCACTGTGGATATCACTAAGATGATCACGTATATCTTCAATTGAACAACACTGGTGGAGCAATTCTATACTGCTCACTTTCACTATTATAACCTATATTTTCACCCTTCTATCTTTTTATATAAGAAATTTAGATAGATATATTAAATATTGTGGACCATAACTGGTCTCTAGTGTTAGGAACAGAAGACCGCACAGGTCATTTTTTAAGGAACAGAATAAATGTTACGTTTTAAATTATTAATCTTTACATCATTTCATTGTACAATATGATTTAATATTGACTAAAATTTCAAAAAGAGTGCTCCCAAAAAGGATTTCTTTTGTCTTTCCTTTCCTTCCATATATGTAGTTAATCTACAAAAGTATTTTGGGAGCACCACCAATAAGTAAAGTGCTGTTTATAGGCTAAATAAAAAAGCACTGTGTATATTGGTATTTTCAGATTTATTAGATTTATTGATATCTAGGTGTGGCCATACATCACACGACTAGTGCGGAACTAACAAACCCTCTCTGCTACCGATAGTCAAGGTTCCTCTTCTCCAGCAAGGAAAGGGGTATTACTCAACCCTGTTTGTGGTTCCGAAACCGGACGGTTCGGTCAGACCCATTTTGAATCTGAAATCCCTGAACCTGTACTTGAAAAAGTTCAAGTTCATGATGGAATCGCTCAGAGCGGTCATTGCCAGCCTGTAGGGGGGGGGGGGGGGGGGGGGGGGGGGGGGGGGGGGGGGGGGGGGGGGGGGGGGGGGGGGATTGGTTGGTTTCCCTGGACATAAAGGATGCTTACCTTCATGTTCCGATTTTTCTTCCTCACCAGGCGTTCCTGAGATTTGCGGTACAGGACTGTCATTACCAATTTCAGACTTTGCTGTGTGGGCTTTCCATGGCCCCGAGAATTTTCACCAAGGTAATGGCGGAAATGATGGTGCTCCTGCGCAAGCAGGGTGTCACAATTATCCCATACTTGGACGATCTCCTCATAAAGGCGAGATAAGTTACTGGACAGCGTGTCACTGTCTGTGAGGACGTTGCAGCAGCACGGCTGGATTCTCAATATTCCGAAGTCCCAGCTGGTTCCTACAACGCGTCTGACCTTTTTGGGCCTGATTCTGGACACAGAACAGAAAAAGGTTTTTCTTCCGGTGGAAAAGGCTCAGGAGCTCATAGCTCTGGTCAGGAACCTATTAAAGCCAAAAAAGGTTTCAGTGCTTCACTGCACACGTGTCCTGGGGAAGTTGGTGGCATCGTACAAGGCCATCCCCTTCGGCAGGTTCCATGCGAGGACTTTTCAATGGGACCTACTGGACAAATGGTCCGGGTCTCATTTACAAATGCATCAAAGGATCACCCTGTCTACCAGAGCCAGGATATCTCTCCTGTGGTGGCTGTACAGTGCTCACCTCCTGGAAGGCCGCAGGTTCGGCATTCAGGACTGGATCCTGGTGACCACGGACGCAAGCCTCCGAGGTTGGGGAGCAGTCACACTGAGAAGAAATTTCCAAGTTCTCTGGTCAACTCTAGAGACTTGTCTCCACATCCACGTCCTGGAGTTGAGGGCCATATACAACGGCCTACGTTAAGCGGAGGCATTACTTCGGGACAAACCGGTTCTGATTCAGTCGGACAATGTCACAGCAGTGACTCATGTAAACCGTCAAGGCGGCACAAGGAGCAGAGTGGCCATGGCAGAAGCAACCAGGATTCTTCGCTGGGCGGAGAATCATGTAAGTGCACTGTCGGCAGTGTTCATCCCGGGGGTGGTCAACTGGGAAGCGGACTTCCTCAGCAGACACGACCTGCATCCGGGAGAGTGGGGACTTCATCAGGAAGTCTTCGCACAGATCGCGGGTCGGTGGGGCGCGCCTCAGATAGACATGATGGCGTCCCGTCTAAACAAAAAGCTAAAGCGATAATGCGCCAGGTCAAGAGACCCTCAGGCGGTAGCTGTAGACGCTCTGGTGACACCATGGGTGTTCAGATCGGTCTATGTGTTCCCTCCTTTGCCTCTTATACCCAAGGTGTTGAGAATAATACGGCAAAGAAGAGTGAGAACAATCCTCATTGTTCCAGATTGGCCACAAAGGACTTGGTATCCTGATCTGCAAGAGTTGCTCACAGAAGATCCGTGGCCTCTTCCTCTAAGGCAGGACCTGCTGCAACAGGGGCCCTGTCTGTTCCAAGACTTACCGCGGCTGCGTTTGACGGCATGGCGGTTGAACGCCGGATCCTAGCGAAAAAAGGTATTCCGGAGGAGGTCATTCCTACCCTGATTAAGGCTAGGAAGGACGTGACATCGAAACATTATCACCTCATATGGCGAAAATGTTTCTTTTTCATCCACTAGGGGTCACTGGAGTACTCTTGGGATATGGACGGTTCCACTGGAACTAGGCACTGAACAGTTAAACTTTGAGGTACTCTGGGATATGGAGGGGAGGTATAGTCAGTGTTTTTTCGGTGCTCACAGAGCAACTAGGCTTGTGGAAGTGGATCCACAATTATTGATTTTTCTCTTTGATTATTTTTGAAAACATCCCTTTCCCCCTTCCAAGAAGGCGAGGGTATGGGATAGTGAAAGCTGCTCATGCAGCTGTGGGTGTCGGACCTCTCTAGAAGAGCTCCCTCATTTCCACGTGCAGGACACCTGCAGTAAAAGGCTGACAGTGCTTGCAGAGAAGCCCCGTCATTGCCCTCACCACAGGGTCCAGGTATGTGTTTGGGGCGGTCAGCTCATGCTGCCGCCCCGCTGTGTGGGATTACTGTGTCTGTGTATTATGCCGTGCGCTGCCCGCAGCCGCCAGCCGCCGCTTTCAGCGCCGCTGTGAACACCTCTCCCGCCGCGCTCAGCCACGCTGGTGCATAGCCGCTCCACGGCTCCATGCGGCATATCGTATGGCACTTCCGGAGTCATAGCAGCGGTCTCCGGATACAGAGTAGCGGTACACGGAGCACGGGGGAGAGAGGGAGGCACACACTTCTTTATCCAGGGTGTATGGTCTAACACAGAGCCAGCAGCGCTGTATAGATAAGTAACAGGATGGCATATATACATTTAAGTATAATCTGCTGCATAAGTTAAATGTTTGCACTTTGTGATATTCTGTGAGCATGGGGACATATTAAACCATGCTTCCTGTTTTTCCTGTTTCTCTCCAGATTTTCCTGTAATACATCTGTCCACCATTGAAGGCGCAGGGGTGTTAGGAGGATTTTGGGATCAGGCATATTACTGGCACACTTGGCCAGATATATAGAGACACCTTAGTACTATTTACTGAGTCGCACAGGTTTTCTCTCTCTTGTCTTTGTTTTTTTTATTTTTTTATTATTATTTACATAATGAGTAAGACACCAGCAAAGTCTAAGAAGCAGTTTTTCTGTAATGTCTGTAAGGGATATTACCTGACGGATTTACCACATGTAAAGTATGTGTGGTAAATTCCGAAACAAATACAACTCCTGCTCCGGTTCCAAATCCAGTTTCTCATGGGCTATATTAGCAGATGTTTTAGCTGGTTTGCAATCAGAGTTGGCCGCTTCTCGGCAGGAGCGAGAGGCGGCAAGATCTGAATCTAGGGTAGGACCGCTAGAACTTCCTGAGGGGTCTCAGCCTTACCAAAGGTCCAGATCCTCTTTGACTAAAGGGGATAAGTTTCATTTTTCTTATAAACTACCGGTTTCTGCTATGTTACTGTCTGATGATTCTTCACCAGACCTCACTGTACAAGATGTGGGCGAGGAGGGCGAAGTAGACCAGCAGTCAGATGGTGACGATTTTGACAGGCCGGGTATTGATAATCTCATCAGAGCAGTGCGTCAGTCTCTGATTTTTACAGAAACTGAGGAGCCTCTGACAAATGATGTCGTTTTTACTAAACGACAGAGAAATCCAATTTGTTTTCCTGTGTCAGAATCTCTTAATAAAATGTTACTAGAAACAAGGAAGAATCCGGATAAACGGTTTTCTGTACCTCACAGATTTAGGTCTAGCTATCCGTTTCCAGATTCTATGACAGCTACATGGGAGAATCCGCCGTTGGTGGATTCATCTGTGTCTAAACTTACAAAGAAATTAACCATACCAGTACCAGCTGCAACTACACTCAAGGACCCTTCGGACCGTAAAATAGAGGTTATGCTGAAGTCCATGTATACAGCGGCAGGAGTGCTGCTTAGACCTGGGTTGAGTGGCATTTGGGTAACTAAAGCTCTAATGGTATGGATAACAGAACTCAGATCTGCCTTAACTGATGATCATCTTATACTTCTCGCTGATCAAATCTGGGAAGCGGCTGACTATTTATGTATAGCTTCTACTGACGTCTGTCAGCTCACTTCTCGCCTTTCATCATCACTAGTCACAGCACGACGTGCGCTCTGGCTACGTTCTTGGCGAGCGGAGACAGAGGTCAAAAAAGGAATAGAAGCATTACCTTATGAGGGCGAGAAGTTATTCGGTCCTGAATTGGACAAATTAATTTCTGAGGCCACGGGAGGGAAGTCGGTTTTCTTACCATTTCCTCCAACAGTGCCTAGAAAAAGATATTCTGGACCGGCGTTCAAATCTTTTACACCTCAGTCCTTTCGCGGGCGTGGCAGGGGAACGGCCACACCAGGTAGACGAGGTCGGGGACGTAGTTTCCAACGAGCCAATACCACTCGTCAGGATACTAAAGTCACCGGTAAGCCAGTGGCATGACGGGCTCCCAGCCCATCTCGTTTCTCCTATTGTAGGAGCACGTCTTCAGTCATTCCAGTTGGCGTGGCTTCAGACGTCCACAGATGGGTGGATCCGCAATCTAGTTTTAACAGGTTACAAAATAGAGTTCGACTGTCTCCCGCCAATGCGGTTTTTCAGGACAGGACTGCCTCTGTCGGACGACAAGAGGGCGATTCTGCAGACTGCCATTCAGTCTCTGCTGGACGCAGCAGTTTTGGTTCTGGTCCCTGTGCACCAACAGGGTCAGGGTTATTATTCCAGTCTGTCTGTGGTACCGAAGCCGGATGGCTCGGTCAGGCCAATATTCAACTTAAAGGGCCTCAACCAGTACGTCACTTACTACAGATTCAAAATGGAATCTCTACGATCAGTAATTGCAGGTCTAGAGCCACAGGAGTTTATGATTGCGCTGGATCTCAAGGATGCGTATTTACACATTCCGATTTGGCCTCATCAAAGGTTTTTGCGGTTTGCAATACGACAGAACCATTACCAGTTTCAGGCTCTACCGTTTGGCCTCTCGTCAGCGCCTCGGGTATTCACCAAGGTGATGTCTGTGTTGATAGCTTATCTCAGATCTTTAAGAGTGATAATAGTTCCATACTTGGACGATCTACTCATCAAAGCTCCGTCTCAAATCCTCCTTCAACAGGCATTGCTGACATACAATGTACTGGTTCACCACGGTTGGATTGTCAACTTCAAGAAATCACATCTAGTTCCGTCCCAACGACTTCAATTCCTAGGTATGATTCTCGATACGGTAGACCAAAGGATCTACCTACCCGAACAGAAAGTACAGGTCATTCGTCATCTGGTACAATTAGTGCTCAAGCCACGCACAGTCTCGGTTCATTTGTGCATTCGCCTCTTAGGCACAATGGTGGCGGCTTTCGAAGCACTTCAGTTCGGAAGGTTTCACTCACGTCCTTTTCAACTGGATGTGCTCGCACAGTGGTCGGGCTCGCACTTACAGATTCACCACAGGGTAAGGTTGTCTCCAAGGACCAGAGTGTCTCTACTCTGGTGGCTCAGGGTACAGAATCTAACCGCAGGAAAACAGTGCAGCACCTGGAATTGGATCATTCTCACGGCAGACGCAAGTCTCAGAGGTTGGGGAGCTGTAGTTCAGAATCTTCAGCTCCAGGGTCTCTGGGCGGATCACGAAAAATTGCTGTCTATAAATGTCCTGGAACTCCGGGCAATTTACAATGCGTTACGACAGGCAGTGCACATGCTGCAGGCTCAGGCAGTCCAGGTGCAATCAGACAATGCGACGGCGGTCGCATACATCAACAAACAAGGCGGAACGAGAAGCCGCATGGCAATGCGGGAAGTAGCTCGAATCCTCAATTGGGCCGAGTATCACCAAGTGATATTGTCGGCAGTATTCATTTCGGGAGTGGACAACTGGGAGGCGGATTATCTCAGTCGTCGGGATTTCCATCCAGGAGAATGGGCATTAAATCCAGATGTATTTCTCATGCTGGTCCAGAGGTGGGGTTACCCGCAGGTGGACTTGATGGCATCTCGCCACAATGATCAAACGCCCCAGTATGTATCCAGAACGGCAGTGGCGGTGGTTGCTCTCACAGTCAGGTGGCCATACAGTCTAGTATATCTGTTTCCACCGTTTCCGCTGCTCCCTCTATTGCTAAAACGGATCAAAAGAGAGTTCGTCACAGTCATACTAGTGGCGCCTCATTGGCCACGGAGAGCTTGGTTTTCGGATCTTCGCGGATTACTCACAGACGATCCTTGGCCGCTCCCACTACGTCCGGACCTGTTACAACAGGGTCCGTTTCTTTACCCCGATTTTAGCACGGTTGCGTTTGACGGGGTGGCTGTTGAGACCGCCCTCTTAAGAAGAGAGGGCATTCCAGAATCAGTCATTCCAACCATGTTACGAGCTAGGAAGCCGGTTATGGCAGCTCATTATTATAGAATTTGGCGTGCCTATATAGGTTGGTGTGAAGCTAGGAAGTTTCCAACTTCATCTTTCAAGTTATCCCGTCTTTTGTTATTTCTACAGATGGGATTAGATGGAGGTCTACGTTTATCCACACTAAAAGTGCAGATATCTGCTTTATCAATTTACTTTCAAAGACGATTGGCTCTTTTGCCATCAGTACACTCCTTTATGCAGGGTGTCCTCAGAGTACAGCCTCCATTCATTCCACCTACAGCGCCATGGGACTTGAATCTGGTTTTAGATTTCTTACAGTCTTTTCATTTTGAACCCTTACAACAAGTGGATTTTAAATTTCTCACTTGGAAAACAATTTTTCTTCTAGCCTTGGCTTCGGCAAGGCGAGTTTCAGATTTGGGTGCCTTGTAATGCAAGCCACCATATTCGGTGTTTCATGATGACAGAGCGGAACTTCGGACGAATCCCGCTTTCTTACCAAAAGTAGTGTCATCTTTTCACAACAACCAACCAATAGTAGTTCCTGTGTTATTAGGACATTCTGTAACTCTGGATGTGGTACGCGCTTTACGCATTTGTGTCTTGAACGTCTACACTTCGTAAGACGGATACGTTGTTTGTTCTATGATGCTGCCAAGAAGGGTTGGCCAGCCTCTAAGCAGACCCTATCCAGAAGGATAAAACTGACCATACGTCAGGCTTATCTTCAGGCTAGATTACAGCCGCCTACATCGGTAACAGCTCATTCCACACATTCTGTTGGAACTTCATGGGCAGCTGGTCGTGGAGCCTCTACGACACAGCTTTGCCGGGCGGCTACATGGTCATCAGTGCACACGTTTGTGCGCTTTTATAAGTTTGATACTTTTGCGGCATCAGCATCTAGCTTTGGCCGTTTAGTGTTACAAGTGCCAAATAGCTCTCCCGCCCACGGGGGAAACTTTGGTACGTCCCAAGAGTACTCCAGTGACCCCTAGTGGATGAAAAAGGAAAATAGGATTTTGGTACTTACCAGATAAATCCTTTTCTTTGAATCCATATGGGGCACTGGACGCCCACCCAGAGCAGTTATTACCTGGTTGTGGTAAGTGCAGGGAATATTATGGTAACACACTCTTACCGACTGTTTCAAATTAGAAATTTATCGGGTTGGTGTCAACGGTTAGTTGTCATTTTTTGTTGGTGTCAACTTTATTGTTGTCCAGTTTTGTTATATGTATTTCTCCATTGTCAACTTCTATAGCTCCAGTTCGGCTCAGTAAAAAACACTGAGGTACTCTGGGATATGGAGGGGAGGTATAGTCAAAGTTTAACTGTTCAGTGCCTAGTTCCAGTGGAACCGTCCATATCCCAAGAGTACTCCAGTGCCCCCTATGGATTCAAAGAAAAGGATTTATCTGGTAAGTACCAAAATCCTATTTTCTTGGTGTGAGGCCAGGACTGCTCCTATGGAGGAGTTCCATTTGGGCCGTTTACTACACTTCCTTCAAACAGGAGTGAATTTGGGCCTATAATTAGGATCCATAAAGGTTCAAATTTCGGCCTTGTCCATTTTCTTTCAAAAAGAATTGGCTTCTCTTCCTGAAGTACAGACTTTTGTGAAGGGAGTGCTGCATATTCAGCCTCCTTTTATACCTCCGGTGGCGCCTTGGGATCTTAACGTGGTATTAAGTTTCCTCAAGTCACCTTGGTTTGAACCACTCACAGCAGTGGAGTTGAAATATCTCACTTGGAAGGTGGTCATATTGTTGTTGGCCTTAGCCTTCTGCAAGGCGTGTTTCGGAATTAGCGGCTTTGTCATATAAAAGTCCCTATCTGGTATTCCACGTGGATAGGGCAGAATTGAGAACTCGTCCTCAATTCCTGCCTAAAGTGGTCTCATCTTTTCATATGAACCAACCTATTGTCGTGCCTGTGGCTACGCAAGACTTGGAGGATTCTGAGTCACTTGATGTGGTCAGGGCTTTGAAGATTTATGTGGCCAGAACAGCTAGGGTCTGGAAGACAGAGGCGCTGTTTATCCTGTATGCAGCCAATAAGGTTGGCGCACCTGCTTCAAAGCAGACTATTGCTCGCTGGATCTGTAACACGATTCAGCAAGCACATTCTTCGGCAGGATTGCCATTGCCAAAATCGGTTAAGGCCCATTCCACTAGGAAGGTGGGCTCTTCTTGGGCGGCTGCCCGAGTGGTCTCTGCATTACAGTTGTGCCGAGCAGCTACTTGGTCGGGATCAAACACCTTTGCAAGGTTCTATAAGTTTGATACCCTAGCTGAGGAGGACCTCCTGTTTGCTCAATCGGTGCTGCAGAGTCATCCGCACTCTCCCGCCTGTTTGGGAGCTTTGGTATAATCTCCATGGTCCTTACGGAGTCCCAGCATCCTCTAGGACGTTAGAGAAAATAAGATTTTACACTTACCGGTAAATCTATTTCTCGTAGTCCGTAGAGGATGCTCGGCGCCCGTCCCAAGTGCGGACTTCTTCTGCAAGACTTGTATATAGTTATTGCTTACATAAGGGTTCATCGGTTTGGACCGAGACTATGTTGTTTGTTCATACTGTTAACTGGGTAGTTTATCACAAGTTATACGGTGTGATTGGTGTGGCTGGTATGAATCTTACCCTTGGATTAACAAAAATCCTTTCCTCGTACTGTCCATCTCCTCTGGGCACAGTTTCTCTAACTGAGGTCTGGAGGAGAGGCATAGAGGGAGGAGCCAGTGCACACCCAGAGTCTAAAGTCTTTCTTAAAGTGCCCATGTCTCCTGCGGAGCCCGTCTATTCCCCATGGTCCTTACGGAGTCCCAGCATCCTCTACTGACTACGAGAAAAAGATTTACCGGTAAGTGTAAAATCTTATTATATCTATACTGTTCAGAAAATATGTCCAGGCAAAGTGGAAATATACTTTACAGACCTATATTATCCTGGCTCATTTGACTATATGGGTGTAGTTACAGCTATTGAAACCAACAACTACTGTCTAAGCAATACATCTATGCAAATAGTAAATATATTTTATGCAGGGATGTATCCACCTGGCTTATTAAACTTAAACATTCTATGCCTTAGGAATACAAATCTATTGTCCAACCTTGCAGTGCCTTATATAATATATGCAGATTTCATGTATGGTTTTAGAGATTACAAAAATCAGTTTGAAACCTGGAATTTCAGCTCTACTTCACGAATACTTTATTCTAGGTATACAAAATACAAGATCCGAAAACACAATGATAATAATGGTACATACATAACAAAACACATAGTTTTACAAACTTAAACAATTAATACACATACTGTGCACTTGCAAGAATATGTAAGGAAAAGTTCACAGCTACCTTCTTGATGCCTAGGATCCTGTCTCCCTCAGTACTCTATCCTTCTTCTTCTGCCTCCTTAGCTACTGGGCCTGTCTTTTATACCCAACATCACCAATTCAAACTGGCATATTCCTATTGCTTCCTTTGTAACTGATAATTGCCAGATTGCAAAGTGTCGTAAAACATGTCCGATTGTTCTGCCCCAAGGTGACAAACAGTACATAAAATTGAGTACTTCCTTATTCAGCAAAGATTTTACTTTGGTTATTTGAAGTGTAACTATATTGACTTGCATTGGGTGTTAGCATCAACAATTGGGACTTGTTTGTACAGTAGAAGTTCAATAGATCTTATGTTGTCATTGTTTCTGGCCTGCAGTATAACTGGACAAAAGGCCAGATGGCTTACACATTTCCTAAAAATATGCAGATCCTGGATTGTGGTATTGCCTTTGCAGCCCATATTATAGCTTAAATTGAAGAAAGAAGAAAAACGTTGAAGACTTCAAGGGCTGCAGCTTTTATGTATGTCATTAGACATACTTTGCTGCAGCTCCATCACTCCCCCAGCGGCGCTGTACACTCCCGTGCCTTGGTTGCCGGGTAACCTCCAGGATCGCGTGGCCGCAGGTACAAGGGGAGGTAAGGGGTCTCTTTGGCCCACTGTTAACCGCGATCCGGCGCGGCCGTGGACACTGTAATCGGGCAGCCGCTCCACTAGTCACCGTGACACTGGGCACAGGTGGGGGTTTTCTGCTGCGGGGGTACACTGGGCTCCACAAGTATTAACATCGGGGTGTAGAGTAGGATCTTGATCCGAGGCACAAACGGGCTCAAAGCTTTTGACTGTTACCAAGATGCCAGCGCTGCCTCCTCTATAACCCCGCCCTCATGCACAGGAGCTCAGTTTGTAAGTTGGTGCCTTGCAGTAAGCAGACACTTAACAGGAGGGCTGCCTCAGGCAGTCTATTGATAGCTTAAATGACAGAAAAAAAAAGATTTTTTTCTTCAAGACTTCAAGGGCTGCTGCAGGCACAGTCTTTCTGACTTGTCTGTGTGCGGCCCCCTCACTCCCAGCGGCTCTCTATACTCCCGCGCCCTGGTTGCCGGGTCACTGAGCGGAGGCGCCGGTTTCTTCCACAACGTGCGTCACACACACGCCGCCGTTCTCCCGAATCGTGGGGCCGCAGATAAGGGAAGGTAAGGGGCTTCTGTGCCCGCTCTTTACCGCAATCCAGTGCAGCCGTAGGAGGCGGGCCGCGAGCGCTGGCGTGGACACTGATTACTGGGCAGCCGCTCCACTAGCCACCAGGGTGATTTCATGGGCACAGGTCGGGTTTTTTTTTATTATACATCCTCCGTCTTACACTGCCCGCAGCACCCGGTGAGGATGCCAGCAGGGGGAGCAGGCCGGACCTGTGGCCCCTCCCCCCATCCCCAGGGCGCCATTTCTATGAATGTTCCCGCCCTGGAGCTGCATATCTCTCCCTCACTCCTGACCAGCAGCAGCCATCACACCATCGCTGTGCTGGTCCTGGGACTGCTGGGGCAAATCCTCCTCTGTAGAACCGCCTGACTGCCAGTGCTGTGTTTTCTACAGGACACTTAAGTATTCTACCTATCACTGGGACAGTGTTAGTTAAGAAAGAGTGCATACATTGAGGGTTGTGTGCTACAAACACCCTGTGATATACATACAGTCTTTACTGTGTCTGTAATATCTGTTGTTAACACATATAGCCATACTGAGTATTACTTTGTATTGCTAGTCCAGTGCAGTTTAATGCTACATCATTTCTGCATGGTACACTTGTGACTATATATGTGTGTGTGCATGTAGCTGCTGCGTGGTTGCCTCATTACAGAGTATTTCACTCAGCGTGCTGCTCCTGTATTGCTATACCTGAGGGGGACAAGTGTATCAGGTGTCTTTTTGTTTAATATAGGATTGTATCACAAGATATACCTGCTGTGTATTTTTACTTGTGATTTATAGTCACCATATACATTTATATCTCTTGAACTCCCGGTCTGTGCTATCATTGTCACTTTTCACAGGTGCTCTTGTTAGGTATATTGCTGCTACACCTTATACCTGGTTGCCCGGTATTGTGCACACTGTTATGTCTGCTACACGTGGCAACGACGCTGGGGCTTCTCCCACATTGCATGGTAGTGAGGCCGCTGACGTGCTGGAGGATAATATGGCAGCTGAGAGTTCAGGTTACGGGGGTTCCTTACCCCCCAGTGGGTCGGTAGCACCTGGGGCTTTACAGGACCCAACTTGGGCTACATTTTCCATGTTATTAAACACGCTTGTAACTAAATTGGCGCCCCCTGTGGGACCACCTGTGCCACTGCAGCAGTTTATGGTCCCTGCTATTAATCCGCCATGGGCAGATCAAATCTCCACTCAGTTACAGCATTTGAACCGGTCACTGATTAAATCTAAGTGTCACTCTCGCCCGCCTAAGACTAATTTGTCTTCTAAAGGGGCCATTACCTCCTCCCAATCCACTGCTATCCCTGACACGTCCTCTGATGAGGATGGTGCATATACTGATCCCACAGACACTGATACAGATGTTTCTGATGGGGAAGGGAAGTCGTTAGTGGATGTCCCGGATTTGATTGAAGCGATTAGGCTCATTCTTCAGGTGTCTGATGATCCTGAGGCTGTCTCTAAGAAACCAGATAGGTTTAAACGTAAGAAGGTGGTTAAACAAGTTTTACCTCATTCTGAACACCTGGTTGACATATGTCAGGAATCCTGGGAAAATCCGGGGGCAAAATTCCCACCGAATAAGAGACTGTTGGCTCGCTATCCTCTCTCTGCGGTATGTAAGAATTGGGAAACTTCTCCACCTGCAGATTCTCATGTGGCGCGTATGGTTGTTTCCTCTGCTCTGCCGGTAACTACCGTCACCTCTCTGAAGGAACCGATGGATAGACGGGCAGAGGGTTGTTTAAAAGCGATTTATACCCTAACGGGGGCTGTGCATAGGTCAACCATTGCAGCAACTTGGGCTGCTGAAGCTGTTGAGGCGTGGGCTCAGGAGCTTGAGGCGGAACCGCCTTCCAACTCGTCTGAGCATGCTCGACGATGTCTGTCCTATATTACCACGGCTTCTCTGTACCTTAAGGAGGCGTCCTTCGATGCTGGGGTGCTCGCGGCCAAGGCTGCTACTACTTCAGTCTTCGCCAGACGTATCCTTTTGTTAAGATCCTGGTCGGTAGATATGGATTCCAAGAAAACCCTGGCGGTGCTTCCCATCAAGGTGAGACATTCTCTTTGGAGAAGACCTCAATAAGATTGTGGCTTATCTGGCTACTGCTAAAACAGCTTGCCTACCTAGTACGGCTCCTTCCGCACAGAAGGCTAAAAGTACTTTCTCTCGGCCCTTTTGTCCTCCGGGTAAAGCAAAAGGTCAGGCGTACCTAAAGCAAGTTTGTGCTTCCAGACCTGCCAAGCCCAGACCGAAACGAGCCTGGGCTGTTTGTCAGCCTGCTTCCAAAACTGACAAGCCCTGCCGCATGACTGGGAGGGCCTCCCTCTGGGGGATCCCAGGGTGGGGGGCCGACTTCTAGGTTTTGCCCAGGAGTGGTTGAAAACCACTTCCGATGCCTGGGTAATTGAAGTCGTCACTCGAGGTTACGCAGTATCCTTCAAGAGTCGACCCCCTCATCGATTTTGCCTGACAGATGTTCCTCTGGACCCAACAAAGGCAAATACTCTACATTCGGTTGTACATTCCCTCCTGTCCACAGGGTTGGTAGTACAGGTGCCTCTGGCTCAGAGAGGCAAGGTGTACTATTCACCGCAGTTTCTAGTTCCGAAACCGAACGGGTCCTCACGGCCCATTCTCAATCTGAAGTCCTTGAACAAGTATGTCCGAGTTTCCAAGTTTCTTATGCAAACTCTGAGCTCTATTGTTCTGGCCTTGGAGCCTGGGGACTATATGGTCTCCCTGAACATACAGGATGCCTACCTGCATATTCCTGCATCAGCAGTACCTCAGGTTTGCGGTGGGCAATCTTCATTGCCAATTTTGGGCATTACCGTTTGGTTTGACAACGGCTCCCCGAGTTTTCACCAAAGTAATGGTGGTCATGACGGCTACACTCCGCCGTCAGGGGTTCAGGATCCTACCGTACTTGGACGATTTGTTGATCCTGGCAAATTCCCCAGAACTTCTCCTGTGTCATCTCGGTCTGATGGTCCAGTGCATGAAAGCCCACGGGTGGCTGATCATCTGGAAGAAATCCTCCCTGGTTCCTGCTCAGAGCATGATACACCTGGAAGCGTTATTGGACACTCACAACCAACCGTTGTTCTTGTCTCAGGAGAAAGTCCTGAAGCTTCAGGACAGGATTCGATGCTTCCTATCTCGTCCGCAAGTGTCGATACATTCGGCAATGCAAGTGCTAGGTCTCATGGTGTCGGCTCTCGACATGGTGGAGTATGCTCTACTCCATTCTCGCCCTCTGCTCAAGTTAATTCTGACCAAGTGGGACGGCCTGCCTCACCGGATCAAATCTCACATGATGTCCTTGTCTCCGGAGGTCCGCCTGTCACTGAGCTGGTGGCTTCAGGACCAACGATTGGGCAGGGGCTGTCCCTTCTGGATATCCAACCGGGTCCTGCTGACGACGGATGCCAGTCTCAGAGGTTGGGGCGCGGTGTTGGAACAACACTCTCTTCTGGGTCGGTGGACCAAGGAGGAGTCTCTACTCCCGATAAATATTCTGGAACTGCGGGCAGTGTTCAATGCGTTGACAATGGCCCAGCATCTAATACAGAACAGACCTGTTCAAGTACAATCGGACAAAGCCACCATGGTAGCGTACATCAATCATCAAGGCGGCACTCGAAGCCGTATGGCAATGAGGGAAGTATCACGGATTCTTCAGTGGGCAGAATGCCATCTGCCGGCCATATCCGCAGTGTTCCTTCCGGATGTCCTAATCTGGGAAGCGGAATTTCTCAGTCGTCAGGACGTACACGCCCTAGAATGGAGCCTCCATCCAGAGGTGTTTCAACTTCTCGTGGACAAGTGGGGCCTTCCAGATGTGGACCTGGTGGCGTCTCGACACAATCACATGGTTCCGGTCTTCGGAGCAAGGACAAGGGATCCTCAAGCAGCGTTCGTGGATGCTCTGTCAATTTCCATGGAACTTTCGGCTGCCATATGTGTTCCCTCCGGTGTCATTCCTGCCCAGAGTAATACAGAAGTTCAAGCAAGAAGGAGAAAACCTACTTCTGGTTGCTCCAGCGTGGCCCAGACGGCGCTGGTTCTCCGATCTACAGGGCCTCTTGTTGGATCGTCCCCTTCTACTTCCACAACGACCAAACCTCCTCGTTCAGGGCCCTTGTGTTTACCAGGACTTGGCCCGTCTGGCTTTGATGGCATGGTTCTTGAAGCTTCCTTCCTGAGGTCCAAGGGTTTTTCTGAGGTGGTCGTTCAAACTATGTTGAAGGCCCTTAAGCCGGCTTCTGCTCGGATTTACCATAGGGTCTGGAATGCTTACTTTACTTGGTGTGCGTCTCCCAATAATAACGTTTTCAAGTTTAGCACGGCCAAACTGTTGGCCTTCCTACAACAGGGCCTGGATTTAGACCTTCGTCTGGCCTCCCTCAAGGTTCGCATTTCTGCCTTGTCGGTTTGGTTTCAGAGAAAGATTGCTGCCCTACCTGATGTTCATACATTCACTCAGGGCGCGTTGCGGAATCAGCCTCCTTGTGTACCTCCTGTGGGCCCTTGGATCTGTCGGTGGTACTGGAGGCCTTGCAAGGGTCTCCATTTGAACCTTTTGCCTCTGCTGACCTTAAGTGGCTTTCCCTTAAGGTGCTATTTTTGCTGGCTATTGCTTCAGCTAGAAGGGTCTCGGACTTGGGTGCCTTATCCTGTAAGTCTCCCCATTTGATTTTTCACCGTGACCGGGCGGTTCTTAGAACGCGGCCAGGTTATTTACCTAAGGTGGTGTCTTCCTTCCACCTTAACCAGGAGATTGTGGTTCTGGCCTTTAATTCTCCTGAGTTGTCTTCCAAAGAGCGGTCTTTGGATGTGGTACGGGCTCTCCGTATTTATGTGAAGAGAACATCGCCCATTAGGAAATCTGATTCTCTTTTTGTTCTGTTTGGTTTTCACAAACGTGGCTGGCCTGCTTCCAAGCAGACACTGTCCAGATGGATTAGAATGGTGATTGCACATGCTTATGTACAGGCTGGTTGTCCAGCTCCTGCTACCATCGAAGCCCATTCTACTCGGTGGGTTGAACCTTCTTGGGCGGCCCACCGTGGTGCGACCCTTGAACAATTGTGCAAGGTGGCTACGTGGTCCTCAGGGAACACGTTTATAAGGTTCTATGCCTTCGATACTTCCGCCTCCCAGGATGCTTCCTTTGGACGCCGGGTTCTTGTGCCCGCTACAGTGCGTCCCCTCCCATAAGGAACTGCTTTAGGACATCCCTGATGTTAATCCTTGTGGAGCCCAGTGTACCCCGCAGCAGAAAAATAGGATTTTAGTACCTACCAGTAAATCCTTTTCTCTTAGTCCGTAGAGGATGCTTGGGACTCCAAAAGGACCATGGGGTATAGACGGGATCCGCAGGAGACATGGGCACACTATAAGACTTTGAATGGGTGTGAACTGGCTCCTCCCTCTATGCCCCTCCTCCAGACTTCAGTTAGAAAACTGCCCAGGGAGACTGACATTTCGAGGAAAGAATTTATTGTTTAAACACGGTGAGTGTCATACCAGCTCACACCTCGAACATGCCGCAGAACGTGGCATTCAATAGAACACCAGCTGACGGCATGGAAAAAAACCACAGCAATATGCTGACCGAAAATGTAGCACAACCTATGTGTAAACACGACCAATAATCACATACCGCATGCCATGGCATGAATAACAGCAGCAACAGACTTGACTGAAAAGAAACACAACATGAGTGTAACGACAACCAATAGCTGCAGATACAGTACGCACTGGGACGGGCGCCCAGCATCCTCTACAGACTAAGTGAAAAGGATTTACCGGTAGGTATTAAAATCCTATTTTCTCATACGTCCTAGAGGATGCTGGGGACTCCAAAAGGACCAAGGGGTTTATACCAATGCTCCAGACCGGGCGGTAGAGTGCGGACGACTCTGCAGCACCGATTGACCAAACATAAGATCCTCATCAGCCAGGGTATCAAACTTGTAGATCTTAGCAAAAGTGTTTGAACCCGACCAAGTAGCTGCTCGGCAAAGTTGAACCGCCGAGACTCCTCGGGCATCTGCCCCAAGAAGAGCCCACCTTCCTGGTAGAATGGGCCTTCACCGACTTCGGTACCGGCAATCCAGCCGTAGAATGAGCATGCCGAATCGTATCACAGATCCAGTGTGGAACAGTCTGCTTAGAAGCAGGTGCCCACTATTGTTGGGAGCATACAGGATAAACAGAGCGTCTGTTTCCCCAATCTGAGCTGTTCTGGCGACATAAATATTCAAAGCTCTGACTACATCGACAGACTTCTTATCAGCCAAGGCTTAAGTAGCCCCAGGCACCACAATAGGCTGCTTCCTGTGAAACTCAGAAACCACTTTTGGCAGAAATTGTTGCCGAGTTTTCAATTCCGCTCTATCCACATGGAAGATCAAATAGGGGCTCTTGTGAGACAAAGCCGCCAATTCCGACACCTGCCTTTGCGGATGCCAAGGCCAATAGCATGACCACTTTCCAAGTGAGAAATTTTTACCCAACCTTTCGTAAAGGTTCCAACCAGTGTGACATAAGAAACTGCAACACCACGTTAAGGTCCCATGGTGCCACTGGGGGTACAAATGGAGGTTGGATGTGCAGCACTCCTTTCACGAAAGTCTGAACTTCTGGAAAGGTGGCCAATTCTTTTTGAAAGAAAATTGATGAGGCCGAAATCTGCACTTTAATGGAGCCTAACCTTAGGCCTGCATCCACACCTGCTTTCAAAAAATGGAGAAAACAACCCAGCTGAAATTCTTCCGTAGGAGCCTTCTTGGATTCACACCAAGACACATACTTCCTCCAAATACGGTGGTAAAGCTTCACCGTTACTTCTTTCCTAGCCTGAAGCAATGTGGGAATGACTTCACTGGCAATACCCTTTCGGGCTAGGATATGGCGTGCAACCGCCAAGCCATCAAACGCAGCCCCGGTAAGTCTTGATACACGCCCAGTCCTTGCTGTAACAGGTCCTCTGGTAGAGGAAGAGGCCAGGGATCTTCTATGAGTAAGTCTTGAAGATCTGGATACCAAGCCCTACTTGGCTAGATCGGAACAATGAGGATCGCCTGAACCTTTGTTTTTCTTATGTTTATCACCTTCAGAAAGAGTGAAAGTGGAGGGAACACATAGACCGACTGAAACACCCAAGGTGTCACGAGGGCGTCCACTGCTATAGCTTGAGTGTCCCTTGACCTGGAACAATATCCCTGAAGTTTCTTGTTGAGGCGAGACGCCATCATGTCTAATCGAGGAATTCCCCAAAGACTTGTCACTTCTGTGAAAACTTCTTGAGGAAGACCCCACTCTCCTGGATGGAGATTGTGTCTGCTGAGGAAGTCTATTTCTCCGTTGTCTTCACCCGGAACGACGACCTCTAATAGAGCGTTTACATGCCTTTCCGCTCATTGGAAACTTTTGCGGCTTCTACCATTTTCGCTTTGCTCCTCGTTCCGCCCTAGCGGCTTACTTACTCCACTGCTGTTTAGTCGTCCGACAGAATTAAGACGGGCAGAACACGAAGATGTTCTGTTGTAAATAGCTCTTAATTCAAGAATGCTTATTGCAGACAAGCTTCCCGGCTTGACCTTTCCCCCTGGAAAGACTGCTCCCCAGCCTCAGAGACTTGTATCCATGGACACCAGGATCTAATCCTGGATCCCGAACTTTCGTCCCTCTAGGAGGTGAGAACTGTGAAGCCACCACAGGAGATATATCCTGGTCCTGGAAAATAGGATTATTTTCCGGTGCATGTGCAGGTAAGACCCGGACCACATGTCCAACTGTTCCCGAAAAACAACTCTGGCATTTGACCTGCTCACCGAATGCCTCGTAGGCCGCACCCATCTTCTGCATCAACGGAACTTATCGACGGGTTTACACTGTTGCAAATCTGATCAGACTCTGGATCATCAGATCTCTTTCCACAGGAAAAAACAAACTCTTAACAGCTCAGTATCTAATCTTATTCCCAACTCCGACCTCTGCGTCATTGGGATCAACAGCGATTCTTTGTGTTGAAGAACTGTCAGAGAGAAACAACGAATTTGTACCCCTTGTTTCTTGACCTCGCCGTAGCCAGGAGGGCGTCCCAGTGCAGAATAATAATGGCTCTTACTATAGAAGGAAAACCACTCCGGTGAAATGGCAATGAAAATCCTGAATAGCAAAACCAGGTAAGCTTAATGATGATGACACCGCATTTAAACCCTCTTTCTTCTTTTACAGGTTGGAGATCCCTGCCCTGAGAGATTCCATCTTGTAGTTCAATTTCTTGAGTAGATATCTTTTTTGGGATTGTTTTGACCGAGCTGTCCGGGCTCAGAAGCACGAAAAAGCTTGAATAACAGCTTTTTTTTTTTGTGTGTGACAGGGACAGCAGGACAATGTCCTGATCCTGACCAAACTCTTGTATGGCGTCGCATACTACTTCTCCAGAGGAGAATCGGTATGATCTATTTGAAAACTCAGTGAGGGGAATCATTTGGAAAACTTGAGTACGTCCCCCTTTGGATTCTTAACTCACTGTGTCAAGTCCATTCCAGGACTGACTGAAGAGTGTTAGACGAGTTCCCACAGTTGTGGGCTCCAGCAAGATAGACCCAGTGACCTGCGGTGGACGTGGTAGAAACAGAGGACGATCTCAGGTTCTGCGAAGTTGAAAAGGCTGCAGACCTCTTATCTTTTCATCTTCCTCTACCTACCAAGATGGGGAATAAAAACGGTATCCAACCGGTCAAAATGACTGCATCCCACAAAAAATGCATCACCAACCGTTGTGATGGAACATAGCACAAGAAGGTAGACTTACCAGTGGTATCTGCCGAGATCAACTTAACCAAGTCATCCCCAAACCAGATTATCCCTTCATAGGGACGATACTCCAGTATTTCTCGGAGTCAGTGCATACCTCTTGTAGTCGCACGGCAGCAAGCTGCAATGTTCTAGATAAGACCCAAGGAATATCCCATTTCTCCCCAGGGTAATTATATCTGATAACAAGGTAACCGACCATTTCTGAATACAAGTACTCCCCCATGCGTATGTAATGAAAATATCATCAAAGCATATAATTAAAATATCACTTAGCTTCCTGTATACGATCCTTTGTGACAGGGCCCCGTGCAGACCAGGGGTTGACATTCACTTTATTCTATCCACGGCGGGATAAGAATAAACACTCGGACTCCTCGTGAGGATTCGAGACCATCTTGTCACTGCTGACCTAGAGCTTCATCAACAGAGCGACCAGCACATGAGAAGGAATAACTTTACTTCAGCATTCATAATAAATTATAATATAAATATACACATTTAAATACACATATATATATATATATATATATATATATATACATACACATCTCATATATATATATATATATATATATATATATATATAGTATGCAAAAAGTCTGGCACTCACTGTTACTTGATATACTCTCCCCGTTGCCTTCCGTAGTTGCAGCTCACACTGCTATGTAGAAAGAAGTAAAGACGGCGGCACTCAGGAAATAAAACCAACCACAGCCACTTGGCCTACACAAGTGGCTGTGGTTGTGTTTTATTTCCTGAGTGCCGCCGTCTTTACTTCTTTCTATATATATATATATATATATATATATATATATATATAATCCATCAGGAACATCAGGGTCCCTAGTGACATTAATGTGTTCTGAATGTGTATGAACATGTAGTGAATACCAATGTTGTGGATCTAATCAGGAAACATTATGGCCGACATAGAACATAGTATTCGTGTCGACAACAGGGAGTAGTAACTGGGCAAAATAACATTTTTGTGACCCCGAGGGGTCTGAGGGAAACATATACCTAATTTCACTAGGACGCCCCCACAAATACTATCACGTCTGTGCTCGAGCTACAGCACAATGCAAAAATACCATACATATATATACATACAGGTATAGGTTTTTTTACATTATTTTACACCCGGTCATAATAGTTGGTGCCGACAGGGTCACCCACTTACCTCTGTGTCTCCCAAACAGTGTTTACTTTGGAAAAGCTTATAACTACTGACATGCTGACACTTAATCTCATGAAACAAGTACCATCTGGAGTCGACAATGCCGACAGAGGGATTCCCATATCTGTTTGTGGTAAAGCACTCACACATGTCGACACACGTGTACTACACGCCCACCAACATTGCTAAAATGGCCAGATTTCTGACAGGGAAAACACAGAAACTTTAACCAACTCATTTTACACACGCTCATTATATATACATAATATATAGTGCTTCATGCTTGAACCCATATTGCACTAAATAACTGTGCCCCCCCCCACATTTTACACTGTTAGCTGTTTAACAGTGTTTTGGTGGGCCCAGCATCTCTGTGAGGAGAAAATGGCGCTGTATGGAGTTGTGAGGGCTAAGCCACGCCCCCTTCTCGGCACGCTTCTGTCCCGTTATTTTTGCATATTTTTATACTGATGGGGGTCAGTATACAGTGCCTATGCACTGTATATCACTTTGCCAGGTCATATCTAAGAGGTATATTGCTGCACAGGACGCCCCCCGCGCCCTGCACCCTTGTAGTGCCGCTTGTGTGTGGGAGCAATGGCGCGCAGCGTGACCGCTGCGCGGTACCTCAGAGATCCTGGAGATCCTGAAGTCTTCTGCCGTCACTGAAGTCTTCTGTTTTTCTAATACTCACCCAGCTTCTTTCTTCTGGCTTTGTGAGGGGGGTGACGGCGCGGCTCTGGGAACGAGCAGCTAGGTGAACCAAGTGATCAGACCCTCTGGAGCTAATGGTGTCCAGTAGCCTAAGAAGCAGAGCCCTTGAACTCAGAAGAAGTAGGTCTGACTTCTCTCCCCTCAGTCCCACGATGCAGGGAGCCTGTAGCCAACAGGTCTCCCTGAAAATAATAAAACTAACATAAAGTCTTTTAAGAGAAACTCAGGAGAGCTCCCCTAGTTTGTGTCCAGTCTCTCTGGGCACAGAGTCTAACTGAAGTCTGGAGGAGGGGCATAGAGGGAGGAGCCAGTTCACACCCATTCAAAGTCTTATAGTGTGCCCATGTCTCCTGCGGATCCCGTCTATACCCCATGGTCCTTTTGGAGTCCCCAGCATCCTCTAGGACGTATGAGAAACAAGATTTATGGTAAGAACTTACTGTTGTTGAATCTCCTCTTTCTGCGAGGTACACTGGGCTCCACAAGGCGCCCACCCTTACACACTTAGCTTCTTTGGGTTGGTATTGGCATAGCCGCTGACACCCTCTCCTGTGGTGTGTGTTGTGTAATTGGTTACGAGCGATTGTCATCTCTAGTACCTGCTACTGCATTGGGCTGGTTAACGAAACTGAGCTCCTGTGCACGGAGGCGGGGTTATAGAGGAGGCGGCGCTGTGCATCTTGGGAACAGTCAAAGCTTTGAGTCTGTTGGTGCCCCGGGTCAAGATCCTACTCTGCACCCCAATGTTAATCCTTGTGGAGCGCAGTGTACCTCGCAGAAAGAGCTTTAACAACGGAAAGTTCTTACCATAAATCTCGTTTTTTCTACCAGATTTCAATTATTTATTTGTTGTGAATCTGGCATACAGTATACATATACCTTCATCTTTATACATGTTAAAAAATTCTCTAAACATATGACTAATATGTTCAAGCCTATGTCATACCTATTTGTATACACTTCTAACTTGTTTAAAATCACATTGGGTCGATAATCATAATCCAATTCAAAATACTTGCTGTACTCCCGACACTTACTAAATTATATTTTGTTTATATGATTACATATATGGTAATTCTAGGAGCAAGCCCAGCACTCTGACAGCTGCTGGGCTGCTCCCAGCCGCTGGCACGCACTTTCACCCAGCACCACTGCTGTCTGCACAACAGGGCAGGCAGCATGTTCTGTGTCCCCCAACCTCCCGAACGCCTGCATGATACTGCTGTTCAGACTCTCCACATGCTGTAAACGGGTTTCGAGTAAGATGACCCAGGTTTCCAGTTTACACTGCCCCTTAAACCAGGTCCTACCGGTGTCCTTCCCTGCAGGAGTTTTTTTTTTTTTTGGAGGAGTACAAAATCCCAGGTTGATACGCATTCATGTGCAAAACCTGGGTTTTTCAAGGAAGTAGAAAAAGGGGTATTAATCATTCCTGCTCTATCTTCTAAAGGGGTGTGGATTATTAGATCTACACTAAACAGGTCTGCAGTTTTTTTTGGGGGGGGGGGTTCAGAAAAAAAAACTACTTTCCATAGATGTTTAAAACTAGATTTATGTCCCAGGGAGTAACAAATAATTTGATTGGATGTCTCATCTTTTTAAGGGCTTGACAGAATGTTTGAATCAACTTGTCTTATGGCAAAGTTTATTTAGCATAATGGACAAGGCCAATATTTGCCCTTCATTAGTTGATACTGACAATCCTTGCGTAAAACCATCATGTTGAAATTGCAACAACTGTAGTGTTTTGGCATGTATTAAGTTTTTCTTGGATCCCATCTATTCAGTAAACTTCATCCAAACTGTATATTAAGCTTGTGAAGAAACTTTCTTCCTTGCTTTCATAAGGATTTCCACTACTTAATCAGTTAGGCCTTTGATGTTTAACATCTTCCACTCAATTTCCATGCAGTTAAATTAATTTTCTGTAGATTTGGATGGTATATACTATAATATCCCCCATGCTTTTTGCAGTATACATGCTTCCATTGGGCGAAATAATCAGGCACCATGGCCTGGTCTACCACTGCTATGCAGATGATACACAAGTGTACTTGTCCTTTGCTCCGGGCACTGATAACCCAATAGCAACCCTAAATGGCTGTCTAGCTGAGCTACAGGAGTGGATGAGTGCCAGTTGGCTGCGACTGAACCCGGATAAAACAGAGGTCCTTATGATACGACCGCAACATCAAAGGACAAGACCACAGCATAGCCAACCAACTGGACTTGCACTCGGGGATTCAGAATTACAGACCAGTGATCGTGTGCGGAATCTTGGTGTTGTCCTGGATGCTGGCTTGACACTTAAACATCAGATATCAGCCATAATCAAATCCTCATTCTTTCACCTGAGGAACATAGCCAGAATCAAGCACTTAATTCCCTCAGATGATATGCCAAAAGTCAAACATGCATTTGTATCATCTCGATTAGACTACTGTAATGCCCTCTAACTTGGTCTCCCAGCAAAAGAATTGCACCGCTTACAGCTGGTGCAAAACAAAGCTGCCAGGCTGTTAACCAACCAGCCCCGTTCTAGCCACATAACACCCATCCTCTACTCCCTTCACTGGCTGCCTGTAAGATGGCGAATCATCTTCAAGATTGGCTTACTGAGTTTCAAAGCATTACATGACCAGGGCCCAAGGTACCTGAAGCAGCTTCTGACCCCATACTGCCCCACTTGATTACTGCGATCTGTAGATGAAGGACTTTTAGCAGTACCTAGAATCTACCGTAATTCATGTGGGGGTCGAGCTTTTAGTCATGCGGCTCCGACTCTATGGAACTCACTTCCCCGCACAGTTCGAGAGGCCCCAACTATAGAATCCTTTCCTGTTTACTCGAGCATTTCCATAATGTCCCTTTTAGTATCTTCATGCTTCTGTATCTTATGAAAATGTACTTCATTATTTTCTGTACTATATTATGCTATGCATCTGTTAAGCGCCTTGAGTCCTATTGGAGAAAGAGCGCTATATAAATAAAATTATTATTATTATTATTATTATTATTATTATTATATAGGACCCTGACTCAACAGATTTGGTCTATAGTGCAGCGTCCATGGCATTTTTGGCCAAAAATGAAGGATAGCTACTACTTGTACTTGGTCCTCCATAATCATCTTTAGGACCCATGCTATCAAATGGTGGGAAGATATAATCTACTGAGAGAACATCTATTCTGTTCGTTCCCATTAGATAATATTTGGAGATGAAGTATTTAATCTTCTTGTTCAAGTTCTTTGCTATGAGGTCCACATCTAGTTGACCAAACCTGTTCTTGACCTGCGGTAATATCTGTTTTCAGTTCCCACTCTCCAGGAAGAACCTCCTTCCGGCTTAAAAAATCTGCTATTATATTCTCTCTTTCTGGAACATGCACTGCTGACAAGAATTTTTTATATCTATCTGCCCATGTCCTAATTCTCTGTTTCTTGCATTAGAATCTGACTCCTGGTTCCGACCTTGATGATTTAGATGTGCTAATACAGTAATATTGTCTGAGAAATCTGAGATGTGTAACCTGTAGTTGAACCTGAAAAGAGCATAATGCTTTTCAAACTGCTCTCATTTAGATTAGATGACATCCAGGTTTTCTTTGGGTTCCAGCTGCCTTGTTTCACTTGCTTTGCCAGGTGCACTTCCCCATCCTGATGTGCTCGCATTCGTTGTTATTACTAGAAACTTTGCAATTGCTCTGTTCCTTAGATCCTTGTCTGTCTACCAAGATAAGGATTCCCTGGATGCTTGTGTTAATTCTACTATTCTTCCTAATGGGTAGTTTTCTGCAAGTGAACTCCAGTTAATTCCACTGAAAACATATCATCCTCCATTGAGTCCAGGGCATCACCCCTATTGTTGATGACATCATCCTGAGGAGATGAAGGCCTAGTTTTAAGGAAACTTTGTCCTCGTATGAGAGCGTGTCTATTTGTACACCCAGAAACTGGATTATTTGAACTGGCACCAAGTGACTTTTTTTTCTTTTCAAATTATGATACAGCCGTGAAAACTTAGAAATTGAATTGCTTGATGCAAATTCTTCTGCAATAACTCTTCTGATCTACCTGAGATCAAAATGTTATCTAGATATGGCCAAATTTCCATGTCTTGTTCCTCAGACAAGTCATCATTGTTATAAAAAACTTTGTAAATGTTCTTGATGTTGTTGATAGGCCAGATGGCAGGCAGGTAAATTGGAAGTGTCTGTCTTGAACACAGAATCTGAGAAACTTTCGGCTTTAATTGACCGGCACGTGAAAGTAAGCATCTCTTAAAATTGATTGAGGCTAGGAAATCTTTTTTCTTCTTAAACCTGCAAGAATCTATTTTAATTTCTGCATTCGGAACGGTTTTACTTTCACAAACTAATTAATTTCCTTGAAGTCCAGAATTTTTCAGGCTATAAAAACTGGCACTGGTTCCATAGCCTGAGAATCCAACAGGTGTCCTAAAATTTATCAACACTGTCACCTGTAAAGGTAGACTTGGCGTTTTTCATTCTACAAAACCGTTACCTCTTCGAATCTTTAAAAACTCTATATTGTAACCGTTTCATACAATATTTAAAACCCAATTGTCTTCCAGTAAAGTTTCCACCTTTCTGAAAATTTCTGCAGCCTTGCTCCTACTGGAAGAGGACCATAGTAGCCATTGTCTGGTATTATTCCTTTTATATACCTGATGAAAGGACTAACTAGACACACCAGAATATCTTCTGTTATATTGTCTTCCAGCCCTATAGGTCCTGTCTTCTTTAAACTGTTGTCTGGATAATGAGGGTAGGAAAACCCTATTTCTTCTAGCCTGAGGGAGTCTTCTATCTGTCAGCCTTTGCATGATAGCATCCAGTGTGGTGCCAAATAAAAAAGAAAACCCTGAAAGGGTAAGGTCGCCAATCTAATTTTTTTTATTTTTAAAGGGCATCTGCTGACCAGGAACACAGCCATAATGCCCTTCTTGCAGTAACTCCTGATGCTATAAATCTAGCAGAAAAGGAAACTACATCCAAAAAATCTTTGCATAGGAATTTAATGGCTTTTGCATATTTTCCAGACTTCTTAAAACATAAATGTTTGGAAATTTTCTCTTCAAAATCTGTATGCATGAAGAACCCACATAATCTTAAAGCTCTAGAAATAGAAGCTATATCTTCTCCGGCCTTTAAAGACACAGCAGATTGAATGTGTCATTCTTTTTAAAGCATTTTCCATCCTACTGTCCATTGTGTCATGAAAAAAATGCACAGTGTTCTAATGGTATAGTGGTTCTAGAAGTTAATTCAGATACAGCTGCATCAACCTTAGGTATAATACACCAAATAAGAAAGTATTGCTCTTTTTAATAGGGTACATTTGCACAACTTGCCTTGCCCTTTATCCAGCCATTCTTCAGAAATTAACTTTCATGACTTTAAGAACAGGAAAACATCTACTCTTTTTGGATCTGTCTTAAAACAAAGGATCTTGTTGCACTCCCTAAATTCTCCAGCTTCTTCACTAGAAATATAATTTATATAATCTTCAGAAGGTCAATCTGATAACACTAAAACATGATCATAATCTAAACTTGTGTGAGACCTGGATCTTTTAGATCTTTGCAAACCCAAAAGCTCCTTTAAGGGCCCTACACACTAGAAGACATGACCGATGTGAAAGATGAACAATGTGGAAGATGAGCAATTTCCCTTGAACTTCCCAGAGCCCTGACAAACGAAATTGAGTGTACAGCAATATTTCAAACAATTTGAAATATGAAAGATATCTTTGGAATTGCCACCTTTTTTACATATTTTAATGTTGGGGAGGCATTTCTGGGTGTGTGGGCAGGGCTGTAGAAGGGGGAACCAATTAAGTTTTTTTCATCCACTGCCCCACCAATTTCCACTGTGCCACCAACTTAATAATAAATTAATTATAATGGGTTCAATAATATATGTATAAATAAAAAATATATACAGACCAGAGTGCCCGGCTCTCCCGGCGCGTTACTGCGTCGGGTGCCGCCACAATTAATAATCGCATAAAGTCCAAAGGTGCGGCACTCCTAGCGACTTGAATAAAGGACATCAGCAGGGCCTGCGTGTAGAGAACGTGTCAATGCCTTTATTGCAGCATAAAAGACCTGATGACAATGCCACAATAAAGGCATTGAAACGTTGTCTACACGTATGCCCTGCTGTTGTCCTTTATTCAAGCTGCTAGGAGTGCTGCACCTAGCTGAGCCGCTGACCGTTCAGCGTCTCCGTCCACTGCCCCACCAATAAAGTTATAAACCCACTGTGCCACCAACCTAATAGAAAATTAATTATAATGGGTTCAGTATACATATTCTTCATAGAGCTCTGCTTCCTGGTGTTTAGGCTTCAGTTTTTCCCCGGCCTGCTTGGCCTCAATCCACATCAGAGTTTAAGATGGAGTACTGCTGTGACAGGTTCTGATCACCTGACCATGATCAGAACTCTATGAAGAATCAGATGCTGAATAGAGGAATTCTCACACAGGGACAGCGGATTCACTGCAATTATCTCCCCATTCTGCCCACTTCACTAGGGGCTGCGGGGTAATGCCTGAAAAAATCAGTTGTTTCCTGCAGGAACCGGGTGAGTAGATCATCTTCAGAGAAGTACGAAATAGACAATCGTGATACGCTCGACTGATTTTTTTTTTTTTTTTAATCCGGTACAAAGAATACTTACCTAAGTGTTGTTGGTGGTTTAAGCTTGATGAGAAATATTACATTTTGAGGCGCTCATTTCAACTTTATTGATTTCAGATTTTTGTGCCTCCATCCCAGTGGCGTGTGTAAAAACTGAGCAGCCCTTCATTGAGGAATCAGTGGAACAAACGTGCAATCTCCAAATAAGATATAAACTCTTGCATCTTTGTGGCTTTTGGAGGAGAAAAGAAGCAGCACACTGACTTAATATTGATATATATATATATATATATATATATATATATATATATATAGATAATATTGAACCCATTATAATTAATTTTATGTTAAGTTGTTGGCACAGTGGGTTTATAACTTCATTGGTGGGGCGGTGGACGGAGACGCTGAACGGTCAGAGACTCCCGTCAGCGACACTGCTAGAATGAAGCCACTGGTGGGGAGGGAGACGCTGGAGGGGAGGTGAGCAATGTCACATTGTGCACATCGCTCATCGCGGCTCCGTACACACATGCCGTGATGAGCAATGTCACTTGTGACATTGCTCACATTGAGCAGGCAGCACGGCCAACCGCAGACCTCCAATCAACAAGCGCGGGTGCGCGCATTGTTGATTGGAGGGCCATACACACTAGACAATGTGAACGATATATTGTTCACAATCGTCATTATCTTTCAGATCTTTGAAAAATATCTTCTAGTGTGTATGTCCCTTTAGAACGAAAGATTTTCTATCCTCTCCATTAATTTATGCATTTGGCTGCTTTTATTAGGCTGATTAGAAACAAGTAATGCATCCTTAACACAATCATCGCACAGAATAAAATTGTCAGAAGCTGCACATATAGCTGACACATGCTTATTTTTACAAGTTTTTTTTCCTAGGTCCTGATGCTAGCATGACTGACTAGTATGGCTTCCTTTGCCAACCTACACAACAGACCCATTGACAGGAGTAGTGTATCGTATTTTTCTTTGCATTACAGGCAATGCGAAAAGCCTATGCCAGGCATTTGATTTTACACAAGTTCAAAGTCGCAGATGAAGCACAACAGAACTTGGAGTAAGGAAAATCTGCAGCCGCTAGCATCGGAGCCCTTTTTACATAAATTTAGGCTCAAATGCACATGTATGTACAAATATCATCCATGAAATTGATAAATGCAAGCTAGCAATGTCGTTCTGTCTGTCCCAGTTTTATAATGCAAGTAAGATGTACTTTTTGAGCAAGTAAAATACTGTGTGGCCAAGTTGCACAGGTGCCAAGAGAGGCTATTTGGTATTACTGAAGCAATAGAAAGGACACATCTATATATTACCATCAGTAATCTGCTATTACTCCTACTGGTGCTGCTTGGCCACCAACCATTTAAGAACTGCACGCCAAAGTGGTGCTTCCAAGTTTTCCCTGACACCAGCATCTGTTTGTTTTGTTTGGTGTATGGCTTCTGTACCCCTTTGCTGGTTACTTTGGGTGATTGGTTCAATGCAGTCGTAAGGTTTGAAGCTGTAGCTCTTATCTGTAGATTACAATAACACAAGTACAGGTGTTCCACCATCAGAGTGTGTGATCTTTGCACACTACTCATGGCAAGGCTAATCCAATTCCTTGTTCCTTGCTTGGTTTTTGTCTCATAAATATCAGCCTGGACCATTTACTTTCTTTAGCATTGTTCTCACTGTTGGGTGTTTGAAGGATCAGCTTCGTTTCCGCTCTATATTTACTGAATCTGCAGCCCATTCTAGGTACACTATGCATGCAAAACAACTTAGAATGCTTTGTTAATATACCCTGGACACTTGCATTCAGTTACACTATCACTAGATGTCGCCACTGTCTGGATATGTCCAGAGTTTCTGGTTATATTCTTGGCTATGTAATCAACACTTACATGTTGTAAAATATAACTAAGCATTTGGTATATAGGGCGTTTATTCAGGGTTGTTAGCAAAACCAAAAAAAGCAAGCAACTGGGCAAAACCATGTTGAACTGCAGTCGGGGCAAATGTAACATGTGCAGCGAAATTTAGATTTGGGTGGGGTGTGTTCAAACGGAAACCTAAATTGCAGCGTAAAAATTAAGCAGGCAGCATTTACCATGCACAGAAACAATATAACCCACCCAAATCTAAATCTCTCTGCACATGTTACATTTGCCCCATCTGCCCCATCTGCAGTGCAACATAGTTTTGCCATAATGCTTGCTTTTTTTGGTTTGCTAACAAATCTGAATAACCCCGATTAGGGTGCTGTCCCTTGGTTCACAGTTATATTTGTTGTATACATCATGGCTGCCATTAGAACATGTAGGGTCTTTCGGACCCTGTAAAAATGAAAACGTTACTGATGTGTTCTCGTACATCTAGCCTCAATACGTCATGCACCACGAGATGCGTGTGAGTGAGCTGACAGGTGTCATGCATCTTTCTTAGAGTTGGGCGTCTTTCGTTGCTGATAATATGTCTTATTCTCATCGCTATGTGAATAAGATGCACAAGCAGACTCTTCGGTTGAAAAAATAATAATCGCCATTACTATATTCTGTGTGCAACTGCAGTTGTATATGCATATGAAAGTCAACACTACAGTGTTTTTCCTGGAAAACACTGTAACGTAGCATTTCATATGCAGATACCTCTGTAGTCGCACACAGTATATCGTTGTGCCGCATATCAGCAGAGTCTGCTTGTGTGTCTTATTATCATTGTGTTGTGACTAAAGTTTGGGCATACACTATATCATTATCTGGCAAATCTGGCTGGCTGGAATAAAAATCTGGTAATGGATGAGAGCAATTGACAATTGACCATTTGCTCCCAAACACTGAAAAATGGACAAAACCTGTCATTTAGACAAATTGGTAAAAAACGTCTTTAACCAATTTGCATGAACAGAAGTTTTTGTCCGTTTTTAAGTGTTTGGGAAATTGTTGATTGTCATTTGCTCTCATCCATTATCCGATTTCTATCCCAACCAGCCAGAACTGGGAGATAATAGGATTTTAATACCTACCGGTAAATCCTTTTCTCCTAGTCCGTAGAGGATGCTGGGGTCCACTTCAGTACCATGGGGTATAGACTGTTCCGCAGGAGCCATGGGCACTTTAGGACTTTTCAAGGGTGTGAACTGGCTCCTCCCTCTATGCCCCTCCTCCAGACCTCGGTTATAGGAACTGTGCCCAGGGAGACGGACATTTCGAGGAAAGGATTTACTTTTATACTAATGGTGAGATTCATACCAGCTCACACCTCAACCATGCCGCACAACATGGCATTCAACATGACACGCCAACGGGCATGAACCATTTACAGCAACATGCTGAAAACAAATGAAACACAACTTGTGTAACTATGAAGAACAAGCTGCAGGTCGGGTGCCCAGCATCCTCTACGGACTAGGAGAAAAGGATTTACCGGTAGGTATTAAAATCCTATTTTCTCAAACATCCTAGAGGATGCTGGGGTCCACTTCAGTACCATGGGGTTATAGCAAAGCACCAGTACGGGCGGGAGAGTGCGGATGACCCTGCAGTACCGATTGACCGAACTTGAGGTCCTCATTGGCCAAGGTGTCAAACTTATAAAATTTTGCAAATGTGTTTGATCCTGACCAAGTAGATGCTCGGCAAAGTTATAAAGCCGAGACGCCCCGGGCAGCCGCCCAGGATGAGCCCACTTTCCTAGTAGAATGGGCCTTCACCGACTTCGCTACTGGCATAGAATGAGCGTGCTGAATTGTCCCTCTGATCCAGCGCGCAATAGTCTGCTTAGAAGCAGGACACCCAATCTTGTTGGGAGCATACAGGACAAACAGAGCCTCTGTTTTCCATAATCGAGCTGTTCTTGTGACATAAATCTTCAAAGCTCTAACCACATCTAGAGACTGTGACTCAATGAAAGTGTCAGTAGCTACTGGCACCACAATAGGTTGGTTTATGTGGAAGGACGAAACCACCTTTGGAAGAAATTGTTGACGAGTTCTTAACTCTGCCCTATCTTCATGGAAGATCAGGTAAGGGCTCCCAACTCAGACACCCGCCTTGCTGATGCCAAGGCCAAAAGCATCACCACTTTCCAAGTGAGAAACTTCAATTCTATCTCCTGCAGAGGTTCAAACCAATCTGATTGAAGGAACTGCAACACCACATTAAGGTCCCGTGGTGCCACTGGAGGCACAAATGGAGGCTGGATGTGCATAACCCCTTTCACGAACGTCTGATCTTCTGGAAAGGAGGCCAATTGTTTTTGAAAGAAAACTGATAAGGCCGAAATCTGGACCTTGATTGACCCCAATCTAAGGCCCGCATCCACCACAGCCTGCAGAAAATGGAGAAAACGTCCCAACTCAAACTCTTCCATAGGAGCCTTCTTGGATTCACACCAAGACACATATTTTCTCCAAATACGGTGGTAATGTTTAGACGTTACTCCTTTCCTGGCCTGAACAAGAGTGGGGATGACTTCCTTGGGAATACCCTTTCGGGCTAGGATCCGGCGCTCAACAGCCATGCCGTCAAACGTAGCCATGGTAAGTCTTGATACACACACAGTCCCTGCTGTAGTAGGTCCTCTCGAGGAGGAAGAGGCCGAGGATCTTCTATGAGCAACTCCTGAAGATCTCGATACCAAGCCCTCCTTGGCCAGTCTGGGGCAATGAAGATTGCTCAAACTCTTGTTCTTAATATTTTGAGAACTTTTGGAATCAGTGGAAGTGGAGGGAAAACATATACCAACCGAACACCCACTGGGTCTCCATTGCATCCACTGCTATTGCTTGAGGGTCTCTCGACCTGGAACAATATCTCTGAAGCTTCTTGTTTAGAAGAGATGCCATCATGTCTACTTGAGGAACTCCCCAAAGACTTGTCACCTCTGCGAAGACTTCTTGGTGGAGGCCCCATTCTCCTGGATGGAGATCGTGTCTTCTGAGGAAGTCTGCTTCCCAATTGTCCACTCCCGGAATGAAAATTGCTGACAGAGCTCTAACATGTCTTTCTGCCCAGAGGAGAATCCTTGTCACCTCTGCCATTGCCGCTCTGCTTTTCGTTCCGCCTTGCCTGTTTATGTACGCGACTGCTGTTACAGTTCCCGACTGGATCTGCACGGCATCTTGAAGAAGATGTACCGCTTGTAGAAGGCCGTTGTAAATGGCTCTCAATTCCAGAACGTTTATGTGAAGGCAGGCTTCCCGACTTGACCATTTTCCTTGGAAGCTTTCCCCCTGTGTGACAGCTCCCCAACCTTGGAGACTTGCATCCGTGGTTATTAGGACTCAGTCGTGAATTCCAAACCTGCATCCCTCTAGTAGGTGAGAACTGTGTAGCCACCACAGGAGCGAAATCCTGGCTTTGGGGGACAGGATTATTTTCCGGTGCATGTGTAAGTGGGATCCGGACCACTTGTCCAACAGGTCCCACTGGAATACTCTGGCATGAAATCGACCAAACTGTATGGCCTCGTAGGCTGCTACCATTTTCCCCAACAACCGAATGCATTGATGGATCGACACGCTTGTTGGTTTCAATATTTGTTTGACCGTTTTCTGGATTTCCAAAGCCTTTTCCACTGGAAGAAATACTCTCTGTACTTCTGTGTCCAGAATCATCCCTAAAAAGCACAATCTTGTCGTTGGTTCCAACTGCGACTTTGGAAAATTTATGATCCAACCGTGTTGTTGGAGTATTGACAGGGAGAGTGCGATTTTCTGCATCAACTGTTCCCTGTATCTCGCTTTTATCAGGAGATCGTCCAGATATGGAATTATATGGACTCCTTTTTAACGAAGGAGGACCATCATCTCCGCCATCACCTTGGTAAATACCCTCAGTGCCGTGGAGAGTCCGAACGGCAACGTCTGAAACTGGTAATGGCATTCCTGTACTGCGAATCTCAGATAAGCTTGGTGAGGAGGATAAATGGGAACATGCAAGTAAGCATCTTTTATGTCTACTGACACCATGAAGTCCCCCTCTTCCAGACTGGAGATCACTACCCTCAAGGATTCCATCTTGAACTTGAACCTTTTCAGGTAGAGATTCAGACTTTTCAGGTTTAAAATCTGTCTAACCGAGCCGTCCGGCTTCGGAACTACGAAGAGGCTTGAATCAAAAACCTTCTCCTTACTGTGCCAAGGGTACCAGGACAATGACCTGATCCTGACATAATTTTTGAATTGCCGTTGTTACTGCCTCTCTTCCCGGAAGAGAAGCTGGCATGGTCGATTTGAAAAATCGGCATGGGGAGACGTCTTGAAACTCTAGTTTGTACCTGTGGGACACTATATGTAAGACCCGTTGGTCCAGGCCAGATTGAATCCAGATTTGGCTGAAAAGTTTCAGACGTGCTCCCACCCGAGCGGACTCCCGCAAGGGAGCCCCATCATTATGCTCCAGATTTGGCAGAAGCAGGGGTGGACTTCTGCTCCTGCGATCCGGGAGATGCTGCGGATTTCTTTTTCTCTAACGTCCTAGTGGATGCTGGGGACTCCGAAAGGACCATGGGGAATAGCGGCTCCGCAGGAGACTGGGCACAAAGTAAAAGCTTTAGGACTAGCTGGTGTGCACTGGCTCCTCCCCCTATGACCCTCCTCCAAGCCTCAGTTAAGATTTTGTGCCCGAACGAGAAGGGTGCAATCTAGGTGGCTCTCCTGAGCTGCTTAGAGTAAAAGTTTAAATAGGTTTTTTATTTTCAGTGAGACCTGCTGGCAACAGGCTCACTGCATCGAGGGACTAAGGGGAGAAGAAGCGAACTCACCTGCGTGCAGAGTGGATTGGGCTTCTTAGGCTACTGGACATTAGCTCCAGAGGGACGATCACAGGCCCAGCCATGGATGGGTCCCGGAGCCGCGCCGCCGGCCCCCTTACAGATGCTGAAGCAAGAAGAGGTCCATAAATCGGCGGCAGAAGACTTTCCTGTCTTCATAAGGTAGCGCACAGCACTGCAGCTGTGCGCCATTGCTCTCAGCACACTTCACACTTCGGTCACTGAGGGTGCAGGGCGCTGGGGGGGGGCGCCCTGGGAAGCAATGAATTTACCTTATTTGGCAAAAAATACATCACATATAGCTCCTGGGCTATATGGATGTATTTAACCCCTGCCAGTTTTCCAGAAAAAAGCGAGAGAAGAGCCCGCCGTGAAGGGGGCGGGGCCTATCTCCTCAGCACACAGCGCCATTTTTCCCACACAGCTCCGCTGGTAGGAAGGCTCCCAGAATCTCCCCTGCATCCTGCAACTACAGAAACAGGGTAAAAAAGAGAGGGGGGCACTTATTTGGCAAAAATAACAGATATAAGCAGCTATAAGGGATAGACACTTATTGTAAGGTTGTCCCTATACATATATAGCGCTCTGGTGTGTGCTGGCAAACTCTCCCTCTGTCTCCCCAAGGGGCTAAGTGGGTCCTGTCCTCTATCAGAGCATTCCCTGTGTGTGTGCTGGGTGTCGGTACGTGTGTGTCGACATGTATGAGGAGGAAAATGATGTGGAGGCGGAGCAATTGCCTATAATGGTGATGTCACCCCCTAGGGAGTCGACACCTGAATGGATGGCCGTAATTAAGGAATTACGTGACAGTGTCGGCACGTTACAGAAAACTGTTGACGACATGAGACAGCCGGCAGCTCAGTTAGTGCCTGTCCAGGCGTCTCAAACACCGTCAGGGGCTATTAAACGCCCGTTACCTCAGTGGGTCGACACGGACCCAGACACAGACACTGACTCCAGTGTCGACGGTGAAGAAACAAACGTATTTTCCAGTAGGGCCACACGTTACATGATCACGGCAATGAAGGAGGTTTTGCACATCTCTGATACTGCAAGTACCACAAAAAGGGGTATTATGTGGGGTGTGAAAAAACTACCCGTAGTTTTTCCTGAATCAGATGAATTGAATGAAGTGTGTGATGAAGCGTGGGTTGCCCCCGACAAAAAACTGCTAATTTCTAAAAATTTATTGGCACTATATCCCTTCCCACCAGAGGTTAGGGCTCGTTGGGAAACACCCCCTAGGGTGGATAAGGCGCTCACACGCTTATCAAAACAAGTGGCGTTACCGTCTCCAGAAACGGCCACCCTTAAGGAGCCAGCAGATAGGAGTCTGGAAAATATCCTTAAAAGTATATACACTCATACTGGTGTTATACTGCGACCAGCAATCGCCTCAGCCTGGATGTGCAGTGCTGGGGTGGCTTGGTCGGATTCCCTGACTGAAAATATTGATACCCTGGACAGGGACAATATATTATTGACTATAGAGCATTTAAAGGATGCATTCCTATATATGCGAGATGCACAGAGAGACATTTGCACTCTGGCATCAAGAGTAAGTGCGATGTCCATTTCTGCCAGAAGAGGATTATGGACGCGACAGTGGTCAGGGGATGCGGATTCCAAACGGCATATGGAAGTATTGCCGTATAAAGGGGAGGAGTTATTTGGGGGCGGTCTATCGGACCTGGTGGCCACGGCAACGGCTGGGAAATCCACCTTTTTACCCCAAGTCACCTCGCAGCAGAAAAAGATACCGTCTTTTCAGGCTCAGTCCTTTCGTCCCCATAAGGGCAAGCGGGCAAAAGGCCACTCATATCTGCCCCGGGGCAGAGGAAGGGGAAAAAGACTGCAACAGACAGCTTCTTCCCACGAACAGAACCCCTCCCCCGCTTCTGCCAAGTCCTCAGCATGACGCTGGGGCCTTACAAGCGGACTTAGGCACGGTGGGGGCCCGTCTCAAGAATTTCAGCGCGCAGTGGGCTCACTCGCAAGTGGACCCCTGGATCCTGCAGGTAGTATCTCAGGGGTACAAATTGGAATTCGAGACGTCTCCCCCTCGCCGGTTCCTGAAGTCTGCTTTACCAACGTCTACCCCCGACAGGGAGGCGGTATTGGAAGCCATTCACAAGCTGTATTCCCAGCAAGTGATAATCAAGGTACCCCTCCTACAACAGGGAAAGGGGTATTACTCCACGCTGTTTGTGGTACCGTAGCCGGACGGCTCGGTGAGACCCATTTTAAATCTGAAAGCCTTGAACACTTACATAAAAAGGTTCAAGTTCAAGATGGAGTCACTCAGAGCAGTGATAGCGAACCTGGAAGAAGGGGACTACATGGTGTCTCTGGACATCAAGGATGCTTACCTCCATGTCCCAATTTGCCCTTCTCACCAAGGGTACCTCAGGTTTGTGGTACAGAACTGTCACTATCAGTTTCAGACGCTGCCGTTTGGATTGTCCACGGCACCCCGGGTCTTTACCAAGGTAATGGCCGAAATGATGATTCTTCTTCGAAGAAAAGGCGTCTTAATTATCCCTTACTTGGACGATCTCCTGATAAGGGCACGGTCCAGAGAACAGTTAGAGGTCGGAGTAGCACTATCTCAAATAGTACTACGACAGCACGGATGGATTCTAAATATTCCAAAATCGCAGCTGATTCCGACGACACGTCTGCTGTTCCTAGGGATGATTCTGGACACAGTACAGAAAAAGGTGTTTCTCCCGGAAGAGAAAGCCAGGGAGTTATCTGACCTAGTCAGGAAACTCCTAAGACCAGGCCAGGTGTCAGTGCATCAGTGCACAAGGGTCCTGGGAAAGATGGTGGCTTCTTACGAAGCGATTCCATTCGGCAGATTCCACGCAAGAACTTTTCAGTTGGATCTGCTAGACAAATGGTCCGGATCGCATCTTCAAATGCATCAGCGGATAACCCTGTCTCCAAGGACAAGGGTGTCTCTCCTGTGGTGGTTACAGAGTGCTCATCTCCTAGAGGGCCGCAGATTCGGCATTCAGGATTGGGTCCTGGTGACCACGGATGCCAGCCTGAGAGGCTGGGGAGCAGTCACACAGGGAAAAAATTTCCAGGGTTTGTGGTCAAGCATGGAAACGTCACTTCACATAAATATCCTGGAACTAAGGGCCATTTACAATGCCCTAAGTCAGGCAAGGCCTCTGCTTCAGGGTCAGCCAGTATTGATCCAGTCGGACAACATCACGGCAGTCGCCCACGTAAACAGACAGGGCGGCACAAGAAGCAGGAGGGCAATGACGGAAGTGGCAAGGATTCTTCGCTGGGCGGAAAATCATGTGATAGCACTGTCAGCAGTGTTCATTCCGGGAGTGGACAACTGGGAAGCAGACTTCCTCAGCAGACACGATCTTCACCCGGGGGAGTGGGGACTTCACCCAGAAGTCTTCCACATGATTGTAAACCGTTGGGAAAAACCAAAGGTGGACATGATGGCGTCTCGCCTCAACAAAAAACTGGACAGATATTGCTCCAGGTCAAGGGACCCTCAGGCAATAGCTGTGGACGCTCTGGTAACACCGTGGGTGTACCGGTCAGTGTATGTGTTCCCTCCTCTTCCTCTCATACCAAAAGTACTGAGAATCATAAGAAGGAGAGGAGTAAAGACTATACTCGTGGCTCCGGATTGGCCAAGAAGGACTTGGTACCCGGAAATTCAAGAGATGCTCACGGAAGACCCGTGGCCTCTACCTCTAAGACAGGACCTGCTCCAGCAGGGACCATGTCTGTTCCAAGACTTACCGCGGCTGCATTTGACGGCATGGCGGTTGAACGCCGGATCCTGAAGGAAAAAGGCATTCCGGATGAAGTCATCCCTACCCTGATCAAAGCCAGGAAGGATGTAACCGTACAACATTATCACCGTATTTGGCGTAAATATGTTGCGTGGTGCGAGGCCAGGAAGGCCCCTACGGAGGAATTTCAACTGGGTCGATTCCTGCATTTCCTGCAAACAGGACTGTCTATGGGCCTCAAATTAGGGTCCATTAAGGTTCAAATTTCGGCCCTGTCGATATTCTTCCAAAAAGAACTAGCTTCTGTTCCTGAAGTTCAGACGTTTGTCAAGGGAGTACTGCATATACAGCCTCCTTTTGTGCCTCCAGTGGCACCTTGGGATCTCAATGTAGTGTTGGGATTCCTAAAATCACATTGGTTTGAACCACTCACCACTGTGGACTTGAAATATCTCACATGGAAAGTGGTAATGCTGTTAGCCCTGGCTTCAGCCAGGCGTGTATCAGAATTGGCGGCTTTATCCTATAAAAGCCCTTACCTAATTTTTCATACGGACAGGGCAGAATTGAGGACTCGTCCTCAATTTCTCCCTAAGGTGGTTTCAGCATTTCACTTAAACCAACCTATTGTGGTGCCTGCGGCTACTAGGGACTTGGAGGATTCCAAGTTGCTGGACGTAGTCAGGGCCCTGAAAATATATGTTTCCAGGACGGCTGGAGTCAGAAAATCTGACTCGCTGTTTATCCTGTATGCACCCAACAAGCTGGGTGCTCCTGCTTCTAAGCAGACGATTGCTCGTTGGATTTGTAGTACAATTCAGCTTGCACATTCTGTGGCAGGCCTGCCACAGCCAAAATCTGTAAAAGCCCATTCCACACGGAAAGTGGGCTCATCTTGGGCGGCTGCCCGAGGGGTCTCGGCTTTACAACTTTGCCGAGCAGCTACTTGGTCAGGGGCAAACACGTTTGCTAAATTCTACAAATTTGATACCCTGGCTGAGGAGGACCTGGAGTTCTCTCATTCGGTGCTGCAGAGTCATCCGCACTCTCCCGCCCGTTTGGGAGCTTTGGTATAATCCCCATGGTCCTTTCGGAGTCCCCAGCATCCACTAGGACGTTAGAGAAAATAAGAATTTACTTACCGATAATTCTATTTCTCATAGTCCGTAGTGGATGCTGGGCGCCCATCCCAAGTGCGGATTGTCTGCATTACTTGTACATAGTTATTGTTACAAAAATCGGGTTATTGTTGTTGTGAGCCATCTTTTCAGAGGCTCCTTCTGTTATCATGCTGTTAACTGGGTTCAGATCACAAGTTGTACGGTGTGATTGGTGTGGCTGGTATGAGTCTTACCCGGGATTCAAAATCCTTCCTTATTGTGTACGCTCGTCCGGGCACAGTATCCTAACTGAGGCTTGGAGGAGGGTCATAGGGGGAGGAGCCAGTGCACACCAGCTAGTCCTAAAGCTTTTACTTTGTGCCCAGTCTCCTGCGGAGCCGCTATTCCCCATGGTCCTTTCGGAGTCCCCAGCATCCACTACGGACTATGAGAAATAGAATTATCGGTAAGTAAATTCTTATTTTTTCCCCTTCCACTACCTGCAAAAAAGAGGGGAACCTTTGGCCTTTCTGTATTTGTTGGGCCGAAATGACTGTATGTGAGAGTGATGTGTCTTTTTCGCCGGTGTAGGAGCATAAGGCAAGAATGTCGACTTACCTGCGGTAGCCGCCAAGGCTAACGCATCCAGCCCATCACCAAACAAGGCTTCACCTTTATACAGGAAAGCCTAAATATTTCTTTTGGAAACTGCAACAGCATTCCACTGGCGAATCCACAACGCCCTCCGAGCCGATACTGCCATGGTAGCGGTTCTTGATCCCAAGAAACCAATATATTTCATGGTTTCTAGTACGTACGCAGCAGCGTCTTTGATATGACCTAACGTTAGGAGTATCTCGTCTCCATCTATTGTGTCAATGTCTAATGACAAGTTTTCTGACCACTTTTCAATAGCACTACTCACCCACTCACAGACAATGGTAGGCCTGAGTAGTGTCCCATTGGCCACATCAATAGATCACCTCACTCACTTGCGGTCTGTCGGCTCCTTAAGTTAAGCCATTTCAGGCGCAGGGAGAAACACCTTTTCTCTCTTATGACAGGGCCCTGTCTAAAATGCGGGGTGACTCCCACCTTTTTTGGAAAATGGTAAGCTGCCTGAATTCCTTTTGGGAATCTGAAATTTCTTTTCTGGTTAAATCAGACTTCCTCCAAGAGATTGTTCAACTCCTGAGGTGGAGGGAAATTTACATTACTTCTTTACTAAAGTAAACCCTCTCCTTGTGGTAAAAGAAGGGGCTTCGTAACTTCTAACACCTCCTTTATAGCTAAAACATGTTTTGAATGCTTTTTGCTAACTTAGGACCTATTCCCCTGGAATCACTAGTGTCGACACAGGAATCAGAGTCTGTGTCGGTATCAGTTTGTACTACTTGTTTGTATGTGACCCAGAGGGGTCCCTGTGGATGAAAAGCAGAACTACTAAAAATCACATCTTCAACAGATTATTCAGTTTTCTGTATGAGATTCAGTCCAACCTCTTACTGATAGGTTACATGATAGTGTGAATCATTTCACCTAGTCAGGCTCTTGGTGTCATGTTACACCTCTGTGTCCCTAACATGTCTCCACAGAGTTCCCTGCCACAGACATGTCACCACGTGCACAACCACACCACAGACACTCCGGGACTTATAGGGGACAGACCCACAGTTAAATCTGTCAAAGGGAAACAGATAGGATTTGCCAGTTCACAACCCAGCGCCAGTAAGACAATGTCTGTGAACACAAATTGCCCACTAACATGCAGCACTTTTATAATGCTAATCACACAATTATATAGCACCAAATTCGCTGTGCCCCCCCCCCCCCCCCCCCTGTTTTGCACCCTGATACTTGTTCAGTGGTGGAGGAGGACCAGCGTGGTCTCTGCAGCCTGAGGAGAGAAAGAAAATGGCGCTGAGCAGTGTGCTGGCTGACTGAGGAGGAAGCTCCACTCTTCAATGGTGTGTTTCTCCTCAGCTTTTATGAGGTAATTTTTTATACTGGCGGGGGTAGGACTGTGCTTCAGCAACTTATGCCCCTTATTTATGCCAGCATCCATAGGTTTCATGCTGCCCAGGGCGCGCCCCCCCCCCGCACCCTGCACCCTGCAGTGCCTGTGTATGTGTGGGCAACATGGCGCGCTGTGCTCCCGCCAGCCGCACGTTACCTTTAGCCGTCACTTTTTTGATTGAAGATCTGTCTTCTAACACTCACCTGTCTTCTGACTTCTGGCTCTGTGAGGGGGGTGACGGTGTGCTGTGGGAGTGAGCATCTAGGCACGGCTAGCGTTCAGTTCCCTTCAGGAGCTAATGGTCCTGTCAGCCAGAAGCAGAGCCATGAAACTCTTTAGGAAGTTGGTTCCTACTTCTGCCCCCTCAGTCCCACAAAGCAGGGAGACTGTTGCCAGCAGTTCTCCCTGAAAATAAAAAAACCTAACAAGTCTTTTCAGAGAAACTCAGTAGAGCTCCTCTGGGGTGCATCCGGTCTGCCTGGGCACATTTCTAAAACTGAGGTCTGGAGGAGTGGCATAGAGGGAGGAGCCAGTTCACACCCTTGAAAAGTCTTAAAGTGCCCATGGCTCCTGCGGAACCGTCTATACCCCATGGTACTGAAGTATACCCCAACATCCTCTAGGACGTATGAGAAAATTGTATAGTGTATGCCCAGTTTAAGACGCATTTTTGGCAAAAAAGGCACCCTGATGACAGAAGATTCTTATGGGAACTTGCGTGCTAAGAGGGGCTGTTAGGTGTGACTGCAACAAAGATCTTTGAAGATACATCTGTAGGTGCCCCTCCACCACATCTCGCCACCTGGGCACCTTTTCTTAAATTTAAACATCCTTTTTAGACCAGTTTTATATAGGTATGTACAATACCCAAATTGGGTTTTAAAAGGGTAGGGGAAATTAATTATAGCATTAAAAATTGGTGGAATGTCGAGCAATAGACATCATGTGTGTGTATGTATATGTGTGTGTATATATATATATATATATATATATATATGTGTGTGTATGTATATATATATATATATATATATATATATATGTATATATATATACACACACAGTTATGCTCATGAGTTTACATACCCTAGCAGGATTTGTGATTTTCAGGCCGTTTGTCAGAGTATATGAATGAAAACTCACAAACTTTTCTTTCACTCATGGTTAGTGGTTGGGTGAAGCCATTTATTGTCAAACAACTGTGTTTACTCTTTTTAAATCATAGTGACAACAGAAACTACCCAAATGACCCTGATCAAAAGTTTACATACCCTGGAGATTTTGGCCTGTAAAATGCACACAAGTTGACACAAACGGGTTTGAATGGCTACTAAACGTAACTATCCTCACTTGTGATCTGTTCGCTTGTAATCAGTGTGTGTATAAAAGGTCAGTGAATTTCTGGACTCCTGAAAGACCCTTGCATCTTTCATCCAATGCTACACTGACGTGTCTGGATTCTGAGTCATGGGGAAAGCAAAAGAATTGTCAAAGGATCTGCAGGAAAAGGTAATTGAACTGTATAAAACAGGAAAGGGATATAAAAAGATATCCAAGCAATTGAGAATGCCAATCAGCAGTGTTCAAACTCTAATTAAGAAGTGGAAAATGAGGGATTCTGTGGAAACCAAATCAGTCAGGTAGATCAACAAAAATTTCAGCCAAAACTGCCAGGAAAATTGTTCGGGACGCAAAGAAAAATCCAGAAATAACTTCAGCTGAAATACAGGTTTCTCTGAAAAAAAGTGGTGTGGTTGTTTCAAGATGCACAATAAGGAGGCATTTGAAGAAAAATGGGCTGCATGGTCGAGTCGCCAGAAGAAAGCCATTACTACGCAAATGCCACAAAGCATCCCGCTTACAATACTCCAAACAGCACAGAAACAAGCCTCAAAACTTCTGGAACAAAGTCATTTGGAGTGATGAGACCAAAATTGAACTTTTTGTCAACAACCATAAACGTTACATTTGGAGAGGAGTCAACAAGGCCTATGATGAAAGGTACACCATTCCTACTGTGAAACACGGAGGTGGATCGCCGATGTTT